>NW_020954626.1:1644802-1659092 GCF_900497805.2 Vombatus ursinus
GTTTTTTTTCTCACAGTTTTTTCCTTTGGTTCTAATTCTTCTTTACAACATGACTAATGTGAAAATATGTTTAATATGATTGTACATGTATAGCCTACATCAGATTGCATGTTGTCTTAGCGAGGGGGGAGGAGAGGAAGCGAAAAAATTTAGAACTCAAAATCTTATAAAAGTGAATGTTGAAAACTATATTAATTAATTGGGGAAAAAAATAAAATCATTTTGACAGCTATATGTAGGATGAATCAAAGTGAGGAGAGACTTGAGGCAGAGAGACCAATTAGGAGGTCCTTACAGGTAGTCCAGACAAGAGGTTCTGAGGGCCTGAACAAAGGTGGTAGATGTGTGAGTGGAGAGAAGAGATTGGATGTGGGAGATACTTTGGACACAGAAACAGCAAGACTGGGCAGATGTATGGCTGTAGAGTGAAGAAGTGTGAAGAATTATGGATTCATCAACATTACAAATCTGGGAGACTGGAAGTATGGTGATGTGTATGAAAAAATAGAGAAGTTTGTTAGAAGGTTGGAGTTTGGAGGGTGGATAATGAGTTTTGTTTTAGACATGTCATGTTTGAGATGTCCCTGGGAAGAGCAGTCCAATAGGCAGGAGGTGATATGGGTGGTATCAATCAATGAACATGAATTAATCAATTAACCAATATTAATTAGGTGTTTGCTATGTGGCAGACGCTGGGATAGCAGAAAGAAGGCCTGATTTGGACTCAGTAGAGACACAGGTTAAAATCCCTTCTTGGATATTCACTATCTAGGCAGGCCATTTAACATCTCTAAGACTCAAGTTTCCTTATCTGTAAAATAGGCAAAATAATTCCTATAGTATCTACCTCAAAGCTTAGCACAGTGTCTGGCACACAGTAGGTGCTTAATAAATGTTTGTTGACTATTAACTAACTGACTTGCAGGGTGTCCTGAAGATCAAATGAGATCAAATACGTGTAAATATTCTAGAATCTGGGAGTACTATGTAAAATCTATGTAAAGTGTATTATAATAGTACATTTATATACTAAAGTGCTACGTATCAATGGTTATTATAATTTATTATGTTTGTTATATAAATTATTATAGTTATAATTGCCATGATTTATTATTCTAATAAGCCCATTTATGTAGTACTTCCAAGTTTGAAAAGTACTTTGCATCCTTTACAGCATTTGATCTTCTTGGCAACCCAGCTACTACTGGTATTATTCCCATTTAATAGATGAGGAAACTTTTCTGAATCTCTAGTGCTATTGTTCTACTACTGGTGCTATTTCTGGTACCACTGGTATTATAATAAGAAAAGCTTTCTGAATCTCAGTTAGGTGTCTTATCCATGGTCACATAGTTAGAAAATAACATTTTCTAATATTACTAATAATAATTGGAGCGAGTTGTGGGGAGGAAATAGGAACACAATCATTTCACAACATCTCGATGCATGAACGATGTAGAAATCTTCCAACTACCTGGAAAACTAACAGTGGAAAGTCTCCAACTGCTGTTGAAGGAGAATTAAAATATAACAAACTATGTAGGCGCAGGGATGGGGAACTTGTGGCCTCAAGGTCACATGTGGCCCTCTAGGTCCTTAAGTGCAGCCCTTTGACTGAATCCCAACTTCACAGAACAAATCTCCTTAATAAAAGGAATTGTTCTGTAAAACTTGAACTCAGTCAAAAGGCTGCACCCGAGGATCTAGAAGGCTCCCCATCCCTTCCCCCTTTTCTCTGCTAGGCAATGGGTTAAGTGACTTGCCCAGGGTCACATAGCTAGTAAGTGTCAAACGTCTGAGATCAGAACTCAGGTGCTCTATTCACTGCACTGCCTAGCTGTCCCAGGTACCCCACTCCTGATAGTGATACAGTAAAGCAGAGAGTCTCATCTATTGTAACACCTTCTTGTCCTTGGTTAAGAGATACGTACAGTCTTGCTTTAAGTGGTTCTCTCAACCCTTTAGTTTCGTCTAAAAGGACTCTCTCACAGTGTCTAGTCACTTCCCTTATCTCCTGCCCTTGAATGTCTTCTTATTCCAATATCAAAGCCCACATAACAAACTCGGGGCTCCCATTTAACATTTCTTTTGATAATCCCCCTTTTCTCTACTTCCTCTCCAGTGAAAAGCTTTGCTTTTCTATCCTAATTTGCAGCAGAATGCTTCTCATTGACTTTGTACTCTTAAATGGGCCTGAAAAAACTAAATCTCTTCTCTAAGAAACTGAAGTCACTATCATTGAGAGCAATCTTCCTTAGCATGCTAAGAGATTTCTTTGCTTTCAGGTTGGCTTCCCATCTTTGACCCACAATCATGGACCCTCTCTGCAGGATATGCTTCTCACAAGAAATCCTATTCCTCTTGGGCAAGAGCACATTGACAAAATCAAATTCTTAAAGTTTTGAAGTATGAGAAAATAGGTGGGTAGGAGAGAAGATGTGACCAGAGGCCACTAGTGCCTTAGTAAAAATACTCTTCCAATATCTCAAAAGGTCTATTATTTCATTGATTTACATACCACCTCCATAGGTTCAGACTACAGCCCCTCCATGCCTTCTCATCTTGTATAATTCTAATCCATGTTCTGTATTTTCCATTGGGAAATGTACCCCGATGTATATGAGCCCTTCTCTAAGTCTTTTAACATTTTGTAGATGTCAGCCAGCTGTAAATTGCCAGTTTCCAAGGTGTAAATGCTCACCCTGAAAATTTAACAATCAGCTCTCTTGAGCCAGTTCAGTCTGGCTCCACCTGTCACATTCCTGATACCAGCATAGCACCTGGTCCATCCATCTATTATAGTACTAATAATAACTGGTATCTACATAGTCCTTTACAATTTGCAAGGTGTGGTACATTGTATATCCCTCGCCTCCTTTTATAATTCAGGAATTAAGAACCGACTGTTGATGATGTTTTATGAGCCTAACTTTCATCATAAAATAATTGCATGTGAATCATTTCTTGGGTAACACCCTTACTTATATTTCTCAATGGTTCATCAGAGTTAAGAGTTATTAGATTGGCCACTGCACATGCTGGGCAGGATGATGTTTGAATATCCAAATTGCAGCTATGGCTACATTCAGGCTTATTATCAACTGGTAAGTATCTTCTACTTAGATAGGATGGTTTGAACAAAGACAATTGAAATTCACTAACAAGTAGTGTTCCAAAAGGTCATTTATAAATCCTTTCCCCCATGAAAACAATATGATAAGTGCTGACTGATTTTCAGGCCATTCCACAAAAGTGTATTTAACCCAACCTATCATGTATCTGTCTACCTGAAATACAGGACCAGAACAATATTTGTAACAAGGTTATAAAAAAGATAATTCCAACGTGGGGTATCAATGTAGCATATAAAGCACACTCCTCTCATGTGGATCACTCAGAAAAATTATCTAAATTTGAAGATACTCTCTGTGTCCACATTCACTCAAAACCATAGTTCACAAGTTCTGTATCTAGCCAGTCTCGACTCCATTCCATCTAGTCATCAGGTCAGCTGGGTCACCTTTCCAACTGCCCTGCCAACCTCTGCTCCTTATCAATGACCATCTAGCCCTCCAGAAATCCCATCTGACACCTCAAGGGAGGGGGTTAATCCACTCAATTTTGGGACTCACCTTGGGGAAAAGCTACACTTGTGATTTATAGAGTAAGTGAAACGTCACCTGAGCCATCCATATCTAGCCCACCCCAGCCTGAACATCATGCCATTCAACTATCCCAACAGGCACCAGGGTCTAGCTAGTTTGTTTATCTTGCCAGCTACCCTGATACATTTATATGCCTTTTCTAGCTTTTTGTCAGGGAATCATCAAGTCAACATTACTCTTGCTACTGGGAAAGTCATGACAGTCTGATGCCCTATTACTCTATGCTCCACTCAGAATCCCTATGATTCTGAATCACAGAACAACTAGACCAAAACTCCCTTCCCTGGCCACCATTTCTCACTTCCTCATACTCATCCATGTCATCTCTATCTTTTCTAGATCCCCATCTAACTCTACCCTTCCACTGCATCCTGTGGTACCCTATTTTCCCATGTTTTTGCATAAGCTGTCCCCCATACCTGGAATATTTTCCCTCCTTGCCCCTGCCTTTTGGAACCAGTAACTTCCTTCAAGCCTTCCTCAAATGCTACCTCCTTCAAGAGCCCTTTCCTGATTTCTCCACTTGTTTGTGCCCTTCCTATCATTCTGTATTTCTGTGTGTGTGTGTGTGTGTGTGTGTGTGTGTAAGGATATATACAAAATACTTAAAAGTAAATATATTGTATCCTTCTAATAACTAAATCTTTAAGTCAGGGGACATCCCACTTTTGTATTTGTATCAATTGAATGAAGTGAAATGCCTTTACATTAAACTAATTGTATCTTCTGTTTGACTAGTAGAAGGGAACACAACACTGAGTGGTCATGAATCAGTTCAAGACCATTCATTAAGCACCTGCTATCTGCCCAACTCTGTGCTAGACGCTGGGAGGACAAAGGTAAAACAACAGTCTCTTCTCACTGGGAGCTTACATTCTATTGGAAGAAAATAACATATGTACATAGATAAGTAAATGTAACATGCAGAAAATAATTTCTGGGGAAAGGCCATAAGTCTCTTAAGTTTCATAAAGGAAAATTTAACAATAATTTAACAATAGAATATGTTCATATTCAGAGGGAACAATGAGAAGTAGGGAAGAATAGGAAAGAGATACTGGAGAGATGGAACTTGATGTGGATGGGTATGAGGGAGTACGGTAATCAGGTAAAAGAAATTAATTTCTAGTTGAGCTTTAGAGCAGTAGGCAGTCTTGCCCTTCATGTGAGCAAAGGTAATATTGATTAGTTATCAGTCCGTGTGAAAGAAAAGGAAAAGGGATTAGAGGGGGAAGGATATATGAACTTTAGGAGAAATGTCTGGTCCCTGATCCTACTTGACAGTCAAAGTACGAATTAGTGATGTCCTAGAGACAGAATTTTTATAGAGGGTGAGGTAAAGTGGAAAGAGTGCAGGATTTAGAGTCAGAAGACCCGAGTTCAGATCTTAGCCCTTTCACTTATGACTTGTGTGACCTTGGATTAGTTACTTAACCTCTCAAGTCTCAGTTTCCTCATTTGTAAAATGAAGGAGTTGCACTAGTTCATGGCCTCTAAATGTTCTTCCATCTCTAAATCTATCATGTTATGATTCAATGATTCTATATTTGAGCTACTCACTCACATCCAAATTAGGTCAACTTCAGGACTCATTCCAATATTGGATAGATTATGTCCTTAGGTCTCCTGGCACAGGGAGGGTCTTTGTTCCTGGAATGATGGCCAGAATGGAGTGGGGAAAAACAAGGACCGTGTCCAGCTCCTGGTCCAAGCAATTTCTCCCATAAACCTGGAGCACAACTCCCCCCTCAACATACTTAACATTAATGGAAAGAGTGGAACACGTAGGAATCATGCATGTAAGGGACAAATATGGCCAGGGAAGACACAGGAACAACTCATCTCCCAGACCACAGAGCAGGTGATGTCTTTTAGAGATGTCACCATGCTCCTTTCTCTGGGCCTGCACCTGAACCTGCATCACCTAATGTCTTTGATTCTCCTTGCTGGGTGATGAGTTTCTGAGATAGAGTCAGTAACGCTTGACAACTGATTGAATGTGAGGGTATGGGACAGGAAGAGCCTGAGATGGTGATGCTCTCAGCAGAAATGCAGAAGTTTGGAAAAGAGGTGGATTTAGGTGGGTGAGTAGGATCAGATGCTGCAGAGAGGTCAAGGAAGGCTGGGATTGAGAAAAAGCTTTCTAAGCCCGAATTCACTTTCCTCTGGACTCTGTATGTGCTTGTGGGTGAGTGTGTCAGACTTTTGGGGGGATACTAAGGAAGTATTTAAAAGCTACTTAAAGCTGGCTGACTAGATTCTCAACCTGTAATCTTGAAGGGAGGGATGCACACCGGTGGGGGCTTGGCCTTAGAGAGTCCCTTCTCCCCTCCGCACCTCCCCTTACTCGTCAAGCGTACCCCTACAACCCTGAGGGTGTGTAGTCCCGCTCTGGGAACCCAACTGATTGGTGAGAGTAGGAGTTGTAATTAGGCCCTTCAAAGCTTACCTTACATTCCTTTTTTATGAACAGATCAATCATGTGGCAAAGGCGGACCAGAAATAAGGAATTAATAGTCTACATGTCCCAGCTTCAGGCAGGAGAGGTCTAGCTCTACAGAAAGGCACCTGGCTTTGGCTCGACCTGTTGTCCAGTGGAGAAAGCACGTGTACAAGGGTGTTCAGAGAAGTCATGAGTGGGCTAAAATCTGCAAGCTCGGAGGGGATAAATATCCAAATTGATGAGGCCTCAGAGCCGTTAGAGGATCTAAGTATATGAAAGCAGTGTGTGTCAATTCCAACTTTTCAGAGTATTTCCCCAATTAAAAAAATGTTTTTAAAAGGAGAGAAATGAATCAAATCCTGAACAGTGTACCAGTGCCGGTAACTTAAGTCTAGAAGGAGCTTGCATCTTCAGAAAGGTGCATAACTTTTTTTTTTTCCTGGTGAGGTAGTTGGGGTTAAGTGACTTGCCCAGGGTCACACAGCTGGTGAGTGTTATGTGTCTGAGGCCGAATTTGAATTCAGGTCCTCCTGACTCCAGGGCCGGTGCTCTATCCACTGCACCCTCGCTGCCCTTTGGTGCATAACTTTTAATCTGAACCGGGGGGCACGTATTCCCTTCTTTACTGGTTGTGTAAATTCAGAGGAAGGTTATTCCCGGAGTAGAACATAAGCGTCTTGAGGACAGGGTTATTGGGTTGTGGTTTTGTTTTTTTCTGTACTTTCCTCACAAATGTTTGTTGAATTGAAATGGGCAGGGTTGACGGTCGTTTCTCACAGAGCTAACCAAAAAGAAAAAGAAATTCGGAGCTGTGGGGAAGCTCGCCATAGCTTGCGGGGAAGACATGCTCCGGTGACGCAAGCAGGCGAAGCTCGAGACACCCACTGACATCATTGGGGCCGGCTCGCTCCCAAAGCGCGCGCACGCGCCTGCGGGGAGTGGGGGTGGGGAGAGGTGCGCCCTCTCTGGCTGGGGTCTACTGCGACCCTCCTGCCTCCTCCCTGTGGCATCCTCTCCCTATCCTGTGCGGAGATTAGGGCCCAAGCGGGAGCCCCGCCCCTCAGGATGACGTTTCGCGACGCGACGCGTCGCGGTGCAGTTTGGGAAAAGGGGGATGAGCCGGGCTCGCTTCCGTCTGGACGACGATGGCTGATTCCGCGGGTTCCCGGGAGAAGGGCCTTTGGCGAACGAAAAGGCGCCGGTGAACCGTGTCCTCCCCACCCACCCTACGGTAAGCGCGGGTCTAGGCCGTGGTCCCCTGTCCCAAGAAAGCTGTCCTGATTGACGTCCACCGCGCCGTCGTCGCCCTGAAGACGAGCCCGCTCCGGGAGCGCCCCGCGGGGAGGCCGGGGCGGGGACACCTTGGAGCCGGGACCGGCTGGGAGGGAGGCACGGGCGGCGATCCTCGGAGCCTTTCTCGCGGCCCACCAAGGGAAACTGAGAGGATCCAGTGCGAACTGTCATGACCTCGGGTTCATGGGGAGAAGACGGCCCAGTGCACAGCAGCCTCCTGGGCTGGGACAGCCTTCCGTAACCTCCTTCCCTTCCTTTCGCTAGCCCGGGCCTTAGCCTCGCTCTTCAAGGCTTCTCTTAAACCTCCCCCTGTTTGACTGATTTTAGATAGCTCGGAAGGGGCGGGGAAATTGGAGACCTACCTTTGTGTAGCTTAACTCTTTAGATTTATAATTGTGGGTGCAACACAAAACACCCATCCATCTCCAAAATGTCCATTCTTGCTACAGAGCTGTTAGACAAAGTCAGTTAATTTCCCTGTCTTTTTAGTTGGACACTCCCCAGAACCTTATATTGTGGTGGTATGCTTTTGTGAGTAAAGCTGCAGAGCAAGAGTCGAGACATCTGAGTTTATTTCTTGCCTCCAGTTCATTCTCTGACCTTGAACAAATCACTTAACCCCGAATAAGACATTTATCTGCCTCCAATAGTTGTTGTAGAGATTGAGGTATTTAATGTTTGTGAAGAGCTCTGGAAGTCTTGGATAAAAGCCACTACATAAGTAAAGGATGCCACTCTTTCTAGATCTGCAGGCACCCTTAGCTTTATGACTATCATGCTGCAGCCATTTAAAAATGTCAAGTGATAGTTGTTGAGTAAATTTTAATATGCTAGGCTTACTGGTGTATATTCTTTCTCTGTGAAACCTATCTAAGGTTCCTTGTTTCAGATAGTTCCTCACAGATTGATAAATTGGAAATGTTTTATTCAAAAGGAGGTGATACCAGGTCTTGTTGGTAATAATTTCCGGAAATGTGAATTCTTTTCATTAAGACACACTTGAATAAACGTTACAAATTATGTATCTTACAAATTTAATAAGTCTCCTTACTATGGAAAAAAAATTTTAAGGTAATTTTATAAGAGATCATAAGACTATAGAAAAGGATAATATTGTATGTTTTTTCTAAAAAGATATTATCTTTAACAACCAGATGATAGGTATGTACTTGATATTGGAAAGTAAAGCTCAGTTATCACTTCAAATAAGCTTTATATTTATCTCATTTTTTTCCACAAAATTGTGTAAGCATTGTGCTACAGTATAATTTTTTTAATATAAGAAATACCAAAAGTTCTGCAGAAGCAAAGAAACCATGCATTGAAATGTGAAAAAGGCATTGCCATTAAAACTGTAAACAATTAAGGAAACACCTTTCAGTGTCTGGGTTTGGCTGAAGAATATTTTATGTGATTCAGGCTTTTTTTATGTGTTTAAATGCAAAGCAAGATATAGTTAAAATTTCTTGCTGTAATTTATTTCTTAACTGTCATTTTACTTTAATATTAGCTAATGGTAATGTAAGTTATTCTATGCTACTGTAACAACATTAATGAAAATTTGGTGATGTAAGGTGATAGAACTGTTTCTTAATTTTGAATTCCTTAAGTTTCTTAACTTTTATTTCCTTAACATAATGGAGACCCAACAGAGCTTTAGTTTTTTTTTTCTTTTACAAAGATATTATCATTTTTATTAGCGGTAGAGTATCTCGTTTCAGTTTTCGACTTTGAGGTAATCTAATCACATCAGAAGTTAAAGTAGTGTTACTGAATAAATACTTTCATGTCTAAGATTATTGCCATAAAAAAGAACATTCTGATAATGATAATGGCTTATATAGCCTACTTTCCAATTGGACGTTTTGTATAGTGTGTATAAAAATGCCTTTTCCAATTTAATGTGGCTCATTTTCCACTAGTATGGAAATATCCAATCACTAGGTAACTGGTTATTGTCAACTCTCAATTTAACTTCAGGCAACTAGGTATCACTGTTGTCCTTATAGACAGCATATTCTACATCTAACTTACAAATTATTATTTATCACTTGAAAAAGCTAAACTTTCTAATAGTGATGGACACATTGCTTTCTAATTTAGTGAAATGAATGAGTCATAATTTACATGATTAGGATCAATTTCAAAGCAAGTTAAAACTAAGTTTAATGACAAATGAATCCTTTTCAGAAAGTTATATAAATGGAATCTTAGTGTATTCTTTTGAATCTTCATATTTGGTGGACTTTAGAAGGAATATGTTTCCTCACCGTAATATAATTTTTGGTAGAAAAGGAATTATGACTCAGTTAATACATTTGATAAGTTTAAGGCAGCCTTGAAGTAGTATATAGAAAGCTAGACTGAGTCAGGAAAAAGCTGGGTTCAAGACCTGCTTCTGTTTGTGTCTTTGAGCAAGTTACTTAATCTCCCAGTGCCCCAGGTAGCTCTCTAAATAATATGTCTAGCAGGTGCTGATCTACATTAATGAGGAGAGTTTGCTGTCTTGGAATGGAATTACATAAAGGAATGAAATCACAGATTCCCACCCCTATCCCATTATGCTTAAGTATCTTATTTGCAAGTTAATCAGATTATCAATTTGAATGCACATTAAAACTCTGCCATCTTCATGTTGTTCATTTGCTTCTTACTACATGTACTTGTTTGGCACCTTCCTTTTTAAAGTACTTCAAAAAATTGAGTAAGATTGCTGACTTAGTCATTGTTGGAAGCTGTCAACTGAGTAAATGAACAGCTACCCAGCACTTCTGAAGAGAGGTCATGTGAACAGAACCCTGTACTTGAAACCAACAGTTCTTTTTTTTTATTTCTAGTCCTAGTTCCTCATTATAGATATGAGGTGCTGACCAGTTTGTGATTTCATGCCACAGATGACAAGACTGGACATTTTGCACTTTTTATGTGTTAAGGCCATTACATAATTTTTTAAAAGTCCACCAAAGTATGAATATTGTTAAAAGTAAGTGGGGCTCCACCAGGTGGTTCTATTTCCTATCTACCCATTCCCTTTTTAATGTAGTTTAGGTCCTTTCCATTGCGCTGATAAGCAGAGTTGACACCAATGGCCTCCTTAGGGAATACTGTGCTTCCCTACTCTTTGACCTCACTGTGGTATTTGACTACCCCCTCCCTTGGAATTCTCTCATCCCTTAGCTTCTGTAACACTATACTTTCCTGCTTTTCTGATTATTCTGTGGCCTGTACTTACTGCTCCTCTTTTTCCTTCCTCCTAATTGGAGTTTGCTCTGAAAATCTGCCCTTTTTCTGTTCTTTGTTCTCTCTTTCTCTCTCCTCCTCTCCCCTTCCCCTCTCTCTTCCTTTCTTTCCCTCCCTCCCCTTCTCCTCCTATTCTGGGGGTGGGGTGGGGCAGCTTGAAAAGCACCCTCAAGTCAACTTTGTAATTCATTAAGACAAATTTAGTTAATTGGGAGGGGGAATTAGTTACTATAGTGGCTTATACATGGTTGTTATTAACAGGATCTGCTACAATGATCTGTAGCTTCCTATTTTAATTATTCTTGCTAACTAGGTGCTGAGCTCTCTTGTTTCTAACTTCTAGCTGTTGAAGAAATGTTAAGTTTTGTGACCTTTAAGTTAATTTGCTTTGGAAAAAAAAGCTTCAGGAGCTCTTCTTTAATTAAAGTCTTTTGCTTAGAAACTGATAATCTCAGAGCTTCAGCCCCTGTGCAGGTGACCAGCAAATCTACATCTCCAGCCCAGACCTTTCACCTTGCCTGTGTTTACATCTTCTACAGACCTGTACTTGAATATTTCCCCAGTACATCACACTCAATATGTCTACACAAAGCTTATTATATCAGATACTCCATAGCCTTTCCCACCTCTGTTTCTGCAGTTATTCCATCTACCTGGGACATACCCTTCCAAGTCTTGAAATCCTACTCATCCTTCAAAGCCTGTTAAATCATTCATGAACTTTTTTCTCTGTCCCCCTTCTTTCAGCTAGGTAATCTCTTCGTCCCTGCTACTGTAGCACTTTTTGTCTCTCTTGTAGCAATCATATCTGGCCTTATATTGTAATTTGTACATATCTCCACCCAATCCCACTAGGTTATAAGCTCCTTGAGGGCAGAAACTACCTTATTCTTATTCCTGCCTGTACCTTGCTCTCAATAGAAATTATATAAATACCTACCAAATTGATTAAGACATGGTGATCCTCCTGAAGGACAAAGGCAATCAATGTATCATTACTTTGCATTATACATCCTGTAGTTCCAGTCAGTCTGGTTTTCTCATGGCCTCCCATATATGTTATTCATTTCTAATGCTGCTTTTGCTTATCATGTTTCCTTTGTTCTTAGAGTGCAATCCTTTCTGTGCATATTTTAAGACTATTTTCAAGTCCTAGTTCGATGTCATTAGACATTTGAATAACTACTAATATGTGTGGCACTGGGGAGTCAAAGAAATGTGAAACATGGTTCCTGCCACCAAGTGGCTTGCAGTTTAGGAAAAATAGTATAAGGAAGGCATTCATCAAGTGAATGGTATAGGAAATAAGTATTTAAATAATCCAAATGAGAGAATAAACCTTAAGAGTTGCTGCTATCAGGAAAGTAATATAGAGAAGGTTGGTCTTGAAGTTATCCTTGAAGAGAAGAATAGAACTATCAAAGAAAAAGGGAAAAGACCTAGAGGATGGGGAAGGGTGGATGGCCAAGACACATACAGAAAAGGGCTGCAGGTGAATGAAGCCTTCTCTTACTATTCCCACACTCATTTCTGCTTTCTCTGAATTGAATCAAAGCAGTTCCTGCTTTGATTAGGAACTGTTTAGCAAAACACAGCATTATTCTCACTGTATATTAGTTTGGTTTTAAATAGATTTCAAGTTCCCTAAGGACCTTATCATATATCTTTTTATCTGTCAGAGGAGCTGGCACATAACCTATATTCAGGAAGGTTTTCCACGTTGACATTCCTGAGGAGATCAAACTTCCTTTATACCTTAATAAGAATAACCATTCATTCAGAAAACATTTAACTGACTTCAGTGTTTAGAGCTAAGTATTATCCTTAGAGACTGAATATACAAATATGAATATAGTATAGTAGTTTATAGTCTAGTGGGGATTATCAGACTATCATTTAACAAGACTTCAAATGAAAAATTTGTATGGGGTAGGGAAGGAGACCTGGGGACTTTGGACAGCCAAAGTGTAGCAAGAATGCATAGGGTATCTGGGAGAGTAGGAAGAGGAGTCAAGTGGGTAATAAAGAGAATTTTGCCTGCTTTATAGTTTTGAGTAGGACCTGGGCAATAATGTGTACCAGAATTAAAGTTTCGTAAAATCAGGCAGCTAGGTGGCATAGTTTGATAGAATGTAGGGCCTGGAGAGAGAAAGACCTGAGTTCAAATGTGGCCTCAGCCACTTACTACCTGTGTGATCCTGGGTAAATCACTTAACCTCTGTTTGCTTTAGTTTCCTCATCTGTAAAAAAAGAGAAAATAATAGTACCTCCCTCTTAGGGTTGTTGTGAGGACCAAATGAGATAATGATTGTAAAGCACCTCGCACAATGCCTGGCACAGAGTAAGCACTATATAAATGTCAAAAAAAATCAAATCCAGCTTTTTCAGTTGAGCTCTGCATCTTCCCATCCAATTCTCAACTCTTTTCCATTGGAAGAAAAAGAAATTAATGGAGATAATATATATCCTACTTTTTCTTTACTATGCATTCAGTATTGATAGATAGCATGATATAATGGAAAAGGTATTAGATTTGAATTCAGAACAGAAGTGTGGGGGTACATGCCTATAAATCCTACTACAAGAGAGTTAGGGCTTGGCAGGATAGCTTCAGTTCTGGAATTATAAGGTGCAGTGGGGTAAGCCAATCCAGTGTCCACACTAAGTTCAGCATTAATATGATGAGCCCCTGGGAGTTGGGGACCACCACATTGTCTGAAGAGGAGTGAGCTGGCACAGGTAAGAAATAAAACAGGTCAAAGCTCCTGTGCCAGGCAGTAGAGGAATCTAGCCCTTGAATGGCTACTGTACCTCTAGCCTGGAAGAATTAGGAAGATCCAGTTCAATTTATGAAAGAATTTTTTTGAAGGAGAAAACTGGGTTTGAGTCCTGCCTGTGGTGTTTACCAGGTATTTGACCGTTAGAAGGTTGCTTAGCTTGTTGCAACTGGTTTCCATAATTATGCACATAATTTTCTACTAAATGGATGTTAAAAGAATCTAATTAGAGTGTATATAAAGCCCTTTTAAAAAAATATATATTTTTAGTTTTCAGTATTCACTTTTATAACATTTTGAGTTTTAAATTTTCTTCCCCTTCCCCTTCCCCAAGATGGCTTGCAATCTGATATAGGCTGTACATACATGATCATATTAAACATATTTCCACATTAGTCATGTTGTAAAGAAGAATTGGAACCTAAGGGGAAAACCGGGAGAAAGAAAAAAACAAAAAAAGAGAGAGAAAATGGTATGTTTTGATCTTCATTCAGACTCTATAGTTCTTTCTCTGGATGTGGATAGTATTTTCCATCATGAGTCTTTTGGAATTGTGTTAGATCATTGCATTGCTGAGAAGAGCTAAGTCTATCAAAGTTGGTCATCGTACAATGTTACTATTATTGTGTGCAATGTTTTCTTGGTTCTGCTCATTTTACTCAGCATCAGTTCATGCAAATCTTATAAAGCTCTCTGTAAACCTTAAAGTACTATATAAATGTCAGCTATTAATACTGTATAGATTTTTCCATTGGAGACATTTAGGGTCTCCTGAGCTTAATGATGTAAGGTGTGGTTATTAGCTCTACTAGTAGGGAATTTTAGTCTTTTTTTTTTTTTTTTTTTTTTTTTTTTTTTTTTTTTTTTTTTTT
>NW_020954626.1:1659108-1668891 GCF_900497805.2 Vombatus ursinus
AGGGTCACACAGCTAGTGTCATATGTCTGAGGCCGAATTTGAACTCAGGTCCTCCTGACACGAGGGTCGGTGCTCTATCCACTGAGCCACCTAGCTGCCCCCCGGGAATTTTATTCTTTTCCCATGAATTACATTCCATAGTATTTTCAGCCATTTCACAGTTGATGGGCACCCATTTTGTTTCCAGTTCTCTGCCATTTGAAAAGTGTTGTTATGAGTATATTGGACCTTTATGTCTGTCTTTGACTGCCTTGGTACATGTCTCAATGATGGGTGAGTCTTTGGGTCCAAGGGTATAAATGGTTTTTTAAAAATTCTTTTTAGAGGCAGCTAGGTGGCACAGTGGATAGAGCACAGGCCCTGAAGTCAGGAGTACCTGAGTTCAAATCCGGCCTCAGATCAAACACTGGACACTTACTAGCTGTGTGACCCCAGGCAAGTCACTTAACCCCAACTGCCTTAAAAAAAAAATTCTTTTTAATTATGTACATATTAGTAGTTATTCAAATGTCTAAGTTTTCTTAAATTTTTAAATTCAGTTTTATTTCATTTTCACATTTACATCATCTCTTCGTACCCTCCATCCCCATTGAGAAAGTAAGGAAAATAAAACCCACTACAAACATATATAGTCAAGCAAAACAAATTCCCACATTGACCTTGTCCAGAAAAAAAAAAACAAGTATCAATCACATTCTGAGTTCATCACCTCTCTATCCAGAAGTGATGAACTTGTTTCATCATTATCCCTCTAGAATTGTTGGTCATTGTATCGATCAGGTTCCTAAGTCTTTAAGAGTTGTTTGTCTTTACAGTATTATTGTTATAGAGGAGCATAAGCTCTGTGCCCAGTAGACATATAGTATGTACTGAAATTGAAATTGTTAGAAGTTTCTTCTCCCATAATATTTTCCTTCAAAAATATTATTGGTTTGGGTATTTTTATTCTAGTAAGTAGAGCAAGGAAATTGAAGGTTCAATCAGCTTTTCTATCTCTAAATCATTTTTAGTCAAGATATTTTAATATTTCAAGAATACCTAAACATAGCAGGACAAATTACTAAGAGTGTATCGATTGGATTCCAGTGCTATCCATAAATGGATTTGGGATTCTTTAGATGAGGTATCTCCTTAGAATAACAGAACTCATTAGAGATCTCCAACAAGGGTTCAATGAACATCTATTAGAGATTGTGAAGAGATTCCTAGTCGGATGTTAGATTGGCCGAATTCTGAAGTCCCTGCTCTGAAATGCTGTAAACTTCACTAACAATTAAAGTCCTGCTTATATCCTTTTTGACTTTCTCTTTTTGTCAGGCAAACACCTTTTACCATGTGCTTTGACTTCAGCAGAAATTAGTGCAATTATTTTAATTGCAACTTCACCTTCTGTAATGCTTAAAATAAATTTTAGCACCAAGTAACATTACTTGTTAGCTCAGCTTTAAAAATATAATTATGCTAAACAACATAGAAATAGAAGACAGCGTTGTCGTTTAAGGGACTCAAGTAATCTGAGGAAGCTGTTGTTCATTTGGGACTGCTCTTTACCCGTTAACGAAAAACAGAATATATGAACTTATTCAAATTTGGAAATCAGTACAAATTTCTGTTTAGTTCATTAAGCTAAATGACCTAAACAACATAAATCTTTTTTGTGTTTTACTAATCCAGATCTTTGGTACAAATGAGTCAACGAAAAGTAGAATATTTAAGAATATTCTTACCTTGTAACTGCTTTTTAGTAGAACTATAGAGTGAACTTCAAATTAAGTTATCTTTCTTCAGCTGAGAAACCTAATTGTCATGAAGTTATGCATCTTTTTTTCTCCATAAATATCAAGGTCAGATAATCCCTAATTATTTCTATTCAGGCATATATTTAGTGACTCAGATTAGTCTTCTCTGTGGCCCATGTGGAACAAAAAATTGGTAAAAAAAAGGCAGGGGAGGCGGGGCAGTGGTTGGACTAGTGCCACAGAGTCTCAGATCTGCTACTTGTTCCTTAGTGCTATAATATTGCAGCTGTAGAACACTTAAATTGTCTAGGGATTTCCTTGTTAGAATTGTGGTCCTTGTCTTGCTGTGGTGGAGTGAACTGTGACAATAGGTGGCTGGAAGCGGGTAAGTCAGAAATTACTGCCATTGCTACCCATCTTCTAAATGTACTTGTGTAGGCAGATATTAAAATTAGGTCCCTGTTTTAGTTATTAAATATGTAAGTCAGAAATTGTGCTTAGTATTTGCCAAGTGCTGTTTAGCTAAACATGATTATAGACATGTGCATGAATAATGGAAAAATGATAAAAAGGTTTTTTTTAAAGGAAAAAAGCACGAGAAGATCAGTGATTGAGGAATGAAAAAAATATGGGGTACTTTTGGATAATTGGATGAATAAAGAGAAGTCCATAGGTGTTTAACAAAGTGTGTTCAATAGGGTTTTTTGGACCAGGTCTGTGATTTCCTTAATGAAGTCATGACCATTAGAAACTGTTATTTGTGTGAAATGACCGTAAAATCACGGTGGATTATTCACCTAAGCCTAACTTCTCATAAATTTATTACCTTACATGAGTGAAGAAAACCTCACTTTATTCTTACGTGGCATTTTCAGTCAGCTAATTAATATTATGATAGCCACTAACAATGAAACAGGAACAAACTGGAAACAAAAATTACTAAGGTTTAGGGACAGGTGGGTGGCACAGTGGATATAGTGCCAGGCCTGGTTTCAGGAAGACTCATCTTCCTGAGTTCAGATCTAGCCTCAGACACTTACTAGCTTTGTGATCCTGGGAAGATCACTTAACCCTGTTTTCCTCCTTTTCCTCATCTGTAAAATGAGCTGGAGAAGGAAATGGCAAACCACTCCAGTATCTTTCCCAAGAAAGCCCCAAATGGAGTAACAAAGAGTAGGACACAACTGAAATGACTGAAAAACAACAATAGGATTTAGGGAATAAGAGTTGATGGAGTAGATAGCAAACCTCTAAGCCCATATAGTTCACTAGAAGTGTTAGGAATTCCAAGATATGGAAGTTTCTCTGCAAACCTCTAAGCCCACACAGTTCACTAGAAGTGTTAGGGATCCCAAGATATGAAAGTTTCTTTCACTTCTGTGCATTTGTCAATTGCTTATGGTAGGATTTGTCACTTTCAGAGATAGTCTTACAAATCTTCCTATGCTTTTATATAATCACCTTAAGGCATCTGGCCTTTAATTCTGCATGGATTTTTTTGTCTTTAGTGATAGCTTTTCTTCTATAGAAGAGAGGATTGAAAGATTTAGAGTGCAGTTTTAAAAATGTGGGCTTCCATTCCAGAATCAGTTACCCAGTAAATCTAAGCATCTGTTTGAAGGTAAAAGATAGACTTTTTGGGGGGAGGGGGAGGGGGAGGCAATTGGAGTTAAGTGACTTGCCCAGAGTCACACAGCTAGTAAGTGTTAAGTATCTGAGCTTAGATTTGAACTCAGGTCCTCCTGACTCCAGGGCCAGTGCTCTATCAACTGTACAACCTAGCTGCCCTGATACACTTTTTAAAACCCAGAATATTTTTCAGTTAATGAGGAAATCTCATTGCAAAGTTCCTTTCAATTTAAGCAGAAATGTACCTGAGAGATAAATAGCTGATCCTTAAACAGAACAGTGGAAACTTAAAACTAGTTGTTGTTTTTAATTCAACTTTTTATTTTCTCTCCCACCTCCCTGTCTCATTAAGGAAAATAAGGAAGTACAAAATCTTTGTAACAAATACATGCAGTCAAGCAAAACAAATTCCTGTGTTGATCAGTCGAAGATGTGTCATGTTCTACAAATTTAGTCCATCACCTTTCTGTGAGAGAGTAGGTAGCATTCTTCTTCATTGGTCCTCTGGAATCATGGTTGATCTTTGTGTTGATCAAAGTTCTTCAGTTTGGTCATTTTTACATTATTGTTAGAATATAAATTGTTCTCTTAGATCTGTTCACTTCATTCTGCATCAGTTCACATACTTCTGATTTCTCTTAAACCAACTCCTTTATTATTTCTTATAATAGAACTCCATTGTATTTATAAGCTATAATTTGTTTGGCTGGTTCCTATTAGATGGATTCCCTCATGATACAACCTTCTAAAGAGAGCAAAACATAGTGCCATAATGGAAAAATATTTAATGTTATGGTTTGAAAAAAACAAAAAAAGTAGAGTAAAGCATAGAGGCAAAAAGAATTTTGAAAACACGTATACAATTATAAAAAGAATTTCAGATTAACAAATGAAAATGAAGAGGTAGTAAGACAAGATGGAGAAGGGAGAATTGGTGATTGCTAAGAAAAACTCATCTTTGTCAAAGTGGAGGTTGTTTTTTAAGGAAAGTAATAGACTTGCCACATAAACAAGGAATTTTGTTAGTTAAGTTATTGAAGTAGTTATCATGAAATAAGGGATATTTATATTCCCATCCAACAGTATCCCTAGGGACAGGTAGATAGCCCAATGGCTTGAGTGCCAGGCCTGGAGTTAGGAAGACTCATCTTTCTAAGTTCAAATCTGGCATTAGACACATTAGCTATGTGACCCTGGGAAAGTCACTTAACGCTGTTTGCCTCATTTTGTCATCTGTAAAATGAGCTGGAAAAGGAAATGGCAAATCACTCCAGCATCTTTGCCAAGAAAAACCCAAATGGGGTCATGAAGAGTTGGACGTACCTGAAAAATGACTAAATAACAACAAGCCAACAATATAATTAACAGAATAGCAAACAAACAAAAAAAAAACCCCAAAACAATTTTAACAGTGGTAATATTAAATTTGAATTCAGTTCCCCCGTAAAGGGAAAAAAGCCATGGAGTATATTTTAAAAGATATATCATATTTGTCTTTAGGAAATAAATGTAAGTATATGTATAGATCAAAATTTAATGGACCACTGGATTTGAAATCAAAGGACTTGGTTTAAATTTTAACTCTACTTTTAATAAACCTGTGTGAAACAGCAAGTTATTTAAACTTTCTGCAACTCATACTTCATTTGTAAGATGAGGGGGCTGTACTAAATAATCTCAAAGTTTTTTAAAAGTTTGATCCAATTTAAAGGATATTTCTAAATTGTATCTTTGCAAGAGCTAGCTCAAGGAAAACTAAAGTTGTAGTAATTATCTAGTAGTTAAATTCAGACTAGAATGTATTGGGAGACATAAATCAAGTTATTTTAAACAATAGTAAAAAAAATTAAAATCAGTTTCTAATCATTGTGCAATAAATAACTGTAAATTCCTAAAAGAAAAACTTAGTTTTACAAGAAATAGGGCCCACATTAACAAGATTTCTATAGCCCCATTTATTAATATGAAAAGTGAAGCAAAAATATAATAAATTAGATTTGAGTAAATTAATGAGCAACTACATATAGAATATGGCCCAAAAGTCTTACTATAGTTACTGTAGAGAGATAATTTTGTGGGGGAATTAAAATGATAAATACATAATCTTTTCAAGTACTCAACAGAGAATTCGCAAAATTTAACTATACACGTGGGTGCACAAAAGCTCCAAGCAAATCTGAAGACCTAGAGGTTATATGTATTTCATTCAAAACCACAGGCTATAGCTGCAAACTAGAAATCAGTTTTAAAAATATGGTTAAAACGTATATGTTTACATGACAACTTCAGAAAAATCTGTTAAGCATTTGCTACTGGATAAAAAATCACAGTATTTCAAGAGTTGGAAGGGACTTCATTAATATTTAGTCTCTAACCCATAAAGAAACAAGTATTCCCCATCTGAGTGTTCATCCAGCTTTTGCTTGAAACCCTCCAAATAAGGAGAACTATTTCCTATAAAGGCAGCCCATTTCTGTTTTGGAAGACATCATAGTCACGACTAGCATATTTAAATTGCAAAGAGAACACAAATACAATATATCAGAATGTTTGGGATGTAGCCAAAGTAGTTCTTAGGAAAATTTATACCACTGAATACCTGCAGTCAAATTAGAGTAAAAGAGGAATGAGACCATATTTGAAGCAATTAGAAAAGGAACAAATTATATTTGGAAATGAGTGTGATATAAAAACAAAAGACACTAATAAAAAAAGAACAAATTGGTAAATTGAAGGAAAGCCTGATAAAAAGATACATATGTAATTTTAAGATGAGGGCAGAAATTAATAAAATGGAAACTTATAAGAACAATTGATAAGCTAAGAGTTTTTAAATTTAATATTCAATAAAATTGATATCACTAAAAGAGGAAAAAACTATAAAATTACTAGAATTAAGCATAAGAGGGATGAAAATAGCAAAAGCAAAAGAGATTAAGAAAATGTTAAGATTGGATATATATTGTCATTTTAATATTTTCAGCTACAAGCCTACAATCCAATACCATTTTCATTTAGCTTCTCACTCATCTTTTCACTTCCCAAATTCTTTTCTGAAGTACTTTCTTTTGATGGGTTCCAGTGTGTTCCTAAGATCTTCAGTTTCTTATCTAAGACTTTGAAAACTTTGGGAATGTTTTCCATCCTTTTGGTAATATAGTTTCATTTGTATCCAGGTGAATCACTAAAAGTGGGAAGTTGAGTAGTAGTCATTATTGTGACAGATCTTGCTAGATCCTCTCATATCTTGTGTACTGTCTTTTAAAGACAGCACCTATCATTGTTATCAGCTTAACAAACAGCACCCCTTAGCAGAGACCAACCACCAGTATTTGTGTTTTCTCTCTTTGAGCTTTACTAAATGATCCCTAGATTGACAGCACCTGTGGGTTGATAGTATCTTTCTTAGGACAAGCAGCTGCACGGAAGACCCAGATTCCCCCTTATCAGGAAACGCCTCAAATCTGTCTCTTTGTGCCAAATGTTGTATGTGTTTTCTCTCCCCTTCTCTGTGTCATATTCTTTTACCCTCCAACCTTTGGACGCAGGTTGCTTTCCTTCTTCCCCTCCAATGTTTGTGCATAATCCCTTTCATTTTTTAAAATAACAATTTTCCCTAATATCTTGTGGAGTAGAGAAACCTTCCTTGAATCCCATTACTCCTTTCTAGGAGGGAGAACAGTTTACTCTTTGTCCATAAGTAGCAGGTACTTGGTAATTAGAGAAATAAAAACCTAGCATATTCTATGTAAGCAGTTCCAAATTCCCTCTATTTTACATACTTGCTAGAAATTAGTTTTTTGTTCTTGCTTGCTAGTATTTCCCTGAAGAACTGCTATGGCAAACTGCCCTTCTTGAAGAAATCAAGGAAGAACCAAACGATTGGATAATTGATAAAATATAGTTAGAATGCCAATGCATTCAAATTAATGTCTAGATTCAGTGCCATACCAACCTAAAGACCATTGGGGCACTTCATAGAACCGATTAGACATAGAAAAACAAGCAGGCAGCACTGTTAAGGGAGCTGAAACAGCTCCCTCAATTGTTTAAAAGGCTATTTTAAATACCCTGCGAGAATTCAAAATGTACTGTTAGTGGTATTTGTAAAGACTATCAGGTGCTACACCAAACCTAATTCAGTGGGACAGATTCAGAAATAATTCACATTTACATATGAATGAAAAAGCAAGCAAAAGTAGATTAATTATAGGGAGACAAATAAAAAAGTGAAACAATCTCTGCTTTTAAGAAACTCATTTTTTTCTTATTTAATATATTTTATTTTTTCCCCAGTTACATATTAAAACAATTTTAAACATTTTAAGTTTTGAGTTTCAAATTTCTCCCCCCTTCTCTCCCTCATCCCTGAGGCGATAAGTAATCAGATATAGGTTATATGTATGCAGTCATGTAAAACATTTCCATATTAGTCATTTTGTAAAAAAAAAAAAAAAGACTCGAATAAAAGAAAAAGAATGAAAGAAAGAAAATTAAAAATAGCATGCTTTAGTTTGTATTCAATATCAGTTCTTTCTCTGGAGGCAGATAGTTTGCCTCATCATTAGTCCTTTGGGATTGCTGAGAATAGTTAAATCATTCACAGTTCTTCATCATACAACATTGCTGTGACTGTATACAATGTTTTCCTGGTTCTGTTCACTTCACTTTGCATCAGTTCATGTAAGTCTTTCCAGGTTTTTCTGAAATCATCCTGTTTGTCTTTTTTTTTGGTGAGGCAGTCTTGGTTAAGTGACTTGCCTAGGGTCACACAGCTAGTAAGTATCATGTGTATGAGGCTGGATTTGATCTCAGGTCCTTCTGACTACAGGGCTGGTACTCTATCCACTGAGCCACCTCACTGCCCACCTGCTTGTCATTTCTTACAGCACAATAATATTCCATCATAATCATGTACTTGTTTAGCCATTCCCCAATTGATGGACATTGCTTTGATTTCCAATTCTTAGCTACCACAAAAAGAGCTGCTATAAATATTTTTGTACAAATAGATCCTTTTCCCTCTTTTTGATGTCTTTGGGATATAGATTTAGCAGTGGTATTGCCTGGATCAAAAGTTATGCACACTCTTATAGCCCTTTGGGCATCATTTCAAGGAACTCATTCTAATTGGGAGAAAGAACACATATTGGAGGGTTCAGTTTTAGGGAATATAGCAAAGCTTGATGATTCTTAGAGGGCAACAAAGATGGCCAGTGGGCTGGAGTTTGCAACGGAATAGATGATTAGATGGTGTTCTTTAAGGCACAATAGAAGGGCAGCTGATAAGGCTTAGCTTGGTGGTCCTTTATCTTCCAGTCCTTTAAGTTTTTTACTTATTGCTTTCTTCATATCAACTCTTTGGGGTAAATAGTGCAAGTCTTATCCCACTTTTCTACATGAAAAAAACCTAGATTTAGAGAAATGAAGTCACTGGCTGGGATCACACAGCAACTATGCAGTAAACAGTAATCATTTTTAAGCACCTACTCTATGGCAGTCACTGTGCTGAATGCTCAGGGTACAAAAGATGCAAAAGACAGTCCGTACTCTCAGGAAGCTCAAAGTCTAATGTGAAGACAACAAGCAAACAAATTTGTACAAGCCAGCTATATACAGGATAAACAGGAAAAATGAAAAGAAAGAAGGCATTAGAATTAAGAGGGGTTGGAAATGTGTCATGGAATCCAAAGGGGAGATTTAAATCCTGGTTTTTCTCACTCTAAGACCAGTACACTATGTTACTTCTCCTCCTAATATTATAGGAAAAAAATAGGATTATTAATAAATTACATGTTTTGTAAAGAAAGTATTTCTCGACTATGAAGAAAAGTGTTTTTTAATCTATCAAATGAAAGAGACTATTATTACAAGTAAAAAGAATTATTAGTCACAAAAACACTTGTGAACCAAATAAAAAGAAATAACACATTGAGAAACTTAAGGGGAAGGTAATATTACTGATAAAATCTCGACATCCAGACTCTTTAAAAAACCTAGTACAAACTTCGATATTGAAGCCCCCATCATCAAAGACGAAAAACATGATAAAATCACCTGAAAAATTGTTTAATATCTATAATAATCAAAGAAATACACTTTGACACATTACCAAACAGCCATCTAATTGCCAAAAATAATTAAGAATAACAAAACTCAGTGTTGACAGGGTGGAGGGGAAACGTTGTTGAATTGCTCATAGAACTATAAATTGATATATTTTTGCTAGAGAATAATCTGGAAATAAATAATAAGAATTAGAAATTTTAATTCTCTTTGACCTGTGATTCCCATTACTGAGACCATGCCTTAGGATGTTAATTAAAAAAGAAAAAACAGGGGCAGCTAGGTGGCTGAGTGGATAGAGCACCGGCTCTGAAGTCAGGAGGACCTGAGTTCAGATCCGGCCTCAGAC
>NW_020954626.1:1668922-1668994 GCF_900497805.2 Vombatus ursinus
GAAACACTTGGCACTTACTAGCTGTGTGACCCTAGGCAAGTCACTTAACCCCAACTGCCTAAGCAAAAAAAA
>NW_020954626.1:1669037-1679399 GCF_900497805.2 Vombatus ursinus
GGAAAAACAGATCTATCTTGAAATGAAGCTTAATAGATGCTTTATTTGTAATAGTAGTAAACTAAAAACTTATATACTCAGTGGATGAGAAATAATTGAACAGACACTTGTAAATCCATGTAAGGGAATGCTGTTATGCCATTTAAAATGACAAGGGAAATAATGTTGGAAGAACATATAAAATAATGCAAAGTGAAGGAAAAAGTATAGCAGTATGTATATTGTCTACAACTATATATGAACATGTAAACTGACATGAGAATGAAAGTCACTATTATTAGGTTGTTTAAATGTAAAACTTAAGTAGTTCTGATAATATGGTATATGGGGATTTTGATTTTTTTTCATTCTTGTTGAGATTAAGTATATCATTTAAAAATCAAATTTGGGTTCATTTTGGGAAAAAATATAATTTAAACTTTGGCCCCATGTGTATCTTTAAATTGGAAAAAAAAAAGAATCATTACACACACGAAAATAATTCATGTTGTATGTAGATTCAAATATAGATTTTAGGAGTTTTATTCATTTTGGTACTCAGTTGAATTATTTTAATAGTGAAAATAACCGGCATTCCGAAATTTTTATTTTGTTTCAGAAAAGAACTGCTTTTAAAGACATTCCACCCATTGTGAAAGGGTGAAAGTAAATAGTGTTCACCATGCCTGCTGTGGCTTCAGTACCTAAAGAGCTCTACCTTGGTTCCTCATTGAAAGAACTTAACAAGAAGACAGAAGTTAAAGTAGAGAAAATAAGTACTAAGAGGTATAATTATTTTAAAATTTTATATGTGATATTAATTCACTTAAAATGAGTTCACATTTCCACATTGTTAAGGATATATTTCACCTAAATCAGTTTGAATCAGACATCACATAAATAGAATAATAAGACCTTAAAAAGGTTGCGATTTAATATTGGGCATTTGACTTCCTGCTACCTACCACATGATGACTGTCTCAAGGTATCTGAAAGGCTTTCTCTCTGGAAGAGGAGGTGTGGAAGCACCAGAAAGTTAGCTTTCAGTTCATTATAAAGGAGAATTCCCCAGCAGTTAGAGTTGTCCAAAATTGGAATGGATTACCTTGAAAAATAGCTTCCTGTGGCTTCAAATATTCAAGTGGAAATTGGACTCTTTGTCAGATATTGTTTAAAGGATTGCTTTTTGGGGAGAGAGTTTAAATATCAGGCCCTTTAAGGTCTCTTCCAATTTTATGATTCTGTGACTTTTTTTTTCTGTTAAGAGTTGTTTGAATACTCAAAATAAAGCAAAATAGTTATTCTGATAGTAAATTTTTTTTTGTCCTAAACCAGTGAGTTCATTTTGTGGAGAATTCTCAATATAGGAGCTCGTTCTATTGATTTAGCTTGACAACTTACCTGTTAACTTACAGAGTTGCTTGTGATTGGGAGAGGTTAGAGACTTGCCCCTGGTCATGTAGCCTTTATGTATCAGAAGAAGCACTTGAACCCATACAACTTGACGTTATCCACTCTGCCATCCCACCAAGAGCAGTTTATAGGAGAAACTGAAGATAAACAAAGTTTATCTCTTTGTCAGACTCAACAAACACTATTTTGATGATCAGTCCTCGGAAGAGTCAGTTGTCAGTTAAATTAATATGCCATTGGGCAAAGGAAAAAAATTTGTAGACTAGACAAATAGAAGCATCAGACAAAATGGAATCATATCAAAACCATCACAGATATATAGACTGTTTAAAAGGTTTTTTAAAGGTCAGTTTAGGTACAATTAAATATGTTCCTTTATTGATGGATGCAGTAAGGTATATCTCCTACTTTTTGGCTGGTGCCTGAAATTCTACCGTGAGAAATTTATTTCTTTAGCTTACAGTTTTGATCCCTGTTAAAACGCCCATATATGAAGAAGTAACACCGTAAGTCATTATTAGCCAATTATAATATGGGGTAAGTAACTTAGAGATAATTTGTTAAAAGGTTTTAAAGAGGTGAGAAAGGAAGCTCATAAGAGTACTATGCAATTGAAATGAGGTAGAGAGGAGAAATCAGGGTGTAGAGAGAGATGTTAAGGGGAGTTCTGGGCACCAACCACAGACTTACAGTTTTGTTTGGAGCCAGCCTATTTATATAACATTTACATGAGAAGCAACATCATATGGTAGAAAAATGCATGATTTAGAGTCATTTATACAGGGTTCAAATTCCAGCTCAGCTATGTCTGACTTTGGGCAGGTCATTTGACTTGTGGGCCTCATTTTCCTCTTTAAAATGAAGGTGTTCGATTATGTGGCCTAAAGTCTCATCTTGTAGAATCTTATATATTTAAAGGTACTGTAAAATATTTATGTCAGGTATTAATAGCAATAAATATAAAGCTCCTCCTGCATAGATTGCATTGTGTTAGTCATAAAATTATGTCATTATTTGTAATAATTCATTTATCTATAATATAAGTACTAACCTTGACTTACAGAGGAATAAGGATTTTCTAATAAGGCTTAGGTGCACAAATATGCTCAAGTGGGTTTGTTAGTTATCAGAAAAGCAAAATTTAAAAAAATTATTTGAAGATGAAGATTTAAGAGTATAGAATAAGGATTGCTTTGTTTGCTTTTATGATGGCTTCTATTCCACATAGTCAGAGGGAAGTAGTCTATCTGCTAACTTATAGAGTGAGAATTCTTAGGGCTCTACTTTTTTTTTTTAATTTTTTAAATTTTTTTTCAATTTTTAGGCAATTGGGGTTAAGTGACTTGCCCAGGGTCACACAGCTAGTAAGTGTCAAGTGTTTGGTCTGAGGCCGGATTTGAACTCAGGTCCTCCTGACTTCAGGGCCGGTGCTCTATCCACTGTGCCACCTAGTTGCCCCAGGGCTCTACTTTTTAAAATTTCATTTTCTGTTTTGTTATGTTTATTGATACTACTATGTATATTCTCAGTAATACCTTATTGGAAAGTAGCTTGAACTTAACCATGCATTTTACTATAGGGAGTATCTTGGAAAGTATTACCCAGCATACATACGCCAGTTGGCCTAGTAGCAGTGGGGATTCTTCAGGCTTTTCTGCCACCACTGTACCTATTATAGCTCAGTTTTTGCCCTCTCTGTGTGGAGGGAAAGAAGGAAAAAGGGAGTGAAGGAAGAGAGAATTATCTATATAGTATATGCATGGCCCAGCAAATACTCTGTCAAGATGTGCTCTGGGCTTTCTTTGAGCATTCCTGGAGGGTTTGTGAGACCCTTCTGTAGTTACTAGGCACTGATTTGCCTCATCCTGAAGTTGAGAATGATGTCCTGTAGTAACATATTACCGTTTTCTCTTAAAAAAAAAATTCTTGAAAGTTTAAGCAGAAATCATTTGGCTCTTAAATTGGGGTAAATGATTAGGTATAAGCAACTTGAAGTTCTAGCTTAGCATATATTAAATGTAAGACTAGGGTAGTGATAACAAGGTTATTCTAATGTAATAAAACTCTATAATTTAGTTGGATGGGTCCTTATCCAAATTTGAATTACAGACTGAAAGAGAGGTACTTTTATTACCTTCAGAGACAAATAGTAACAGGACAAAAAGCTAGTAACATATTACCAGGTAGAAGCCATAGATAACTTTTTCTGTTAAATTTGGAGTCAAGATCTCAGCAGTTTTAAAGTGACTTTTTTTTAAGTTGACTAAACATTCATCCTGTAATAGCTTGCACTCTTAATTTGATTAGTAAAATTTATTTTTTCATAATTAACAGGTATCTCCTGCCTCATGTTGATTGCATGTAAAATAGGACCTGAGGCAAAACAGTGTTTTATTTGGCAGGCCACCTGATTTGTGTCTTGGATAATTGGTCAAATAATATTATAGAGTGATTTCATGATAATATTATAGAGTGATTTTCAAGATGGGATTTGTTTGTGATGTAGTAATGATGCCAAAGTTAGCTGAAGTCTCTTTAAATGAATTCCATGAAAAACTCTAATTGTTTAATATTAATGGCATTTTGTGGAAATGAATTACATTTTCAGAAGTAACTTCCTTAACTCAATGTGTAGGAGCTTTAAAATAGAGCTTAGCTATGCCACTCTTTAGAAAATTAACCAACTGAAAAAAACGTGAATCAAACCCAATAAAGAGAGAGATGTCATGTACTTCTTTCCTTCCCCTCCCCCTTCCCCTGTAGTCACACCTTCTTCCCAACTTCTGGATGTTGTTTTGATATCTGGTTGAGTGATAAGGATAGATTTTGTTTAGTAGTTTTGGTGATTAAAAGTGGCAAAGAATAAGAAGAACTTAAGAGTACTTTTACTTTAAGGGAGTTTTGCTCTCTTTTCTTACATGCAGAAATTGTTATATAATCAAATTTTTGTTGTAGAATGTGATCCTTACCAAAGATAGGGATTAGAGGAAGTATTTCTAGAGGGTGATTCATTGTATAGAATTTGTTTTTAATCTGAACTATTTTCCAGAATGTGGAAATAATTTTGTTTCCATTAAATAAACATTATTATTTATAACAGAATTTTACCTATAGTAGAAAGTTAAGTTTCTGTCTACCTTAAATTCAGATTTTAAGTTCTAAACTAGTAGGACACCAAAAATGAGATTTTTCTGTATTAAGATATCTCTGAATTTTACTTACCAATTGTTTTAATGCCATGGGCAATGTCAGCTTAATTATTTATTCTCCAATTCAAGTTATGTGCAGAGCGCCCTGAAGATCTTCAGGACAGCAGAAGAATGCAGATTGGACCGTGATGAGGAAAAAGCCTATGTACTGTATATGAAATATGTAACTGTTTATAATCTTATCAAAAAAAGACCTGATTTCAAGCAGCAGCAGGTATGTTGTTGTTGTTTTTCCTTTTTCTTTGGCCGTTAGTTTTTATAAATAGGGGCTATCAAATGCCTGTAACTGGTTACTAATTTTTAAGCACATATACAAATCAAATTTCAGAACTCATAGTATCGATTCAGTGAACACAAATTCAGTGAATGTGTGGGATAGGAGAAGGCAATTTACATGTCAATTTAATTTCATTATTTGCAGAAGTGTTTCTTTGGTTTAAGCCAAGTTGACAATAGGCTATAGATTTTTTCACCTTTGGTTACTGTTTTAATGAAATTGTCCTAGGTTTTATGGGAGGAATTCAAATTTTTTCTTATCAAGTAAGTGACAATATAATAAAAGTATATCTGTCATTGCTTTCATGAAATACAAATTTAATCATAGGGGAATTAGATGTTTGCCATTGCTCACATTATGTAGTAGCCATTCTAAAGATAAATTTACTAAATTACTAAACTATTTCCGATTGTTTTTGTTGGACAAAGTGTATTCTTTACACTTAGTACAATGTCTGGCATATAGGTGCTTAATAAATGTGTGTTGATTGATTGATTCAGTGGGTTTCTTCTGTGGGGCAGGGCCTGTTCCTCTATTATTTTGAGAATGTAGACAAATGAGAAGAAAAGGAGACTAAATAAAGTGATGCAAAAGTACATAGTTGAGCTGAAATTGGATTGGTCAATTGAAAGTAAGAAGAAAACAACAGAGAATAGATTAAGGAAATAGCATGTTGGGGAAACCTTGTAAATTATTAGAGATTATTATACCAGCTGAGAGCAAGGTTTGTTATTGTCCATTTAGAAGATTGTTCATAGGTTACCTGTTTTGGTAGAGAAGCCCTTTGAAAGTTAGTATTGGCTTTCAGTATTGAGATGATTATATTCTTTGTGTGTAACATCTAGTTGTTTTAATTAAAAGACTTAGAAAAATAACAACTTTTCTTTCTTCAGATATCTTTGTCTGCATAGAACATTGAAATAATGTCATTTATTTTGATTATTCATTAAGGTAACTATTTTGAATATTTCATGGCTGTTTCTGTTTCAGATTTTTCTTTTTTATTAAAGTTATCTCAAATTCGTTACTGATGTAACCTAAATATTACACTCCAGTTTTCTAGAGGGACCCATTTTCAGTTAGTGCAATGATCTAATCTGCAAATGGTCCAAGTAGCCTCAATGCATATTTGCAAATGGATAGAAGAGATCTGCCCAAATTCAAACTAGTTTTTGTAGTCTCCATATTAATGGTTTTATAATATATACTAATGAAATTGGCTTACCGAGAAAAGACTTGACTACCATAAACATTTCCTTCCTTCCTCCCTCCATTTTTTTAAAAGATGATTTGAGGTATTTATTATATTTCCAAATAGTTCTTCCTATTCTGGGAGACGGGGGAACTGGAAAGGTAGTGTGGTATGAGATTGCTAGATTGGAATCAGAAATTTGGTTTTGAATCCTTGTTCTGAAACTGTCTTGTTGATCATGGGCAAGTCACTTTACTTCTGAGGAACTGAGCTTCACTTTCCTCATTTGTAAAATTGAAATGATATAGTACCTGTCACATAATATTGTTGTGAGATAAGGGCTTTGTAAACTTGAAAGCACTTTTTATTGCCATGGCTTTATAAGTAGGCTACTCAAACCCTAATCCCAATAAAATTCTTTTATATTGTTTTCATTTGCTCTTCCCAGGGTATTCCTCTTTCTTTCCCCTAAGCATGGCTTTCCCAGTACTCTTTGTTAGGACACATTGGCATAATAAAAATATATACCTCTTTGTACCTCTTGGTGTTGTGTTGTTTTGTTTTGTTTTGTTTTGTTTTTTCTTTAAAATAGGGAATGGGAAGATAATCTAATCTGTCTAGTAACGCACATAAACTATGTAACCGTTTTCATGGAGAGTGAAGTTTGGCTAACATGTTAGTTTTGGCTGCTGGAGAGGAAGTAACAGAGTATAAGTTATGTTTTTACTAAATGATAAAGTATTTATGCCATCCACATTATTAATTAATTTACTGGCATTTTTCTTACATTTTGTGGGGAAAAAAAACCATTTGTATGTATGTGAAATATAAATCTCAGACTAATAAAATTTTGATTAGATGTATGATTTTTTTAAAAAAAATATTACAGCATTCTCAATATTCCAGAATGAAATGGGCATGTTCATATTTGTAAAATTTTTGGTGGAGGAGGCAGAGAACTTATTTGGAGTGGGAAGATTATTAGGAGAGTGATGCAGTCTTTTAGTGTGAGTAGAAATTAAGAATATTGGTAAGGCATGTATTAATGCTAGTAGTGCTCTTTTAAAAAATTTATTAAAAATTTGAAGATATTTCAAAACCTTTACCAAACCAAGCAAGCAGTTTAAAAATTCATTATTAAATAAAGACACAATTGGAAAACTAGTTTAAAGTTGGAGTTATGTTCTCTATTACTAATTTTCAACTGGCATGCCCACATATAGAGAGAAAAATTTTCTCAGCAAGCCTAAACTGGACGTTTTCACAGATAGTTTTTCTCATTTGTAAACAGGTACTTTTCTAAATTTAGGCTATAACATATCAACACATTTATATTAATAGTTTTCACATATATTGCTATAGAAATCTTACACTGAAAAGAATTTTTATAATTTAAGAATAATGTTAATTTTCCTTCGTGAAACATTGAACTTTGTATCAATGAACATTTTTTTGCCAGTTTTATTAGCTCAGGATCCCATATGCCATATGACCTTTGATAAAAGAAGTATTAAACATGATTTATTCTTATGGTAGATTCATAAAATCTCTAAAAGTGTAAAACAATTGAACATTGCCCCCAGGATATTTCTTTTTTAACTGAGGAAGATTGTCTGATGAGCAGTTGAGACTGGTATTTCCTGAATTCTAGGCATTTGATTAAATTATTATTATTCTTTTATTTATTTATTTATTTTGGTGAGGCAGTTGGGTTTAAGTGACTTGCCCAGGCTTACACAGCTAGTAATTGTCAAGTCTCTGGTCTAAGGCTGCATTTGAATTTAGGTCTTCCTAACTCTCTGCCCGGTGCTCTATCCACTGCATCACCTAGCTGCCCTTTGATTAAATTATTCAACAAATATTTATTGTATCCCTGTCATTCATTTAATAAGTACTTATTAAGTGGCTATGTGCCAGGATGTTATGTACCTATTATGAGCTGTGCTGTTATGCACCTATTATGCACAAATCACTGTGCTCTTTGCAGTTATACTGAGAAGTTATAACAAATGAAACGTGTTTTGGTCACATCCAGCCCTTCAGTACTCATATAGAGTTATCCTTAGCCACTCAGGTTCTAATAAATGTCCTATTCTAATAGTTATTTCTTAGTGCCTTTGTGCTCATTAACACATTAAGAAAATAGAGGTCAACAGGTTTTTATTCTTTTAGGCAAATACAATAATTATTTTAGGGAAATATTTTGTGATTAAAAAGTTCACACAGTTCTGAAGTTTATGTCTTTTTCTTTTTTCTTTTTTTTTTTTTTTGTTGAGGCAGTTGGGGTTAAATGACTTGTCCAGAGTCACACAGCTAGTGAGTGTTAAGTGTCTGAGGCCGAGTTTGAACTCAAGTCCTCCTGACTCCAAGGCCGGTACTCTATCCACTGTGCCACCTAGTTGCCCCCAGCTTATTTCTTTTTAAGGCTTAGGTGTTTTCTTCCTGTTAGGAAATAAACATAAAATGGTTATGGGGACAAACCTGTCACTTTTTAAAGCAAAATATGCTTTGTAGCTACATATGAGCTGCTTTTCTAATCCTAAGAATAAAGGTAGGAGGAAATCGCAGCTACAAAATGTGTTCTGTTATAGAAAACAGTACTTATTTACTCATAAAAATATAATTACTAGCATTCTCACATATAATATAAAGAAAATACTAAAAGGAGATGTAATTAATAGCATTCTCACAGATAATACAAGCAAAGTTCTAAAAAGGAGCTTTACAGACAAAAAAGGTTTAGTATTCATTACTCAATACTTTAACCATAGGGAGAGATGAAGGAGTTATCTTTGGAACATACTTTAGATTAAATGTTTTAAGTTTGAGCTAATGTAGTTTATACATTAAGAAAATGTCTTTTTCATTTAATCATAAGGACCATGATCATAATGTGGTTGTTGGTTTTTTCATTATTGTAGTGCTTGTAGACTATTCTGGGAGATCATTGGCCAAGACTAACATTATGGGATGGTTTTCCTACAATTTTAGGACTACTTTCATTCAATGCTTGGACCTGGGAACATCAAAAAAGCTATTGAAGAAGCTGAAAGACTTTCTGAAAGCCTTAAACTCAGGTACATATATTATGAAATCTATAAAATATGCACAACTAAAATCGATGGAAATAATATTTAGAATTTATGCCATTGTCATTAACCTTGAATATACTATCTTTAGCATTTAGAAGTAATTTATGAAGTACAGAAATTCAGGTCTGTGCTTAACATTTATCTTGCTATGTTCTGTTATGTCTTATGCTATCATTTAGGGATGTTGTAATAGTGAAATGGTGGATTGTAAGATTAACCCAAATTGTTGTTGGTTGCATTTACTGTATTTTTTTTGCCGAATTTAGATGGCTTAGCACCTCCTTAGCAAGAATAACTAGTGAAAAATAGGAAGCTACCTAAATTCATCCTCACCCCCACTCCACTTCCCCAAGTCTTCTGTGTTACTCACTCTGGGTGTGAAAATTTCTCATTAGTTACTGCCCTGCTCTGAAACCTTCAGTGATCCCCTAGAGCCTGTGAGTTAAAATACAACTGGTTAGCCTGGTGTTCAAGGCTCTCCCTAATCTGGCTCTAGCCTTAGAGAGAGGCAGGATGGAGTGTTGGAACTGAAGTCAAAAAGACCTGAATTCAGATACTTAGTAGCTTTCTCACCCTGGCAAGTCACTTAATCTCTCTTGACTCCATTCCTCATCAGAAAATATGGAGGCTGGACTTGATGGCCTTTAAGGTACTTTGCAGCTCTAAATCTATATATCTGATCGTTATTTCCTTTTACTTCCCTTCATTGACTTTACATTCTCACAGGCTGGGTTATTTCATTTCCTGCTTCATACCTTTGCAAAAGTGGTCACACAAGCCAGGAATATACTCATTTCTAACCTCCAGCTCTTAGGAATCCCTTGGAGGGGAGTAAAGGGGGGGGGGCGGTGAGGAGGAGGAGGGTGTATGGTGCCACACTTCATGACAATGAAGTCTGAATATTTTCTTTTATGGGGTGTTTATAGTACCTTATTGTAAAATTTGGGTTAATGTTTGCATTCCTAAGTGGAAAGATGATGTTTGTAGTTCACGAGACTTTTCTCATTATTAGGGTAGTTGGAGGGAATATATATAGACAGAGGGCATAGGGTGAGTTGAATATGAAGGGATGATATCTAAAAAATAAAATTAAGGGGTGAGAGAGAGGAATGTACTGGGAGGAAAAAGGGAGAGGTAAGATAGGGTAAATTATCTCACATAAAAGAGGCAAGAAAAAGCTTTTACAGTGGAGGGGAAGAG
>NW_020954626.1:1679434-1709811 GCF_900497805.2 Vombatus ursinus
CGGGAGGTAAGAAGGAAAGAGTGAACTTTACTCTCATCAGATTTGGCTTAAGGAGGGAATAACATACACACTCAATTGAGTATAGAAATCAGTCGTCCCCTACAGGAAAGTAGGGGGCAAGGGGATAATAGGTACGGGTGATAGAAGGGAGAGCAGATTGGGGGAGGAGGTAATCAGAAGCAAACACTTTTGAGGAGGGACAGGTTGAAAGGAGAAAGAGGATAGAATAAATGGGGTAGGGATAGGATGGCAGGAAATATAGTTAATCTTTCACAACATGACTTTAATGGAAGTGTTTTGCAAGACCACACATGTATAACCTATTTTGAATTGCTTGCCTTCTCAATGAAGGTGAGTGGGGACAGAAGAGGGGAGAGAAATTGAAATTCAAAATTTTAACAACGAATGTTAAAAATTGTTTCTACAAGGGGTGGCTAGATGATGCTAGTGGATAGGTCACCAGGTCTGGAGTCAGGAGTACCTGAGTTCAAATCTGGCCTCAGACACTTGACGCTTACTAGCTGTGTGAACCTGAGCAAGTCACTTAACTCCACTGCCTACTCCCCCCCCAAAATTGTTTATACGTGCAACTGAAAAATAAGATACATAGGCAATGGGGTATAGAAATCTATCTTACCCTACAGGAAAATAGAAGGGGGAAAAGAAGGGGGTGGTGATAAAAGGAAGAACAGATTGGGGGAAGGGATGATCAGAATGCACGATGTCATGGGGTGGGGGGAGGGGAGGGATAGGGCGAAAATTTGGAACTCAGAATCTTGTGGAAGTGAATGTTGAAACTAAAAATAAATATATTAAAAAAAGAAATTTGGGTTAAGTATTTGGTCATAAGCTATATTTATAGTATTAAAAGATAAAATATGTTGATGTTATACAATACTCTACATATATTTTGTGCGTTTCTGAGTTTTTAAACTTTTTCTGTGTTGTCACGACAAACTTTGCATGTTGTCTATGGCTTCCGCAGATCTCCCCAAAAATTCCCATTTAATTTCTTATGCAATATATCAGAACTGATGGGAAAAGTCGTTTGATGTGGAAGTGGTAACTGTATTTTGTTTATACATTAGTGTCTTGCACATAGTAGGCACTTAAATGTTTGGGTTAGTGTATCTATAAATGTATCATGGCTTTATTGTTAACTATATGATTTTTTCAAAATAAAGGGATATAAAACTTTATAAAACAGAAAGTTTTAGTATGTGAATAAAGATCAGTTTACCAAAACATAAAAGAATTTGATTTTTCAGATAAAAAATTGAGGGGATGTTTTTGTTTCACAGTACAAATTGAGCTCAGATTTATACTTTTTAAGTTTTTCAGAAGTTTTCTGTAAACAGATACTTGGATAATGACTCATTTTCCCGTTAACTTCTAATTCCAAATATGTGAGGTTACAGAAAAAGCAAAACAAAAGTGTGAACCTTCTTTAGAATTATGACATATACTTCAAGGAATATCCTGCTTTTGTAGTGCATTGTTTAATTCTTTCACACATCAAGAAGTATATTGTCATCTTAGCACCTTGCATACACTGAATTTGTTTGTGGCCTTAAAAGAAGTATGCACATAGTGCAGTATGGCATAGTAAATCTCATTGAATTGGGAATTCTTGCTGACTAGTACTTGAAAGTTTAAGCAGTCATCTACCTACATGGTACTTTGCTGAGGAATACAAAAGAAATAGAATATGTCCCCTGCCTATTAGGATTTTTACATATTAATTTATTTTATAAAATATTATTGACTTGACTAATTCTGAGTTTACCAGTATTTTTTGATTAGTATAACATGTATCTCACTTAAGAAGATTCTGTTCTATTCCTTGGGAACAGTTAGGTAACAGTTTTCCCCTCTTCTTCATCCTCTTCCTCTCCTGCTGTATTCTGAAGGGTTCTTTACTTTTTTTGTGTCAAGGACCCTTCCCATGTACTCTGGTGAACTGGACCTCTTTGCAGAATGTTTTAAATGCATAAAATGAAATTCATAGGAATGTAAAAGAAAGCAGTCATTGAAATCCAGTTGTCAAAATATTCAAAACAATGTCAGAGACCCCCAGGTATGAACCTTGCTCCAGAGCTTTACTTCTGGTTCCTTTCTTTTCTGTCTGGGTGCTTGTGGCAGGGCTTCATTCATGTTCATTGTATCAGGGTGTCTTCAGAAGAAGCGATAGAAAGACACTTTCAAGGTCTCTCTTGAGAACTTTGGAATTGAGTGTGTGACATGGGAAACCTTGGCACAGGAACTCTCAGCATGGTGAGCCCACATCAGAAAAGGTGCTGTGCTCTATGAGCAAAGCAGAATTGAGGTAGCTCAAGAGAAATGCAAGATACTCAAACTTGGAGAATCCACCCCAAAGGTTCACAAGGACTTTTGTGTCTGACCTGTGGTAGAACATTCCCAGCTTGTATTGGTCTGATCAGCCACAGTCGGACACACTAAAACTGGACTCTGGCATAGTGATGTCATTTTGGTCCTCTTCGAAAACGAAGGACAACGACAACAACGATCAGGGTATCTTTACTGGGCTCTTTGTCTTTCAGAGCTTTTGAGTTTTCTTTTTATCCAGAGCTGTCCTGGGGAATCCTAGTATGTACTTGGCATCTTCTGATAGGATGAAGAAAAGAGGCTTTGAAAATTACCTGGAGTTTATGGTTTCACCCTTTTTTTTCTTTGAGAGAAATGGAGAAGGAAAGAGCTTCTCTTCTTCCATTCCACATTTCTGCTTAGAGTATGCTAAGTTTCACTAGAAAGGAGGCAACTCATTCTTACTGCCTCAGCTAAAACTCTTCACAATTTCTATTTTGCATCTTGGCTGAGGGCCAGGTTTCTTCTCATAAGGTATAATTAAATACCCTTCCTAGATGATAAGAGTTTGGGGAAAGCTCATTTGCTTTTTTTTTAATGTTGATTTTACAATGGATGTCAAAAACAATTGACAGTTAATAATACTACCAAGAAAGATAAAAACATGCAGCATAGTCAAGCCCCAGGACTCTGACCAGACCACCAGGCCTGAGTAATTTCTATCACATCTCCCTCATTCCCCTTCCTATCCTCTGTCTCAGATTTTGTAAATTTCTGTCATCATTTAATGTTTATTGTATTAGTATGCTAGGACATTTTTTAAAAATATGGACTATGTATAAAAACATTTACTACCTTTTTTTCTGCCATAATAACTGTCATGAGTCACTTTTAGTGAAGGGAGAAGTTGTTAACTAACCACTCTGTCAGGCATGGTGGTAGCAGGATAGAGGAAGAAGAACAAAACTCATTCTAGAAAGCGCATCCTTTTTGCTTTGTAGATAAGGAAAACAGAGGTAAAACGGCTGACTTTTGCATAGTCCTGTAATGTTAGTTTATGTGTACAGAAGGTAGTGCTGCCCTCTTTGGTCGTACTAGATCTCAGAATATAGAACGAGAAACAACAGGTGTAAGTTCTGACTTTGTAGCATTCTGAACATATCTTGCATTTACTAGGTTTCAAAGAGAAAAGATGGAGAGTATGGTATCCTAATAAAAGGATGTGATGAGCTTAGGTGATATGAGATTCTTGGGATCAAAAGTTGTATTTAGTTGAGAGTCCCTAGACTTGCCTGGAAAATGATCAAACAAACTAATTGAAATAATTAATAGCATTGCAGCAGCATATAAAATATATACACACACACAAAAAATGACAGCATTTCTACAGAGCCATAATAGAATCCAAGAGTGAATAATTGAAAGGGAAGTCCCATTCAAAATAACTGCAATATCACATATTTGGTAGTCAGTATACCAAAGCCCATTCAAAATCTATATAGTTACAATTACAAAACATTCTTTAAAGAAGTAAAGAATGGCAAAAGTAACTGGAGGGTAAAAAAAGTGTTCATGGTTGAGTTGTGCCAATATAATCAAAATGACAAGCCTACTGAAATTAATTTACAGATTTTGTGTTATACATGTCAAACTCCCAAGGACACGTATGCACAGAGCTAGACACGATAATAACAAACTTTATTTGGGGGAACAAAAGGTCTAGAAAATCTAGAAAAGGGGAAAAAGGAAAGAAGTAGGAATGAAGCAGGAATAGCACTTCCAGACCTCAGGTAGATAGGTAAACCACTTATTAAGCTTTTAGTAGGAAATGTGCCAAGCAGATAATATTAATCAATAAATATAAAAAAACTTTGGTACTGGTTAAAAAATAGAAAGTAGAACAATGGAATAGAAAGACAAGGAAGAATCATAAATAAAATAACTTAGGAACCCATCATTCAGTAGACCTGAAAACATAAATTACCTGAGAAAGAATTCCCCATTTGACAAGAATTGATGGGGAAACTGGAAAGCAGTCTGGTAGATAGATATTAGATTTTGACCAGTATGTTATACCATATACCATAGTACATTTAAATGGATATGTGACCCGAATATTAAAAACCATACCATAAATAATTAGGTAAGAACCACATAGTCTTTTTTAAATTGTGCATATGATCAGTGTTTGGAGCAGCTACATGTCTCTTGTATCTTCTTATTCACTTTTCAGTAATTACTGACTGAAGTTTTTCCATAGTGTTTGCTTCATTTGTTTGTGATTGCTTCACATATGGGTAGCCAACCTATGGCATAGTTGATAGATAGTTGATGGTATTAACATCTTGTATCAAATTAATTTTTTTTCTTGCCCGTTTCCTTTTCCTTTACTAATTCTTCTTACACCTTTGCCCATTTTTGGTCATAGGCGTTGGTTGGCTCCACAGCTGGCTCTTAGAACTAAAAAGATGGGATGGAAACCATCTGATAACACATTATCCCACTGATTACAATAGCAAATAGCTTAAAAGTTTAAGTAAAGAATGGATTCAAATTCCTTGGATATAGAAACACAAAAAGCTGTTATGTCTTCCAATAACTAATGTTACATAAATGTGAGTTGTCATAGTTACTATTGCTTGTCATTTAATTTTCAGTGACTGAGGAATAACCTCCCAAATGGGGAGTCCTTTATCATCCTTCCTCACTGAATAATTACAACAAACACTAACACGAAACCAAACTACAGAGAACCACACATCTCAGTGTGGAAACTATGTGGGAAAAGAGCACGAAGAGCCTTAAGTAGTTTCAGCTGGGAAAGCTCTGGTTTTTTTCCCCCAAGGTAGGTGAGAAATTGGAATTAAGCCTCTATCTCCCTTTCCTTCAAGAAAAGTTTGTGACTTGGAATAATATTGTCAGAAAGTACATGTGATTTAAACTGGAGAAAGAGGATGCAGGCCACATCTTCTTCTAGGAACACTATACATCTTTTATTAACAGTGATTGTGCAGTGCAACGAGTCATTTGGTTTCTCTTTTCAACTAGATACGAGGAAGCTGAAGTTCGGAAAAAACTTGAAGAGAAGGACAGAAGAGAGGAGCAGCAGCTGCAGCAGAAGAAGGAAGCAGGACGAGAGGATGGCAGAGTCTCGGCTAAGAGCTCTTTAGAAAATGTGCTAGACTCCAAAGACCAAACCACAAAGGTATTGAGAGGGAAAGTTGGAATCACTGACTTGTGAGCTCTCTCCCAACTCTAGACCTTTGATCTCGTGAGTCTAGCTGGAATTTATTGTATAGGACAAGGATGGGATCTATGTGCCCGAGATAGGATGGTGCCGGGTTTTTTTGTTTGTTTGTTTTTGAATAGTCCATTGTTCCTTAAGCCATCTATTTCTGTGGTAACCTTTAAAAGATCATATATTTGGGAAGATATTTAGCTAATTGAAGGATCCATAACATTGTCATTGAGAGTCCTCCCTCTATGCAGATTGCAACTCATCTCTGCATTAGGAGATCACTGGCAATCACCGCAGCCAAAAATCAGTTACTTAATGATAACACTATCCTAACTTAGGCTGGGCCTCAAATGAGACATAGTTTATTGCAGCCCTATATATTTGAAGTCGGTAAGACCTGCCATAATGCGGCGTTGAAGCAAGACTTTAGGTAAGGATTTTTTTAGAAACTGAATTAGATACTATAGCTTCAACTCAGTTATGATGTTGCTACTCTCATTTATTTGTTTGTTAAGTTGGTGTAGTGGAAAGATCACTGGCCCAGAGCTGTAGTTCCAGCGTTGCCACTGTAGCTTTCAGAACCTTGACAAGTTACTTAAGCCTACACTTGCTGCTGTTTCCACATCTGCCTCCATACCCAACCTCTGTCACCTCTAAACACCCAGTGGTATATGCTACCATTGAGGGCATTATGTTTCATACTGCCAGCTACCTCAGAATCTTTAAAGTCTAACTTTCTGTACTCCATAGAAAGCTGCTCATAGGAGGGTTGCTCTTTTATGATTCTGTTGTACTGTCAAAGTTCAAAGCCATTTGTCTTTTCAGCATTCTCCACCTTTTTCTTTATACCTTTAACCTAGCTATTCATTTTCTCTCTTAAGTCTCAAATTTCAAGGCTCTCTTCCTTCTTTATTTGTCTCCTTTCTCATCAGTCATCCATGTAGTATCTCTTTATAGTACTTCATTGACTCATTTCGTAGCCATATCAGTTACTTCTGCCTATTTTTTCTTTCTTCACACCATGACTGTGGGTTAGATTATCTACTTCTGTGGTGTCATGTACTTAGTATAGTACTAAGCATTCTGTATGTGCCAAGTACTTGTTGACTGCCTTTTCCACGTGGCTCATCACTCACCATCATCAAAAAGTAGTGTTTGAGCTCTATGCCAGTGTGCCAAGCCACCTTATAAAGAGAAATACAGAGACTTATTTTCCTTCTAGGAGCCTCCATTCCAAATTGAATAGTAGTATCCTTGTTTGAGACAGTAGCTAGGTAGCTCAGTGGATAGAGTGCTGGGCCTGGAGTCTGGAAAACCTGAGTTCAAATCTGGCCTTGGACACTAGCTGTGTGACCCTGGGCAAATCACTTGAGTCTGTTTGCCTCAGTTTCCTCATCTGTAAAATGAGCTGGAGAAGGAAATGGCAAACCACTCTAGTATCTTTGCCAAGAAAACCCCAAATGGGGTCACGAAGAGTTGGACGTGATTGAAATGACTGAATGACTATATTTTCATTTGAGACTGTCCTTCCTTTAATTGGGGGTTAATGAAGTCAGGTGAGCAGCCATGAATGAGTGAAAGAAAGAAAAATAATTTATTATGTGCTTGTTATGTGCCAGGGACCCTTATAAGTGCTTGGGATACATATGTAAACAAGATAGTTCCTGCCCTCTAGGAGCTAACATTCCAACAGGGGAAGACAGCACATATAGGAGAGTGGCAGCCAAGGAGAGGAGTATTTCTGACAGGGAAGTCTGAATGAATAGTGATTGGCATTATAGGGCTTTTGATGTGCTTTTACCAGGAGTGGTTAAGTGTTTGTGATTAATATTCTTAGAGTTTGAGTTGAAAGTGAGGAGAAAGGGGTTGGTACTCACACACACACAGCAGCAAGACCTCAGAAATGGCCAGGAAGGTGACATAAATTTTTCATTTTTTTTTTCTTAAGTGGAAAATGATGTTTTTATTCAACAATAATTATTCAGTAGTTTGAAAAATCAAGATCAGGAAAATTTAGTCGTGTGATCATTTTTAATTACATTAATTATACTTAATTGGAACTGAATGCTTTGCCTTTCAACATTTTTTGTTAGCTTTTTTCATAATTTTTTTAGCTTTGTTTATGATTTCCTGGGCAAAATGAAATGAATAACAAGTGTTGTAGTAGAGCACTGGCTTTTGTGTAGAGGCCATGGGTTCAAATCCTGACTATTATTTATTACAAGTATGACTAACCTTGGACAAAGAACTTAACTGAACTTCAGTTTCTTCATGTGCAAAGTGAGGGGATTGAGTTAGATGTCTTGTGAGATCTGAATCTATGATTCTAATATATTCAGGGTCAGATTAGTTAGATAAGTTATGCATATTTTAATTTCTTAATTTCATTCAGTTGTCATATGATGCACAGACCAGTATTAAAAGCATAATATAAATTAAACTTAATATTTTTATCACAATATCTTATGAACATAATACTGTGCTGTTTAGAAAATGCAAATTAGGTGAAATTTTACACATTTTCTGCTGAAATGCAGGCTGGTTTATAGATGGAGTCACTTACTTGTGGAGAGGGAGAGTAACAGGGCAACTCTCCCTTTGCCTCCCCACTATGAATCAACTCACTTTAATTCTACATAACCCCACTATGAATCAACTCACTTTAATTCTACGTAACTCCATTCCCTGGTTCCCTGAACTCCTGCCACTCCCCATGTGTTGTTTCCCTTGGTAAAACATACACTCCTTGAGGTCAGGGTTTGTTTGTCTTTGTTATTTTGTCGTCAGTGCTGAGCTGTCTGTGCCTTGTACATGATAAATATTTAGTAAGTGCCTTTTATTTTATTCATTGATTTATTCTAATTTTATTTAAGGTATTTTGCTTTTGATTATTTTTTAGACATTGAGTTTAATGATAGTTTTGCTTGTTGTTTTATTATGCCAAGAATGTCTTTTTCAGAATGAATGCAGCATTATAAATTATAATCTTTTTTGTGCTAATATAAAACATTTGGAATTTTGTGTAGAAAAAGAAAATGTATCAAATTATTCTGGGGTGCTTGATTTTTAACTGTTTCTTATGATTTAAATGTGGAGTCAGAGGACTTGAGTTCAAATTTTGCTTCTACCACTTAATACTTCTATGGGCATTGGTCAGTTAATTTAATTTCACTAGGATTTTGTTTTCATGCCTATAAAAAGAAGGGATTAGACTGGATGACTTCTAAGGTCTCATTCAGCCTTCAGTCCCTAAGCCTCTGAGTAATACTGTTCTACCAGTGTCTTTTTTAACATTCATGTAGACTTTTATAACTTTAGATTTTACTGAAGTATGAAGCTTGAATTTCATGAATAAAATCTTTTTCTTTTTATGAAATAGATTAATGGTGAAAAGAAGGAAAAGAATGAGAAAGCTAAGAAAGGTAAGCATTTGTGGCAGCAGTTAGCTAGGCTTATATGTCTCAGAAATCACTATTCTTTGATACATGTTTTTCTCTTTTTCCAGGTTATTATTTGTTTTTGTTTTTTGCTTTTTGGTGAGGCAGATGGGATTAAGTGACTTGCCCAGGGTTACACAGCTAGTAAGTGTCAAGTATCTGAGGCCGCATTTGAACTCAGGTTCTCTGACTCCAAGGCTGGAGCTCTATCCACTGCTCTGCCTAGCTGCCCCTTTCCAGGTTATTATTGAAAGATTTTTCTGTTAAGAAAAACCAGCACAATACCGATTAGGTTTTGAATACTCTTATTTTATTTCAGTTTTTTAAGCATGCATTTTTTCTCCAGAAATTTTGGAATTTTAACAGACAGCTAGGTGGCACAGTTAGTGTTAGACTTAAAGTTAGGGAGACCTTAGTTTAAATCCTTGTTCAGATCCTAACTAACTGTGTAACCATGGACAAGTCACTTAATTTCTTTTAGGTTCAGTTGTCTTATCTGTGAAGTAGGATAATAATATCTATTTCACAAGAGTTGTTGTGAGGATCAAATGAAATAACATATGTAAAGTGCTTGATAAAATCTTAAGGTGTTATATAAATGCTGCCTATGATACTTTTTCAAATCTTTCAACTATTACTATTTTTTTCTAACCTGAAAAAATTCATATAAAATAGTTGTGTCCTCCTATTAATACATACGAGTAATAGTAATTATCTGAAATAATGTGTAGTAGTTAGATTTTTTTATTTTAAAGAATTGAAACCCACTCTGATGCTTGTAGTCACTTTCTAACTTGAAACTTGTGGGTTCAGCCTCTTAAAAAAATTTATTCATCATTCAGAAACTTTGAATATTCAGTTTTAGTGTGCTGCCGCCAGGTGATGGGTGGTACTTTAAACATGGGCCTACTACATGTATTTTCTTTTCTTTTTTTTTGGATCAAACAATCTATTCAAAGACCACAAACAGAGCAAGCTGGTTGGGGTGGGCTGGAGCTGGGAGACTTCTCTCTGTGGGCAGCCCTGCAGGTGGTTAGAGTACTATATGTATTTTCCTGAGGTAAATGTTTCCTTTTAAAAATTTAAAAAAACAAACAAAAACTTTTTAGTAAAATAGCCAAACTTAGTAAATAAAGTTATTTTTTTGAGGATTACTCTAGAACAACTTTTAAAATAAGCTAATGTGGTACAATTAGATACTCCATTCCTTCATTGTTATCAATTTATCCTAAATAAAGTTTTATGTACTACTCCTTATTAGAATGTTCTTTGGCAGCTAACTTTGCTTCTTTTAAGTCAAAGTTAAAAAAAAAACTTCAGTTCAACCTTTAATCAAAAAACTGTCAAGGAACAATTATGGATATTTTAGTTTATTAATTACTTTTGTGACTAGCCTTTCTTATCCTGCTTCTAAATTAACTCATCAGCTTTTACCTCTGTTTTTCTTTCTTCTAGAAGCAGGAGGAAAAAGAGATAATTATATACAGCATATTAGAAGGCAGATTGTCTTCTCTAACCTTTTGTTACTCCTCTTTCTTCCTCCCAGTTTCTTTTTAGTCACATGAAGTTTACCCAGTGTTTTAGGTTAGAGTCAAAAAGCCTTCCTCCTTTCTCTTATAGACTGAGAGCCACCTTAGTTGTTTCACATGGTATATCATTAGTTAGATAACCAGCTTCCAACTAAGTATCTCGGATAATATTAAGAAACCCGAATGTTTATAAACTTTGTCATTAAAAAGAGTTCTTCAGAAACTTTATCTCATAAAAAGTATTTTGAATAAAGACATATTAGTTTCACCAAAAGCTGAAAACATATAGCACATGGCATAAAGCACATTTTGCATGGAGCAAAATTTCTGCATAACATTTTCCTTTACCTAATAATGTATAAGATAGAATGTAGACCAAAAAAGTTCATGTTTCATCTGTTTGGTAATATGTAATGCAACCTGTTTGTTTTTTATCATGTATTCTGTTTTTCTCTCCGAAGGTGCAATCACAGCTGAGGAATTGTTCACAATGATGACAGATAAAAACATCAGTGTGATTATAATGGATGCTCGAAGTATACAAGATTATCAAGATTCCTGTATTATTAATTCTCTAAGTGTTCCTGAAGAGGCCATCAATCCAGGGTAGGCTATTATATTCACTATGACATAGTGGACTATGAAAATTATAAACGTTACTGTTCAATAGTACCTTGATTAAATCCTCTTTTAGTCTTTTTCATTGCCTTTTCTCATGATGTAATGCTTCTTGCCAGGTGCTGCAAGTGATATGTTGCCATGTAGAAAGCTACTTATACTTATTGGCGTAGATATACATAGGCAGTAGGCAAGTTTCTCCTTTGCCTTGTTATTCTCTCTGCCTTTCTCTGCAGGCACTTGAGGCTTGTTGTGGACTTATAAGGGGCAGCCCTTATGTATCTCCTGTACCTCTGGAAGTCCTTCTAATTGATTTGTCCTATCATTATCTACATTTAGTTTAGAGAAGATTACATTATATATATTTTGAAGTCTCCTGCATGGTTGTGCTAGAAAGCATATAGCGTACGATGATGGAAAAAACACTAGATTAAAAGTCTGAAGACTTAGGTTCTGATCTCCATACTACTGCTAATTAGCTATGTGAACTAGAATAGGGCCCTTAGATTCCCTGAGACTCAGTCCTCACTTGTAAAATAAGGGTTTTGGTCTAGATAATCTCTTAAATTCCCTTCCAGTACTATCATTTTGTTACCCTATAATATGATATAAGTGCTAGTAAGCTCAGCAACATTCCCCTTATGATTCAACCCATTCTTTTGTCTTCCTTCCCACTCTATAGTTGAATTAATTGATATTTTTTAACCTGAGTATCTAGAGAATATTTGGACTTTATATGAGAATGAATTATTTTTCTGTAATCTTGAATCATTTTCTTGAACCTATCAGTATACTAAAATTTTTACTTACAAGAAAAAATTTACCAACTCTGCTCAACTTCCCAGTATCATTTAGAAAAGATGTAACAGAAAATTACTAAAACATCTCATCAGTAACCAAAGTTCTAGGTGGCCCAGATTTAGTCTTCACAAGTATCCATTTTTATCAGCCATCCTTACCTGTCTCCTGACAGAGACATCAAATATAGTAAGCATGCCATGTTTGGAAAGTGCTTAGGCTACCAGAAAAACTCCATTGCTAGGCAGACTCTTCTGACTGTCCCTGGGGACCATACATTTCCTAATATTATGCCTGTATTAAAATTTTTTTCTTGATATCTTTTATTTTTGCCACCTTCATTTTTTTAATTTAGGTTTTTTTTTTAAATTTTGAACTTACAACAAAAAAATGAGCATTTACATATATACGAAGTAGAACACAAAAAGAGGATTACTTATGAAATGGTGAATCTCTTTTCCATATTTCTTGATTTTTAAAAAAGTATTTAATAAATTCAACACATTTCTTTCAAGGTTGTCCTGCTTGTGCTACAGTCTTAAGCTTCTTTTCTCTTCTATATACTCTTTTTTTCCTGTATACTTTTCAAAATGTTGCTTTCCTTCTGCCTCCATCATCCCTAATTAAAAACAGACAGAAAAAATCCTTGTAACAAATAAGCATAGTCAAGCAAAATAAACTAATTCCATGGCCATATCTAAAAATATGTCTTCCTCCACAACTTGAATTCATCTCTCTCAGGAGATGAGTGACTTGCTTTGTTATAGGTCCCCTGGAGAGATAGTCGGTCATTGATTTAATCAGAATTTTAAGTTTTTCAAAATTGTTTTTCTTTATGTCATTGTATATATAAATACAATATATTCTGCTCACTTCACTGTGCATCAGTTCATACTTCTCCATGATTCTTTGAAATTGTCTCTTGTTATTTCTTCCAATGCAAATAATATTTCATTACCTTCATTTGCCACTATTTAACCAGCTATTCCTCAATTCATGGGTATCCTCTTAATTTAGCATTTTTTCTTTCCTCCTTTTTTCTTGTATTTTCATTCTCCCCCCTCCAATATCCCTCCTTACCCCTCCCCAATGGTTCTTAGGGTGCAGTGGCAAAGAAGATAATAATGTATCTTCTTTAATGCATTTCTACTGATAATCATCTTCATTTCTGATTATCTCCTTTTTAACGTATTGCTTTTACTCTTCCTTTCCTTTTCCTTCTTAAAATGCTCAGACCAGAAGTTTTCTTATTTAACTCCCTCAAGACATTAAGGTTATGAAGGAAAATTTGTTTCTTCTCTCCCTGTTAAAATGTTAGTACTTCATCATCATATAGCCCCTTTCAATTATTCAAATAAACTTTTCTTCCTAGGTTTTACTGGATTCTTGTGCTTGCATGTCAGAGTTCCAGCTTACCTCTGATCTTTTAATCAGAAATTAAAAGACCTTTAAAGTTCCATTAAAGGTACATTTTTTTTTTATTCCTGTAGGATTATATTCAGCTTTGAAGAATCATTGATTCTTTTGCTTTTTGGAGTATTGTATTCGAAAATTTGTTCTTGTGTATAGTAGAAAGAAGCTGCTATGTCTTTTGTGATCCTGATTAGGGTTCATTGGTCCTTGAATTCTTTTTAGCCATTGCACTATTTTTTCTTTGACTTAGAAGCTCTGGACGGCATTTGCTATGACATTTAGCCATGACATTCACATTTTCTTTTGAGATTTCCATCAGGAAGAGAACACCTTCACTTTATCCTTTGGTTCTAGTAGATTAGAGCAATTTTCATTTATTATTTATTGAAATAATATCTCCAGGCTTTTAAAGAAAATTTTTTCAGGGAGACCTCAGATTTTTCTGGGTGAGTGGTTTCTGATAGCACATAACTTACATTTTCTTCTGTTTTCAGTCTTGTGATGTTATTCTATATTTCTTGTTCTTTAATTGAATCATTGATTTCTGTTTGGCCTGTTCTAATTTTCAGGGAGTACTTTACTTGTATAATATTTGCCAGTTTTGTTTTAAGCTATTTATTCTTCTACTTCTTTTCTTTAGAACTTTTATTTTATTTTTTAATCTCTTCATTTTTCTCTAGGTAGTTGAGTAGTCTGTGGAAAATACATTTTTTTCCTTTCAGTTTGTGCTTGCTATTAGAAATTTACTTTATTCTTTTAGGTTGGATTTTAGAGTATCTTTATATCAATTATAATTCTTTATCATGGTCTGTATGTTCTTATGTTTACTTATCCTCTCCAACTTTAGTGCCTCAACTAGAACTTTGTGTCTGGATCAATCTCTGCTTCCTGCTGTACTTTTGAGTGAGTGATTGGCCTTGCTGGATCTCACTTGGTTCATATAATTCCTGAGCTACTTTCACCTCCAGAAGGTTTTGGCCCTCCTGGATCATGTGGTTCAGATTTCTAAATCTTCAGGTCCCTTTCTTGAGTCTCAGGACACAGTGCCAGAGACTTTAGAATTTAAGGGCCTATGGTATCTAGGTATAAGCTTTGCCATCCCTGCAGGCACACCTCACTGGTGAGGTGCCTCTCTGGGTTGTTTCCAGCGTCCATTCTAGGGCTTCCTTGGGGGAATCCTCTTGCCCTCTCAGACCCTGTCCTGTCTTTTTGTCTGATACAGAACCTTGCACGCTACATGTTTTTCCCAACTGTCTCTGGTGGCACTGTAAGGCAACCAGCTTATTCGTCTGAGCATAAGTACTTGCTTTTCTGGCAGACCCCTTTTTCTGTTGTCCATGAACTTTGACTAACTTTCTTTGTCTTTCTAGGATGGAAGAAGTAATTTACTGTAGTTACTCCTTGGATCCATCTTTTTATTGATTTGTTTTTGATCTGTTGATAGTTTTAGGTTTTTGTTGGAGTAAGGGTATGTTCAGGCAGCTGTCTTGAGAAGAAGTCCCTTCATTTTCAAATATACCTCTTTCCCCTTTATCTCCCCAGTGAGAGCCGCTCCTAACATGGAATAAAAACATAGCAGAAAGAAAGAAAACAATTCATCCAAACAAACCAGTACATCAGCTGAGTCTGAAAGTATATGTAATATCGAACTGTAGATCTAATAATTAAATTATCTTTATTATAGTAGTAATGTGAAGAAGCATAATTAATACAATGGGCATAAATTTGGTGTATGTTTAACTAGCTATGGAATGGGTAGGACTTGAAGTTGAGTAATATAAATCAGTAGATAAATCCAAAATTATGTTATATTTGGCTATATTGGCTTTATATTTAAAATAGAGAAAGACACAGAAATATTCATTCACATTTCTCCTCAGACAAGGCCTTCATACCTCTCCTGATACTTTATTGTTGGTGACCTACCACAGGAAAAGAATTCCTTCCCTGTGGATAATTGCTAAAATGGATGAAGATAGTTGTTTTGTAGTTATTTTTCTCTTTCTCATGATTATCCCAGAAAATGTGTTCTAATTTTGTACTCTAGTAAAAGAGTTACACACAAGCTTTTATTATAAAGTTTGAATTAAGATCTATACCAGTACAATGTAATAGAAAGTCTGATGTCCTTTTGCCTCAATGCATATGTTGATAAATTTCAGAGTCACTGCTAATTCGATTGAAGCAAAACTCCCAGATAATTCTAAAGATGCATGGAAGAAGCGGGGGTGCGTTGACTATGTTGTGCTTCTTGACTGGTTTAGTTCTGCCAAAGATTTACAGCTTGGAACAACTCTGCAGAGTCTGAAAGATGCACTTTTTAAGGTTAGCAAGGTTCCTTGTTTATTTCCACCCTATAAGGTTAAAAAACAAAAGTTTCTGCTGATACCTTACAGAGCAAGAAGATGTGGTGCTTTGGGGTTGGAGTTTCTTTTCTTCTTTTCCTGCAAATTTAAACATTTATTATTGATTTGTTAAGCCCTAGAAAAGCAATGTGCTCTGGTTCAAAACAGCCATAGATATCCAAATAAATCAGAATCTCAGAAGTTTAAATTGTTATCTTGACATTTTCTCTTTCAAGAATTAGATCTTTTTCTAGTGGTTTTATTAACAAGAAGTCATTTTTAATTGCTTAGAAAAATTTAACCTTTGTTTTAGAAATTGTGACTCAAAGCTCTGAATATCAGTGTAACATAAAATTTCAGAGATTCTGCTAGCAAACAGTAATAAAACAAGGAATATTTGATTATTAATAGAGGTTGTATTTGCTATTAAATTACTGTCCTCTATACCTATTAAATGACTTCTTATCTTTGTATCCTATCACATGTCCCTTATGATCTCTTCCTCTTCCTCTTCCTCTCCTCCTTATACCCATGACCCTAGATTCTATGTGAGCTTGCCCCAGTCCCATGCCTTCATGTGGTTCACGTCTTCCAGGCTTCCTTTTACACTCCCTGCTAGATGTTTAGGTGGTAACTCCTGAAGTATAATCTAGCTTTCTTAATAATACTCTTTCTTCTGTCTTCTCCCCTCTCCCAAATCTCCAGATCTGTCCTCAGCTGTGGGGAGGCAGCATGAGAACAGGAGTGAAGGTGTCCAGAAAGTAGAAGCAAGACAGGAAGTAGTAGGATGTATGGTCTCAGACTTCTCCAACTTAGAAATGGAATCTTCCATGTTCTTAAGTATTTTGCAATAATTTTTTTTATCATTAGTAACAGTTGTCATGGGTAGTTCTGAACAGAGGCTCCAAGGGTGCTTTTGAGGGCTATATAGATGTTTTCAACAAATCCTAGGGAGGAGGATTGATATTGTCCTTTGAAACTTCACTCAGTTAAATCAGGCCAAAGGATCATAGGATTATAGATTTAGAGCTGGAAGGGACCATAGGAGATCATCTAGTTCAATCTCTCATTTTAAAAAATTTTATTTTTTCCAAAAAAAACTTTATTGATATCTGGTTTTTATGTTAGCTACATTTATTTCCCACTGTATCCCTTCTAAGATACCTGCTCTTAGAGTGAAGAATAAAAAGTGAGGAATAAGGAGAAAATGTTATGCAAAATTAGCCAGTATTTCAGAAGTATGATATAATATGTTGTATACCACACATGTGGTTACTTATTCCTTCAAGGAAGCTAGGGATGGGAAGAAAAATATTTTTATATTTCTTCCTCGAGTCCAAGTTTGGACATTTTAATTTTGTAGCATTCAGTTTTGATTCCAACCCTCCTGTTTAACAAATGAGGAAGTGAGGCCAGAAAGCTTAAACACAAGGTTGTCTGAATCAACTTTCTCAGTAAATAAAATCTTCATCAGGGCAGCTGGGTGATGCAATGAATAGAGTACTGGCCCTGGAGTCGAGAAGACTCATCTTCCTGAGTTCAGATCTGGTCTCAGACACTTACTAGCTGTGTGACCCTGAGCATGTCATTTAACCCTCTTTGCCTCAGTTTCCTCATCTGTAAAATAAGCTGGCAAACCACTCTGGTATCTTTGCCAAGAAAATCCCAAATGGGGTCACAAAGAGTCAGACACAACTGAACAACAACAATAAAAATCTTTATCAATACCTTTATATTCAAATGAAAGTTAGCTGTATGGAGTACCTTATCCATTCTAAGGGAGGTAATCTGCACAGGCACAATTAGTTCCTGTCATGGAATGCTTTAAATAGCTGTCTAGCTTTCATTTTTTTCAAAGTTCTTTGAGTTCTTTTTATAGTAGACAGGGCACTACTGATTGTTCTGAATATAGACTGGATACTTAAAATGTGATCTTTTTAAAAGGAAATGCATTTATAAATATACACTAAAAAATATACAAACTTAGCATGTTTTTAAGTCATTTACTATGACATGAATTTTTTTTTATTTCAATTTAAGGATATTTTTATCATTACTATTCTCTTCATCACTTTGTTGTTCTTGGGTTGTATACCAGCTAGATTTAGGGAAAAACAAATTGTGTCTTTTCTGTGATACCCCCTAACTTCTGCTTTCCTCCAACTAAAAAGTCTGCTAAGTTTTGTTTTTAGTTGGAGAAAAGCAGAAGTTTGCAGGAATCTGTAGCAGAGTTTTCTGCAAAAGCTGGTTGAGTTACTTATAGATTGGCAGGACACATGATGAATCCTCAAAATGAATCCTGAATTTAGGTTTCTGGAAGATTTCCCATGTACATTTTTCCCTTATATTGTAAACTGTACAAGAAGAATGAACTCATATTCTAATAATGCTTTTGCCTAAAGAGCTCAGAACACTCTTAATTTCTTTATATAGTTCATCACATTTTAGTCAGCTATAGATGGAGCGACAGAAATTATCCAACATATCCTGTTGTGGGACACAACATTTTATCTAAGCGTTGTGGCTTCAATACTTATTATTTTGCAGAATCCTTTGTGCAGATACTGGATATCATTAGGTATCTGTGTGTTCTGGTTTTTGTTCTTTTAATAGGAAAGAGCTGCTTCTTGTGGATTAGTAATTCTAAAAAGTAATATAAAGATCATCATCTAGAGATTATGGTTGACTTTGTCATAGGTTTTTTTAAATTTTGTCCTTTTCAGACCTGTAGTCTCTCAGCCTAAGAGAATTAAGAGAAACATTGGTAGTACTCGTTGGGGCCATGATCTGCCCTGATTTCTAAAACAGGCTTTTAGGACTATCTTGGTTTTTCTAAGCCATTAATTCACCTTCTATATTCACTGAAATTGTTGTTGAAAGTAAAGACAGGTTTGTTTTCTGTAGATAGAGTTTTAAATGTGAGTGTTGTCACTGGTTATTGACAAGGGAGAATTTAATCAGTGCTTTAAAATTTCTCTTTAAAGCAAGTGATCCCTGTAACTTTCTCTGAGTAATTTAGGTTTGTTTTGACTTAATGCTATATTTTCAATTTGTTATTTATTATACTTGAAAAACATGAGTTTCAAATAAAGAAGTGTGGTTTAAAAATTCAGCTTTATAGAATATTTTAAGATTCCATGAAATTGCTTTTATTTTAAAAATAATATGTATTTTGTTTTGTAGTGGGAGAGTAAAACTATCCTAAAGAATGAACCTTTAGTTTTAGAAGGAGGTTATGAAAATTGGCTCCTTTGCTATCCCCAGTTTACAACAAATGCTAAGGTAATTCCACCTGCCCGTGGCAAGACTGAAGAGGTGTCTATCTCATGTAAGTACCTTCTTTAAAACTGCATGTGTCAAAATGTTTTAAAATCAGTTGTTTACCTTTGAATAGTGCAAGGCTGAATTCTTGATTGTATTTTCATTTGTTGTTTTAAATTAAATTTTATTTTAATTAACAGAAATCTGTTTGTTTTTTCCCCAAAAAAAAGAGCTGTTATAAATATTTTTGATGTAAAGAACCTCTTCATCTTCTTTTGATGTTTTTGGCACATATGTATCATGTAGTCGTGGTATTCCTGGGTCAAAGGATATGCACAGTTTAAGTAACTTTTTGAGGCATATTTCCAAATTGCTTTCCCAAGTTCCTAGACCAGTTCACAGCTTTGCCAGCAGTGCATCAGTGTGTCCATTTTCCCACATCCCCTCCAACATATGTAATTTTCCTTTTTTTTTTTCTTTCTTGGTCAGTTTTGCCAGATTGATTGGTACAAGATGGAACCTCAGGGTTGCTTAATTTTCTTTTCTTTTCTTTTCTTTTTTTTTTGTGTGGGTCAGTCGGGGTTAAGTGACTTGCCCAGGGTCACACAGCTAGTGAGTTGCTTGATTTTCATTTCTCTAATTATTAGTGATTTTGAGCATGTTTTCACATGACTATAAACAACTTGTTTTTTTTTCCCTTCTGAACTGCCTGTTTATATTCTTTGACCTTTTATCAATTGAGGGATTGCTGTTAGTGTTACAAATTTAAATCACTTACTTATGTACTACAGAAATAAGATTTTTATCAAAGAAATTTGCCTCAGAGATTTTTTTCTCAGTTATCTTTCCCTTCTAATCTTACCCGTATTCAAGTTGTTTGTGCAAAACCTTTTTACTTTTATGGAATCAAAATTGTCCCTTTTATCTTCTGTGCTACTCTCTATCCTTTGTTTGGTCATGAAATCATTCCCTATCCACAGATCTGAAAGGAAATTCAGCATTTCTTTAATTTGCTTATCATGTGACTCTTTATGGCTAAATCATATAGTCATTTGGAGTTTATCTTGGTATTTGGCATACAGTGTTTTTAACCTAATTTCTGCTAGACTATTGTCCAATTTTCCTAGTAGTTTTTGTTAAATAGTGAGTCCTTTCCAGTAACTGGAGTCTTTGAGTTTTGTTTTGTTTTTTTTTTTTTTAAACACAAAGTTACTAGGTTTGTTTGCTTTGGTATGTTGTTTACCTAATCTATACTATTTATGGACTTCTGTTTTTTTAATCAATACCAAATTGTTTTGAAGGTTATTCTTTTGTACTAAACTAGTTTGAGATCTGGTACTATTGGGCCCTCCTCCTCCCCACCTTTTTTTCCCATTAATTCTGTTGAGTTTCATGACCTCCAAATGAGTTTGTTTTTTTTTAGTTAGATAAAGTAATCCTTTGGTAGTTTGATTAGTATGACATCGAGTAAACAAAATTATTTAGCTAGGATTGTCATCTTAATTATATTGACTCAGGCTACGCATGAGCATTTAATATTTTTGCAATTTTTTTAGGTCTGTATTTCTATAAGTGTCTTATAGTTGTATTCATGTAGTCTCTGTGTGTGTCTTGGTAGGTAGTCTCTGAAGTATTTTATGTGTTTTATAGTTTTAAAATTGAATTCCCTTTCTTTCCCTTCCTGCTGTGCTTTGTTGGGATTAGACAGAAATGATGATGATTTTTGTGGGTTTTAGTTTATAAACTTCAACTTTGATGAAGTTATTGTTTCATTTAATTTTTGGTCAACTCTCTAGGATTTTCTGTATCTGATTATTCCCTCAATTTTTTTCTTTGCCTTTCGAAATAGCTAGCATTGCTAGGAAAGTATCACATAGTAGTGGTGACAGTGAACATCCTGGATTCCCACCTTCCCTCCCAAAATCTTATTGGAATGGCCTGTAGTTTAGCTTCATTACGTACATTGTTGGCTCTTCATTTTAGATTGAGCATAATATTTACATTAGGTATATACTTGTGCTTGTGTTTTGTTTGATAGATACAAAAAAAATTTATTTTTTAAAAATTAAATTCAGACTTTGTTTTTGTGGCTTCTAGTGGATTTTACATATCCTTCACTAGAAGAGCCAGTTCCTGCTCACCCTGCAGCCCAGATGCAACCTTCTTCTGTAACTGTTAATGAAAATGCGGAATTGGGAAATAATCAAGAGAGAATGGGATCACTTAGTATATTAACTCCAGTTGGACCAGTTGCTGCTGCTTCTAAATCTGATGATTCATCTGTACCTAATCCAACATGTATTGTGAAAAGTGTTCCTCAGGTATGTTCTTAATACTCTAATTAAGACTATAACTGTCTCGTTTAGGTGATTGATAGAAATCCTTCCCTCGTATACAAAGTAAAACTGCTAAAGCAATATGCGTATAGATATATAGATATCTTTAGTTTTATATTTAAATTTAGATGAAATTCTTATAACTCAAATCCCTTTACCACACGTGCTATTTCTTTTATAATTTTAGTGTTTAAATTTATTTTAAAATTAAATACAAAATAAGAAAAGAAAAAAAAAACATTGCCATGTACTCAGCCGAACATAAGAGAGCATTCATTATAAAGCTATACATTTCCATTTCAAGAAAACCTATATAATGAATACTACACATTATTTTTTAAAGCTGTCCATCTTTTTTTGCCTTCTTTTGTCCTCTGCTATGTACTTTTTGCTTTATTTTTTTCCCCTCTCTCCACCCTTCCCCCCATCCCCCCAAGGCTACAGTTAACACGGTGTGTATATATGTGTGTGTGTGTGTTTATATATATTCACATACACACTCATATATGTACATACATATGCATAGATATCTATAAACATATACATATATACACATATACACTCAAACGCATATACAAAAGAACGTATTATGTTTGTTTCCACTTGTCATCTGCTTCTCTGAAGGTAGTTAGTGTCTTCCTTCATAAGTCCAAGTCTTTCCATATTTTTCTAAATCCACCAGCTCATCATTTCTTACACCACAATATTCTGAGCCAATCACATTCTATCTGGGAGATTATCTGTGAGAGTTTTTTTCCCAATTTTCTGCATTTCCTCTATTCTTGGCTACATAGGTTTTATTTATACAGGAATTTTTTAATTTAAAATAATCAAAATTGTCCATTTTACTCTTCAGCACTACTCTCGCCTTATAATATGGTTTAAGGTCTGATACTTACTGAATCTAGAACGTTCACATGTTTTTCCTCTGGTTTCCTTGAAGTTCCTGATTCTCTACTCTTCCAAATGAATGCTGTTATTATTTTCCTGACTCAGTAAGATAAATTTTTAGTAATTTGATTGGGATGGCATTACATAAATAGATTAGGTAAAATTATCATTTTTAAAATTATAATAACTTTACCTACTCATGCACAATGAATAACTGAATTACTTCAATTATTTGGATCTGACTTTGTATAAAAGGTGTTTTGTGTTTATATTCATATAGTTCCTATGTCTGTTTTGGCAGGTATACTCTCATATTTTTTTTTTATATTGTCTAGTTATTTTATGTGGTCTAAAATCATTGATTAATATGGTTGACACATAGTGTAGTTTCCCTGTTTTTCTCTTTGGATTAAATCTGATTTTAGCTTTAACTTTTTCTGAAATTATGATTACTAACCCTGCTTTTTTACATAATAAATTCTACTGTTTGTCTTTATTTTATGTTTGTGTGTATCTCAAATTTTTTATAGCATTTACTGAAAGCAGCGTATTATTGAATTCAGATTTTTAATTTGCTATCAATTTCCATTTTATAAGTAAATTCATTCCATTCATATTCTAAACTATAATTACTTGTATATTTTCCTCCTTTCTTTTTTCCTCACTATCCTTCTCACCTTATTCCTATCCCTCCTTGCTCCTCTACTTGCCTTACTCTCCTATTCCTTAACCTAGAAGAGCTCCCTCCCAGAATCCCTCCCATATCCTTTCCCTCTACCCTATCCCCTTACCATCTTATTTCTTTCTGAATTTAGAAGATTTTTATACCCTTCTAAATATATATATATATATATAGTCCCCTCTTTATCCCATTCCTATTAATCTACACACCTTTCTGTACCCTCTCTTATCCTTATCCCTCCCTTATCTTCTCCCCTCTCCCTACCCCCTTACCCTCGTATTTCTTTCTGAATTTAGAAGACTTTTATACACACACACACACACACACACACACACACACACACACACGTATACATATGTATTGTTCCCTCTTTAACCCATTCCCAGTGAGAGTAGGGTTCCAGAACTGCCAGTCCTCCTCCACCATCTAATTCCTCTGTATCAGTTCTTCTTCTTGCATCTCATTTGTATGAGATAATTACTCTTTTTAAACTTTTCCTGTATCATATTTTGCTTTTTAGAATCACACCATACTCAGTTCTACCCCACTCTTTCTTTGGAACTACCCAATTATTAATGACAATCTTAGATATATGGTTTATGTTTCCACATGTAAAAAGTAAACAATTTGTCCTTATTGAGTCCCTTGTAATTAGTGTTTGATGTTTATCTCACGTTTCTCTTGGTTCTTGTATGTCAAAATTTCTATTAAGTTCTGGTCTTTTTGCAATAAAATTCTGAAAGTCTGTCAATTCATTGAATGCCCATTTTGTTTTTTGGGGTTGGAACACATGTATGGTTCTGCCATATATGAATTGTTTTTTTCTTGTTGCTCCTAATATTTTCTCCTTACCTGGGGGTTTCAGAATTTGACTATGATATTCCTGTAGGTTTTCCTCTGAGAATCTCTTTCAGGTGGTGATCAGTGGATTTTTTTCTATTTCTACTTTCCCCCTTTTGTTCTAACACTACAGGACAATTTTCTTTAATTGTTTCTTATGTTATTGTATCAAGATTCTTTTTTTGACTGTGGCTTTTAGGCAGTCTGATTATTCTTATTTTTTCTCTTCTTGATCTGTTCTCGAGATCAGTTGTTTTTCTTATAAGATGTTTCACATTCTCTTGTATTTTTTTCGTTCTTTATATTTTGTTTTATTATTTCTTGATCTCTTATAACTTCACTGACTTCCCCTTGCCCAATTCTAATTTTCAAGGAGTCATTTTCTTCCTTAAGATTCTAAATCTCCTTTTCCAATTGGTTCACTTTGTTTTCATAATCTTCATGTTTTTCTTGGATTTTTTTTTTTTAAATCCCTCAATCTCTCTTTTTGAAGTTTTTTTTTGAGTTTTTCTATGAATACTTTTTTGGGCAGGTGACCACTTGACGTTATTCTTTGGGGTAGGAGAGGCTTTTTTTGCTTCAGTGTCTTCTTCTGAAGGTGAACCCCAGTCTTTTCTATTCCCATAGTAACTGTCTATGATTGGGTTCTTTCTCCTTTGCATGCTCATTTAAAAAAAATTAGTAGCTTGTTATTATAATCACCTCTAATCCTGGGGTGTGGGGGATGGTACCTCTGGCCTCAAGTCCTTCTTGCTGTTATTTTTTGAGCTTTGTCCAGGGTCCAACTTCTGCACTCCTTTTCCTCTCCAGTCCATAGCTGGGTCTCCCTGGCACACTATGCTGGAAATGTTCTTACTCCCTGAGAGCCCTCTAGTGGCTATGACCTTCAGTTCTCCACTCTAACCTAGAACCAAGACCAAGACCTCAGTTCTCCTGTAAGTGTCCACACCAGCAGCATCACTGCCCCACTGCTTCTGTAACTCACTGGGCATGTGCTAGTTCCTTCTTACCCAGGACCATGTTTCAACAGCACAACTGGGCCTGGCATCCCTTGTCAGCAGAAGCCAGTCTCAATCTTCCCCCACATAGACGCTGTCTCCCCACATTGTCGGGGAGATGAAAATTCCTGTGGCTGAGTTCGAGGCTACCTCCCAGCCCAGCTGCTCCCAGGGCTTGTCAGCATGCTGTTTCAGTGGAGCTGACCTGGAGTTATTTACATTTCACTCACGCCAAACCTCTGTCCTGGGATCATTCTTTGGATCTTCTCCAGTTGTCCCAGGAGGACCACTGTTCTTCCCCAGTTCTTGTTTATTTTTGCCTCTCTGTGTTCACTCTGAGGTGCTAGTTTGTTTTCTTCATGGAAGAAATCTGGAGAGCTTGGAATTTTCTGACCCACTCTGCCATCTTCCCAGAATCCTCTCAATTTAAGGGATTTACAAATGCTGTTTCAGTAGTAGTCTAACAAAGCTGTTAGACTAAGCTTCAGCTGTTGGTTCACTTAATAACAACAATAACGTTGATGATGCTTGTCTAGCACTTTAAGGATTGAAGCTCGTGGTCATTTGATCCTCAGAGCAATAATCAGTGTGATGCTGGTGAAAAAAGTATCAGATTTAGTGTTAGAGAACTTGCTTTCAAATCCTGACTTTGCCACTTACTACCTTTATGACCTTGGGCAAGTCACTAATATTCTCTGTTCCTTACTTTCTTTGACTATAAAATCAGGGAATTGGTTAGGTGGCATTTGAAGTCACTTCTATGTCTAAATCTAGGATCCTGTGATTCTCATTTTTCAAATGAGGACACCGTGGCTGCTGGTAAATGATAGTGAATGTCAGACATGGAATTTGAACCCAAATCTTCCCAATTCCACGTCTAGCACTCTATCAACTGTATAATGAAATAAAACAAAAGTTTGGTTTTATTTTTTGTTTTTTTAAACAATTCAACAGTCCCTTGGAATTCATTCTAATAATGACTATCTTCTAGTATTTTCCTGAATACTGTTGCCAACAGAGGTATGCCATAATAGAGAGGGCACATATCCAAGGAATTCTAGTGACTACAGAGCTGGTTTTGAAGCTAGGAAGACATGGATTTAACTACTGGCTGTGACACATCCTAGCTCTGTGACCAGTCCTGGATAGTTCACTTAACTTCCCTGTCTAAGATGATATATTTCAGAGAAGTCGTTGACCTCCACTGGCAGAGGGAGTCCCTAAGCATGAGGTACCAACATCGATGAAATGATAAGTCTAGTTTCTGTTTCTATATTGTTGACTCTGTAATGTTTGCACAGAATAGATACAGGCTTCCTGTTGGTAGTTGATTATCATTCTGAAATATATGACTGAAGAATTTTTCCCCCCAAAATTTCAACATGCAAACAGCAAGTATATTTTGGAAATTTTTAGTCCAAAAGTAACTGAAAAGTAATAGATCCCAACATCTTTCCTCCATTCATTCGATCATTTTTTTTTAAAAATGAAAGTTAAAACTGATTCTTTCTTGGACTTCACCCAATTTAAGGTTTCTTTTTCAGCAGTAATATTTCATATCCCTTTTCTCAAATATTGCTGACTTATATTTAAGGTTTTGATCAGAAGACATTTGGTTTAATAATAATAATAACAACTAGCTTTTATGCAGCACTTTAAGTTTTGTAAAGCTGTATTTCATTTGATTCTCATATCAATGTTGTGAGGTATGTGCTTTTATTATCCCCATTTTGCAGATGAGAGAACTAAGTCTAAGAGAGATTTAATTGACTTGCCTGTGGTCACACAGCTAGTGAGTGTCTTGTGGCAGGATTTTAACTCAGGCCTTCCTGACTCCAAGTCTAGAAATTTATCATTTGCCCTATGTGGCAGTTTCCTTTTAATAGAAATTTAGAAGATCTGATTCTTTATTATTCAGGATCTTTTGTCCTTAATAAAACAGGCAAAAAATGGGCATGATGGTGATTTAGTAGTACATTTTTCAGAAATGAATTTTAAATTTTAGAGATACTCATTATATTTATGTGATCATATGGATTGAATATTAGTAATTTTTTAGCACCAGAAACCAAATTATTTTAACTCTGACCCTTTAGTGTGCCAACCTGTCTTGAATGAGGAATGTATAAAAGAAGAGAAGCCTGTGAGCAAAATGCAGCTGAAGGTGGGGTGGATGGCTTGATGAGGGAAGCTGCTTCATCTGTTGCCTAGGATTTGCATCTTTTGTACTCTAGTGTAGTATTAATGTACTAATTAAACATTGATAAGAGAAATTAATACGATCCATTGAAGCGTTTAAGGAATTTAGACAATTTACGTATAATTACTTGACTTGACTCGTTTGCTCAATTCATTGAAAAGAAATTGGTTTTGTAGGATATTTAATGACTACATACTTTCCAAGTCCAAGCTTTTTATTTTGGTCAGAAGATAGCAGCTCTTATCCATACATCATGTTAAATTAAAGGGAAGTGAGAGCCATATCCTTAAACACTTGAGTGGTGTATGAGGTTTCATTTAAGTTTTTTCTTTCTAATCTTTTACAAAATCACATATCTTAGTGACACCTAAAGGTAATTGTCTGCCTTTATTATATGAAAACATATGGTTTCAAAAACTGAAATTAAATTTCTTGAAATTTTGATAGCATTTCTATGTATGTCATACTTTGTTTTTATTACTCCAGATTGATCGCAGTAAGAAGCCGCCAACCAAATTGCCTGATGATCACGTACTAAAATCTGAAGTGACGGACCTTGATCATCAGCTTCCACAGAGTGGGAAGGCTGTTCCTGATCGTTCCACAAAGCCAGTATATGCCCCAGTGGTAGATGCTTTAACAGAGGAAGAAAAGATTCGTATCCATGCAGAAACTACGCTTCTGATTGAGAAGAGCAAACGAGAGAAAGAGCTTCGGGAAAGGCGGCAAGAGGAACAGAGAGAGAGACTGAAGAGGGAGGAGCTGGAGCAGAAAGCCGGAGAGAACCTGGAGGCCGAGGAGAGAGAGGAGGGAGCCAGGCCACAACAGGAGGATGAGGGAAGTGACACGAAGGAGGTGAAGGAGGCGGGAGGAGCAAGAGGGCCAACCAGAAGGGAGCGTGAATTGGCAGAGCCTGCAAAGCCCGTGGAAGACCAAGAGAAAGGATGTCAAACGCCAGAAATCCAGAAGAAACCAGAAACGGATGTCTCCCGCTCATCTGGGCCAGCAGATCCAGGTCCCAGCAAGGTAAGTAAGCTAGAAAAGCTCAGCACAGAATACCAGCCAACCAAAAGGGTTGGCAGATGGTGGCACCGTAGTCATGGAGCGAGCAGCGGGCTCTGTGAGGCACTTTGCTAGCTGTGGGACCCTGGGCAGGCCACTGTACCTCAGGCATCCAGTTTGCACATCTGTAAAAATTGGAGTGATGATAGCACCTGCCTCTTAGGGCTGCTGTGAATTTCAAATGAGATAGTGCTATATAAACGCTGCTAATGCTGTTATATTTTCCAGAAGAGAATGGTGCTACTGACAGTATACCGTGGAGATAGATTTGTGCTGATAGCTCTATACTCTGTGGTCCAGTCACTTTTATTTTTTAAATTTTATTTATTTACTTTTAGTTTATAGCATTCACTTCCATAAGATTTTGAGTTCCAAATTTTCTCCCCATCTCTCCCCTCCCTTGACCTCACCCCAAGAAGGCGTGCAATTTGATATAGGCTCTGCATATACATTCATATTAAACCTTTTTTCACAGTAGTCATGTTGTAAAGAAGAATTAGAATCAATGTGAAAAACCATGAGAAAGAAGAAACAAAAAAAAGATAGAGCAAATAATATGCCTTGATCTGCATTCAGACTCCAGACTTCTTTCTCTGGATATGGATAGCATTTTCCATCATGAGTCTTTTGCAGTTGTCTTAGATCCTTGCATTGCTGAGAGATGAGTCTATCAAAGTTAGTCATCATGTCCAGTCACTTTTAAAACCACCTTTTTGGAACAGGCCTTTCAAATTAGGATTTCAATGTGTGCCTTATTAGCAATATGCTTAACCATTTGAAATAAACAACTATAGTCTTCCTTTGTGATATGTCTGTAAGAAAGCGTAAAACAGATTGTGTGTCCTCACTTGTTAGAACAATGGAGAAATAGATGCCTGCTATTATTCCACATGCTAAATTTAATATTCATGCTGTTTATATATCCAGAAAATCCATATCAGGGCATCTAGGTGCTTATTTTTGGTGTCATTTTTATTGTCTCAATTTCTGCTTCCTCTGTTTAAGTAATGCCATCAGGAACTTCTTAAAATTCAAGTATCTGGTATTTTTTTCTCTTTATACATTGTCAAGTAACTAACAAAAGCCAAACATATATCTGACTAACATTTTAGGTCCAGAATACACATTTGAAAAATAGTATATTTTATTAAATCAAATTGGTTTTATGTAAATGTAAAGCAAAATATTACTTTATAGGGTGTGAATAATCTTAACGGAGGCAAAAATAGCATCTTAATACAGTTGTCAACTTCTAAAGTCCCTAAAATAGTACTTTGGACATGTCACTAATGTTCACATCCAGTAACATTTCACTTGGCTGCCAACTTCAGCCATCTAAAAAATAAACCAAAAAGGCCTCTAGAGGTCCAGCCAAAATAAATATCAGACAATCCGTATATTAAAACTTGCCAGTCAGTCAATGAGCATTTTTTTCAGAGCCTACTATGTGCCAGGAACTGATAGGTCCCGGGCATGCAAGGACCAAAATAAAAGAATCCTTGCCCTCAGGGAGCACATATTCTCCCTGGGTTGGGGAGGGGAGAATATCAAGGACACATTAATCAATACAAAGAAATTGGGAGGAGGTCTTCAGGAATGGCCTCATATTTGAAGTGCCACTTTTGCTAAACTTTGAAAAGAGCGAAGTGTGAGGAATAGCATGAAGATGTTGAATGTTTATATGGATAAAAGTAAGTTGGGCCTTTAGAGTACAGAAAGGGAGAATAAGATGTAATAGTTCTTGGACAGATTGTAAAGAACTTTCAGTGCCAAATATGGGAGTTTGTATTTTTTCCTAGAGGCAGTAGAAACTACTGATGCTTTTTTTTAGCAGAGGGTTAAGGGGGTAACATAATCATACCTGTGTATCATTTTGCATATGTGATGGATTGAAGCAAGGGGAGATGTAAGGCAGGGAGACCAGTTGGAGTCTTTTGCCTCCAATTAGAGGCTATTGCAGTAGACCAGGCAAAAAATTATGAAGGCCTGAACAAAGATGGCTGTGCCGGTTAATAAGCATTTATTAAACACCGTATACTATGCTAAACATTGGGAATACAAGAAAGGCCCACCCAAAAAAACCTCGAAACACAATCCCTGCTGTCAAGAAGTTTTCAGTCTAATAAGAGTGAAGAGAAGGGGTTGGATGAGATATGTTGTAAAGGTAAAATTTGACAAGACTTGGCAGTTGATTAAGTTGCTAGGGCAGGGTGAGTCAGAATGAAGGGTTAAGAATGACTTAAAAGTTTTGAACCTTTTGGGGCAGCTAGGTGGTGCGGTGGATAGAACACCAGCCCTGGATTCAGGAGGACTTGAGTTCAAAATCAGCCTCAGACACATAACACTAACTGTGTGACCCTGGGCAAGTCACTAAATCCCATTGCCTAACCAAAAAAAAAAAAAA
>NW_020954626.1:1709828-1721475 GCF_900497805.2 Vombatus ursinus
AGTTTTGAACCTGATTGGAAAGATGGTTGTGCCTTCAACAGAAATAGGGAGGTTAAGAAGAGTGGTGAGTTTAGAGAGGGAAATTTGTTCGATTTTGGACATGTTGAATTTGAGTTGCTTATTGGACATCCAGTGGGAAATGTCTAATAAGTAGTTAGTGATGTGGTTTGAGAGAGAGAGAGAAACTAGGTAAGGCTATATATATCTTGGAATCATCTGCACAGAGATGGCAATAGAATACATGGGAGCTAGTGAAATCAATGAAAGAAAAGAGATATAGAGAGAGAAAATTGTTCAAACCAGAAGCTTGAGGTATATTTACTCTAGGAAATTGGATGATGATCCAGGAAAAGAGCCTGAGGGGGAATATTCTGGTGGGTAGGAGAAGAAACAGTAGAGAGCAAAGTCGTGAAAACCCCAAGAGGAGACAGATCCAGGAGGGAACAGTGTCAGATGTTTCAGAAAGGTTTGAAGGAGGTTAGGCTTGAGAAAAGGCCATTGGATTTGTCAATTAAAAGATCATTGGTAATTTTGGAGAGCAGTTTCAGGTGAGTGATGAGGTTTGAAGCCAGTTTGCAAGAGGTTGAAAATGAAATGAGAAGACAAGTAACTTGGAGGTAATGAGTATAGCGAGCCTTTTCTAGTAATTGGGCTGAGAAATAGGACAATAGCTTGAGGTGAAATTAGGGTTAATTAAAGGTGTTTTTTGTTTTATAAGGATAGGGAGAGCTGGGTGTTTATATAAGGATAAGGGAGAAAGCCAATAAGGAAGGGATTGACTGTTTGAGAGAAAGAGGAGATTTTTGTCAGGAATTCTGTCTATCCAAGATACAGGAGGAGGTGAAATCAAGAGTCAAATAGAGGGGTTGGTCCTGATGAAGCAAAAAAAAAAGGCCACCTCTTAACAGAGATTAGAGTAAAGGAAGAGAAAATAGGGGATGGTGGAAAGAGGAACTAACAGTGAGTGGCTTCTATCTTCTCAGTTTAGTATGAGGTTAGATTATCCAATAAAAGGTAGAGGAGGAGCAGTGGTGGTAAGAGAGGCTTGAAAAGCGAAAAGATGGTTCAGAATTTCTGGAATATCGCAATATAGTCAGGGAAGAGGAAAATAATTTTCTTGGCACTGGCAGCCCAGTTGAGATTTTTTTCCCTTTAGATTTCATTGGTGTAAGGAGCTTCTTGTGAGAAAATTCTCCACCAATACAGAACTCAAGCTTCTCTGAAACTTTGTGGTTTGGTTGGTCAATCATGTCCAACCCTTCGTGACCCCATGAACCAGAACCCCAGACACTTCTGTCCTCCACTATCTCTCGAGGTCTGTTTAAGTGCATTGATTCCATGGTACTATCTATCCATCTTGTCCTCTGTTGTCCTTTTTTCCTTTGCTTTCAGTCTTTCCCAGCATCAGGTTCTTTTCCATCCAGAAGGCAGGAGAAGAGTTCCCATCTTCTCATTATGTGGCCATAGTATTTAAACTTCAGCTTCAGTATTTGACCTTCCAGTAAATAGCCTGAATTAATTTCTTTAAGTCGACTGATTTGATCTCCTGGCTGTCCAAGGGACTCTCCAAAGTCTTCTCCAGTACCATAATTTGAAAGCATGGGTTCTGCTACACTCAGCTTTTCTCATAGTACAGATCTCATAGCCGTACATTGCTACAGGAAAAACCATAGTTTTGACTATATGGACCTTTGTCAGCAAGGTGATATCTCTGTGTTTTAATATGCTGTCCAGATAGAGCATAGCTTTCCTTCCAAGGAGCAAGTGTCTTTTACTTTCATAGCTGCAGTTGGCATCTGCAGTGATCTTTGAGCCCAAGAATATAACATCTGACACTGCTTCCATTTCTTCTCCCACTACTTGCCAGGAAGAAATGGGACCCATTGCCAAAATCCTAGGGTTTTTTTTTTTTATGTTAAGCATCGAGCAAACTTTTACACTCTCCCCTTTCTCCCTCATCAAGAGGTTTCTTAACTCCTCACTTTTTGCCATCAGAGTGGTATCATCTGCATCTCTGAGATTGTTAATATTTCTTCAGGCACGCTTAATTCCAGCTTTTGATTCATCCACCCTGGCATTTCACATGATGTTCTCTGCTTATAACTTAAATAAGGTGACAGTATACAGCTTTGTCCTACTCCTTTCCCAGTCTTAAATCAGTCAGTTGTTCCATGTTCGGTTCTAACTATTGCTTCTTGACCCCCATACAGTTTCCTCAGGAGGCAAGTAATATGATCGAGTACTCCCATCTCTTTGAGGACCTGCCACATTTTGTGATCCATATAGTCAAAAGCTTTAGTGTATTCGATGAAGCAGAAATAGATGTTTTTCTAGAACTCCCTTGCTTTCTCCATAATCTAGCAAATGTTGACAGTTTGGTCTGTAGCTCCTCTACCTCTTTGAAAACCAGCCTGCTCTTCTGGTAATTCTTGGTTCACATATTGCTAAATCCTAGCTTGCAAAATCTTAAGCATAACCTTGCTGGATGTGTGAAATGAGTGCAATTGTTTGGTAATTTGGTAATTTGAACATTCCTTGGCATTGCCCTTCTTTAGGATTGGACCATAAACTGATCTTTTCCAATCCTCTGGCCACTATTATGTTTTCCAAATTTGCTGGCATACTGAGTACAAAACTTTAACAGTATCACCTTTTAAAGGATTTTAAATAACTCAGCTGGAATTGTGTCACCTCCACTAGTCTTATTGTTAGCAATGCGTCCTAAGACCCACTTAACTTCATATTTGAGGATGTCTGGCTCTAGATCAGAAACCACACCATCATGATGTTTAGTTGTATTGTTCTTTTGTGTATTCTTGCCATCTATTCTTAATCTTTTCTGCTTCTGTTTAGTCCCTACCATTTTTGTCTTTTATCATGCTCATTTTTGCATGAAAGTTCCCTTGATATCTCAGATCGTGATCTTCTTACTGCAAAATTCAAACTTAAATCGGAGAAAGTAGAGAAAATCATAATAAGACCATGTAGGAATGACCTAAATAACATCCCTTATGAATATGAAGTAGAGATGATAAGTACATCTAAGAAATGATTAAATATGATAGAGCACCTGAAAAACTATGGACAGAAGTTCACAGAACTGTATGAGGCAGCAACAAAAAACATTCTAAAGAAAAAGAAGAGCAAGAAAGCAAAATAGATGTCTGATGAAGCTTTACAAATAGCTGAGGAAAGAAGAAAAATGAAAGGTAAAGGAGGAAGGGAAAGATATACCCAAATGAATGCATAATTCCAAGGAATAACAAGGAGAGATAAGGTTTTCTTAGAGCAATGCAAAGAAATAGAAGAAAACAATAGAATGAGAAAGACATATCTCTTTAAGAAAATTAGAGATATCAAGGGAATTGATTGAGTTCCAAATTCTCTCCCTCTTTTCCTCCCTTTTTCCCTCCTGGAGGCAGTAAGCAGTCTGATATAGGCAATACATGTGCAATTGGGTAAAATATATTTCTGTATTAGTCATTTTGTGGAAGAAAATGCAAACAAAAAAAAGAAAAATGGTATGGTTTGGTCTGCATTCAGATTCCATCAGTTTATTTCTCTGGATGTGAATAGCATTTTTCATTATGAGTCCTTTGGGATTGTCTTGTATCATTTTATTGCTAAGAATAACTAAGTCATTCACAGTTGTTCATTGTACAATATTACTGTATACAATATTCTTCTGGTTCTTCTCACTTCACTCTGCATGAGTTCATGTGAGCCTTTCCAGGTTTGTCTGAAATCTGCCTGTTCATCATTTCTTATAGCACACTAAATAGTATTCCATCACAAACATATGTCACAGCTTGTTCAGGCATTCCCCAGTTGATGGGCATCCCCTCAATTTCCAGTTCTTTGCCACCAAAAAAGAGCTGCCATAAATATTTTTGTGCAAATAGGTCCTTTTCCCTTATTTTTTTTTAACCGCTTTGGGATAAAGACCTAGTATTAGTATTGCTGGATCAAAGGGTATGCAGTTTTATAGCCCTTTGAGAATAGTTTCAAATTGCTCTCCAGAATGGTTGAATCAGTTCACAACTCCACCAACCACGCATTAGTGTTCCAATTTTCCCATATCGCCTCCAGTATTTGCTATTTTCCTTTGTTGTCATATTGGCTGATCTGATAGGTGTGAGGTGATACCTCAGAGTTGTTTTGGTTTGTATTTCTCTAATTAGTAGTGATTTAGAGCATTTTTTCATGACCGTAGCTAGATTTGATTTCTTTCTCAGAAAATTGCCTGTTCATATTCTTTGACCATTTATCAACTGGGGAAGGACTTGTATTCTTATATATTTGAGAACTAAGGTCTTTATCAGAGATACTTGCTGTAAAAAAATTTTTTTTCCCAGCTTTCTGCTTTCCTTCTAATCTTGGCTGCATTGGTTTTGTTTGTTCAAAACCTTTTTAACTTAATGTAATCAAAATTATCCATTTTATATCTTGTAATGTTGTCTATTTCTTGTTTTGTTCAAAGTTCTTCCCTTATCCATAGATCTGACAGGTAAACTATCCCATGCTCCCCAAATTTGCTCATGGTATCACCTTTTATGTCTAAATTACGTACCCATTTTGACCTTATCTTGGTATAGTGTGAGATATTGGTCTATACCTAATTTCTGCCATACTGTTTTCCAGTTTTCCTAGCAGTTTTTGTCCAATAGTGAATTCTGGTCCAAAAGCTTGGATCTTTGGGTTTATCAAATACTAAATTACTATTGTCATTTACTAGTATGTATTGTGTACCTAATCTGCTCCACTGATCTACCGCTACATTTCTTAGCCAGTACTAGATTGTTTTGATAATTACCACTTTATAATACAGTTTGAGATCTGGTACAGCTAGGCTACCTTCCTTCACTTTTTTTTTTCATTGATATCCCCTTTATTTTCTTGATCTTTTGTTTTTCCAGATAGACTTAATTATTATTTTTTCTAGCTCTGTAATTTTTTGGTAGTTTGATTGGTATGGCACTGAATAAGTAGATTAATTTAGATAAAATTGTCATTCTTACTATATTGGCTCAGCTTACCCATGAGCAATTACTATTTTTCCATTTGTTTAGCTCAGACTGTGTTTGTGTGAAAAGTTACTCCATTTCTTCTAAGGGATTCTTGCCTACACTGGTATATGTGGTGACACCTAAACTAAATTCACACATTCCCATCCATTTAAGTTCGCTGACACCTAAGATGTTGTTGTTTAATTTTTCCATCTCCTGTCTGACTACATCCAGCTTACCTTGGTTCATAGATCTTACATTCCAGGTTCCTGTGCAATATTGATCTTTACAATATCAGACTTTCCTTTCATCACCAAATGCAACCGCAGCTGAGCTTCCCAGCTTTGGCTCAGCTGCTTCATTAGTGCTGGAGCTACTTGAAATTGTTCTACACTCTTCCTCAGTAGTATATTGAACTCCTTCCAACCTGAGGGGCCCATCTTCCGATGTTATCTCTTTTATCATTTTAGTACTGTCCATGGCATTTCTTGGCAAAGATAGTGGGGTGGTTTGCCATTTTCTTCTCCACTGGGTCATTGGAGTTTGTCAGAACTCTCCACTATGACCTGTCCATCTTGAGGAAACCTGTGTGGCATAGCTCATCATTTTATTGAACCCTTTTTTATTAAGCCCCTTTGCCATGACAGGGCAATTATTATAGCCTTAGAAAAGTTGTATGAGGTGCTGAGATGGAGTGACTTGCCCAAGGTCACATTAACCGTATGTTTCAGAGGCATTATTTGAACCCAGAACTGACTTCCTATCTCTTCTATCCACTTCACCTTGATGTAGCTATAGTTAAGATTCAGTAAGATATATGTGTAGCAAAACCCAGTCTCCATGATTGTATAACTTCCTCCAGCAGCCTGGAGTTGGAATGCAGGGGAGGCATTTGGCAGGGATGATTCAGGTTTGGGATTTAGCAAGGCATAACCTCTAATAGGACAAAGGGGTAAGGAATTTGAGAGTAGAAGACAGTAGAAAGTTGGATTGGCTAACTATTGTGTCAAGATTGGGAAGGAAAGAAAGTCAGGGCAGGGGTGATAGCTAAATAGAATACTAAGGGAGGGACTGGAGGTTATTTCCCTTGCCCTTCTATCGTATTAGTGAGTCCTGTTTTTCTATAGAATCTACCAGGAGAAGGCAAGGGACTTCAGGAACATAATGGAAAGGGCCATAATTTAAAGCCCAGCTTAGCCTTGCACACATTTGCTCAGGTGGATCATTCTGACAGTTGCGATGAAGACCATTCTGCTGGTCAGCAGGGTTCAGGAGATTTTAGAAGAGTAAGACACAGGGAGAGATGCAATTGTAGAAGATTAAGAGCCTGTCAGAATCTTGTTGAGACTACTTTTATATGATTACTCCTGGCTATAATAAATTAGATAGGGAACAATATTATAGGAAATATTACTGATAGCAATAAGGATTGACACTTGAAAACCTCAGTGAATGAGAAGAGACAAAATAAAACAAAAACAAAAAGGAAGCCTTGAACTAAAAAACCATGGGATCTCATTAAGGGTTATTTAATATAAGGGGGAATTTTGGACCCTTCGTATTTCTAACCCAGACTCATCAAGAATAAGTAATAATATTCTATGTCATTTAAAAAATGTGATTAAATGTATTAATATTTATAATGAATTCCATCAGAAATGATTAAACTTTTTTCAGTTGGCCCCTAAAAAGGCTTTAGATACCTGGAAAATTCACTTACATGGAACATTTCATTTCTTAATCCTGTCAGAGAACTGAAGCATTACTGTAGATATTTTTACATGAGATAGAGCAGTAAAGTAGATTTTGAGAGAAACTTATACCATTAAAATGTATAATATTTAATCCTACTAGTTTTTAAGTGCTTGAAATTTAGGGTTGCAGCATACTCATCTTGGCAATATGCTCATTAGGCTTGTGACCTCCACCAGTGAAAGGAGATTACATATCCACTAAAATATTTTAAGTAATTCCCAGTGAAAAATGTGACAGCCGGGATCTTATATCACCCTCAAACTAGTTATCCCATAGAGAACATCCTCAAGAACCTGAAAATCACAAGAGACTTTCCTAAAAAAGTGTTCAGGTGATGGTGAGTTTTGGTGCCTGTACAATATGGCAGTCAGTCTACCAGAATCGAATGCTTCACAGTTCATTTTGATTTTTGTTCTCATGTTTAGAACCCTATAAAATCTCAAAGAGGTACTAATGCCTTTTAGTTGACGGGGCTTCCATGGTTCTGGTAGCTATATCCCAGTGCTATTTGTAGAACTTTATTTGTAATTTAAAAAATGTTTTGAGTTTGATTGATTTAGAGTGTTACCTTTTCAGTAAAATACATTTATATGCTGGAAGAAAATGGATTTTTTTTTTCACTTCTAAAATTTTAATTGTTTTCCAGCCAGTCAAAGTTAAAGGACAACCAGAAATTGGAGTTCCAAAGGCAGGAACTTTTAGTGAAAGTAGTGAAGATAATGAAAGACCTAAAGTAAGTAAAGTCTTTGGAAAGAAGTGGAAAGGACTACAGATGTGTAGCATCCAACAGTATTGATTGTCTTAAGCCATTTCTTTTGATTTTTAAGCTTTCCTTTCTAGGAGAGAGCTATTCCATCTACAGCATCGATTTACATATGGCTATTACATTGCAAAGTATGTTTTCAGCCTTCTACTGAAAGTATTTTGTATAATTTCTTAGAGGTAACAAATGTCTTGTTAATTTATAAGTAGTAAAGTTTTTTGTTTATTTTAAATAACTTTTAACCCTTTATAAGCTTTTTTCCTTTGTGATTTATCCCCAAGCTTTTCATTTTAAAAAGTCTTTTTCTAGCATGAGACTTTTGTTGTCTATATTTGTATGTTAAACTTGGTTTAGATATTTAGAGTATGCAGTAATTGAGGACATCGATTATTTATAAACACTACTTATGTCAGGCTTCTGTGTCCTAAGAAAAACAATTTATGAAGAGAATATAACCAGTTATGGTGGAGGGGATAGCAATATACTATATTTAAAGGATATTGAGAATAGGAAGATTATTTAAAAAAGAAGGCTTATCAATAGAGGTCTCCCACAGTTCATTTGCAGTCTGCTCATTGAAATCCAAAACTTTTCTTGTTAATCTCCACGGAGTTCCTGCTACTTTATCACCCATATTCTCATAGTAGTTTTCTACTGTCAGAAACCCCTTTCTGCCAACTAGGTAGAGATTGTAATACTTTAAAAAAGGAAAAATATCCTATCAGGAAAAGTCTAGAAACTTAGTTCTTAAAAAGTTTTAAAGGCAAAAGGCAAAGCGAGTACTCTTTTAACTATTCGCAATGTGTCTTAATTAATTTGTGTGTTTATGTACATTGTTTCTTTTTCTTCATCTAGTCTCAACGAGAGCCTTTGACGAGAGCTCGAAGTGAAGAAATGGGAAGGATAGTACCAGGATTGCCTTCAGGCTGGGCCAAGGTAAAAGTCAAAATTACTACAAAGGAAAACAAGAGGGTTACTCAAATAGTAATTCCTTTTGGTATCTATTCTCTATGAACTAATGTGGTATTATTTCCAAATTTTGAAATATTCAGATAGAGTTAGTCCTTTTTTCTCTAAATAAAGAGAGTATATATTATAACTTCACACCTTTTTTTCATAATGTTAATTGGCCTTCTGATCATGCAACATGAAAGATCCATTGGGATGCATGGACATTTCTGGCATTTAGCCTTACAAAAAATTTATAATCTAAAAACCTGAATATGTTGTGCTTAAAAGTGTTATTTAGCTAGTTGTTGCAGTTTTGTAGTTATCATACCTAGATTACGCAAAGCCAAAAGTATCTCTAATAATGGAATAGTTTTATATGTTGGTAGTTTGACTTTTTTGACCTTTTTTTTTTTCCTTTCCATCTAAGTTCCTTGATCCAATCACTGGAACCTTTCGTTATTACCATTCACCCACCAACAGTGTTCATATGTATCCACCGGAAATGGCTCCTTCATCTGCTCCTACTTCTACCCCTCCAACTCATAAAGCCAAGCCACAGATGCCTGCTGAGCGAGATAGGGAACCTTCCAAACTGAAGCGCTCCTACTCCTCCCCAGATATAACCCAAGCCATTCAGGAAGAAGAAAAGAAGAAGCCAACAATAACTCCAGCAGTCAATCGGGAAAACAAGTAAGCCTATCCATATACCCAAAACTAGGATAATCATTAGATTTCATGGCAGTGGTTCCCAAGTCCATTGTTTTGACTTCATGGGGATCAAAAGTCTTTGTTATGTGTTCCATTTACAACAAAAGAAATATATTAGAATGGAAAGAGTGGTGCTGATCTTGATGACGCTATTGAGCACTGTGATGCAAGTTTTTCATACCAGAAATAAAACTATTATTGTTGTCATTATCATTATTCTTAATGTTAATACAAGAAGATGTTAGCCTTCAGACCTGGAGGTCCTCACAAGCAAACTCTGGGTCTCAGGTGAAATTTTGAGAATCATTGTTTTACAGAGTTTTCATAATATATTGTGTTTTTTACTTTGAGAATCATCATTTAGCAGCTTTCTCAGAGTACAATTTGAATTCTTTAAAAAAAATTTTCAATATGTTTTTATTTATAGCATTAAATATTTCCCAATTATGTGTAAAAAATTTAATGTTTTATATCATTATGACTATTTTAATATTCATTTTTCTCCTCCGTTTGAGAAAACAAGGAATTTTATATTGATTATACGTAGGAAGTCATCTAAAACATATTTCCATATTAGTCATGTTGCAAAAGAAAACAGACCAAAAAAAGAAAAATAAAGAACGTTTAAAAGTATGCTTTAATCTCTATTTAGAGTTCATCAGTTCTCTCTCTGGAAGTGGATAACATTTTTCATCATGGGTCTTTTGGAATTGTCTTGGATCATTGTATTGCTGAAAATAGCTCACAGTTGATCATCGTACAATGTTGTTGTTCTGTATACAATGTTCTCCTGGTCCTGCTCACTTCAATAAGACTAACCAGGTTTTTCTGAAAGCATCCTGCTTATCATTTCTTATAGCACAATAGTATCATCACAGTCACATACCATAGCTTGTTCAGCCGTTGCCCAGTTGATGGGCTTTCCCTCGATTTCCAATTCTTTGCCACCACAAAAAGAGCTGATATAAATATTTTTGTACATATAGGTCCTTTTCTCTTTGATGTCTTTGGCATGCAAATCTAGTAGTTGTACTGTTGGGTCAAAAGGTTTATGCATAGTTTTATAGACCTTTGGCTATAGTTTCAAATTGTTCTCCAGAATGTTTGGACCAATTCACAACACTACCTACAGTGCATTAGTGTCCTAATTTTTCCACCTCCTCTCCAGAATTTGTCATTTTCCTTTTTGGTACGATGTAAGCTCTCTTTCTCATTACCTGACTTCCATCGGTCTTTCCTAGGTGGTTAATATTAGGAAAGAATTCATAAATGGTATTAAGAGATTCCTGTAGTAGTATTGCTGGGTCAAAGGGTATGCACCATTTTATAGCCCTTTGGTCGTAGTTTTAAATTGTACTCCAGAATGGTTGGACCAGTTTACTACTCCACTAGTAGTTCCTTGGTGTCTCTATTCCAGAATTTTTCCAGAATTTGTCATTTTCTTTTTCTGTACAATGTGAATTATCACTTTCACTTTAGCTGACTTCCCTTGGTCTTTCCTAGGTGGTTAATTTTGGGACAGAATTCTTAAGTGGTATTAAGAAATACCAGTAATCACAAAACATTAAAATGCTTAGAGGAAAGACTTGAGCAGTTTGGTTGGAGCCTTTATGGTGAATTTATGGAAAGACACAGACAAAATGATGAAATACCAATGATGAAAAGACATAGATGGATTGTGATCAGTGCTGGTCTTGGGGGTATCTATACTGAAGCAATCCCAGATTTACTATAGTACTAAGCTATAAACATGGTGACTTCCGAGAGTCTAATCTTTGTTCTACTCCATTCCTTCACCACATAGTATTAACTGATTAATTATAAGCAATGACTGAAAAAGTTATTTAAAAACAAGTTTCTTAGACTACTCCTAATTTAGCTTTACTCTGTACTTTATCTTTTTTTTGAACTCTCCATCACCACTCTTTTCAGTGATGGTACTATAAAGAAATTACTTTTCTTGCCAAAGAGTTAGAACTAGTTTGCTTTCATGACTTCTTTCATTGCTCTTCTGAGGCACATATTGTGGTATTTTTTTTCACTCACATATAAAAACTTTACTTCATGCGCCCACATGGTTGTAGGGTGAGGAAGAGGGAGGAATAGCAAAGATTATAGAGAGGAGTTGTCAAAAAAAAAAAAAGCCTCTGAAGGAAGAAGGAGGGAAGAAACCAGAGGAAAAAATATCTTTAAAGCTATGCAAACTATTATGTCTGAATGCAAAAGAAAATGCATGTTAACTCGGGATTGATGTGTATCAATACAAATAAAATTTAAAGGAGAGATCAGTGACATCACATTATTTCCTTAAAATCTTTGATGATTAATTAGAAGAGAATTGTCTATCTTCCTTTAACCCTATTGTATTTCAAAATGTAACTCCCATGACAAAAAAAAACCTTCAGAAATGTTTATTTCACAAAGTGTGTGTGTGTGTGTGTGTGTGTGTGTGTGTGTGTGTGTG
>NW_020954626.1:1721505-1740353 GCF_900497805.2 Vombatus ursinus
GAAATTTTCAGTTGGTGAATGAATTTATTGTTATAAAAAATATAAATTGTCCCTTTTGCGTTTGTTTCATCTACTAGCTTCTGTGTTCTGACTTAACTCTGTTAAAACTGATAGTGGCTAAAGATTGTGTCATTTGTGAAGGTCACATAATTACATTGCATATGGGGGAAAAAAAAGTTCAGTGAAGTTGCCTATATTAGACCATAATATGTGAAGACTCCCTTCCAGGGCTTTTCTTTGTTGCTGTAGCCACACAGATAGGTGACAGTGAATGCAGATACTTCTTTTTTTTCATAATTGCCCAAGAGGTAGTCACCTTTCAGTTCTCTATGTTGCATCTTCTTTAACTGAAATCAGTGTCAAATATCTGGCAGTGGATATTGTCAAAATCCAGCCTTCTTTCTAGGATTAAAGGATTTTAAAGGCAAACTCCTAATGTTAGAACCATTCTGTCTCATCTCTGAGTACATTGCCCTTCCTAAGAGTCCTCAGAGGTTTTTTGACATTAATAGTCCCAGGCTGCAATTTGGGTTATCCTTGGGGGTGTGTGTGTGTGTGTGTGTGTGTGTGTGTGTGTGTGTGTGTGTGTGTGTGTGTGTGAGAGAGAGAGAGAGAGAGAGAGAGAGAGAGAGAGAGAAGGGGTCAGGAATGGGGGGAGGTATCCCAGAAAGACAACTAGATACAAAGAAGTCAGATATCTATACTACATTCCAAGACTCCTCATACTCTTGGGGGGGCTCTTTCCTTGTAAATGTTTAACCCACTGCTCAGGTTGCCAAAGTTACTGCCCTTTAAATCATTAACATTGAATTTATTTAAGATTTATTATGACTGCTGAATTTACATATAGATTTACATAATTTCAATAACCTTAATTTCCCTTCCTAGGCCGATATGCTACCCCAAAGCTGAGATCTCAAGACTCTCTGCCTCTCAGATTCGTAATCTCAATCCTGTGTTTGGAGGATCAGGACCAGCTCTCACTGGACTTCGTAATTTAGGAAACACTTGTTATATGAATTCAATATTACAGTGCCTATGTAATGCTCCTCATTTGGCTGATTATTTCAACAGAAACTTTTATCAGGATGACATTAACAGGTAAAGAATACTGAAACAGCTTTCTTTTACCACTTATGGTCTGGAATGAAATTGTTGTGTGGGTTGTTCAGTTTGTTTGCTATTCTGTTTGTAAGGTATGCCATCATTTTACACTAATGGAACCAAATTTCACACAGATCCAGACAAATCATGTTATACAGCATTCTCCTTTAAAAAGAAAAAAAGTAGAGAAAAACCTAAGACTTTTGAAAAATTGAGTTTTAATGGTATATTGTGAACTTAATCTTTTCTCTTTTGAGAAAGGGTTAGAAATGTGGAAGAGAAGCTGAAGTTGAGAGGAATGTGGAAGAGAGGAAGAGTGTCGCAGGCACAGATTGGGAGCCTGCTTCTCATCCGTCAGGCAGAAAGAAGGAAAATTTGGACCTAAGTTATTCAGAGTTAATTATAAAATTTGGCACACTAATTCAAGTCTGTGTCAGACTGGGGTTAAATAAAGCTTTTGTGAAAGTAAAGATCGGTAAGGGGAAAGTGTATTGGGAATTTTGCTTTAAATTTTTGTCTTGTTCTAAAAATCATCTGTATTGTTGTTGACAAATTGTTTAGATGTTTCAATATCAGGCTATCTCTCTTCCTCACTTGGAGATTAGGGCACTATTAGAATCTAGAGTTGAAAAGAACCATAGGCATCGATGAGTTGTCATCTCATTTTTAAGACGAGAAAATGGAAGCCCCCAGAAGTAGCCACCCAGAGGTTGTCAGCAGGGAATTGGGATTTGAACCCAGGTCCTCTGACTTGGGTGCTTTTCCCCTCCATTATATCACAGATATGATATAATATAATATAGTAGTATATAACTTTGGTCAGGTACTGCTCTGCTCAAAATCTTCTCGTCAGTCAATGAAGATTTATTAAGTACCTACCTCCTATATGCCAGGCACTGTGCTAAGTGCTAGGGATACAAAAAGAAACAAAAGATGGTCCCTGCCCTCAAGGAACTCCTAATCTAATTGGGGAAACAACAAGCAAACAAATATGTACAAACAACCTATATACAAGATAAAAAGGAAATAATAGAACAATGGCACTAGCATCAAGAAGCATTGGGAAAGGCTTCCTTTAGAAGATAGAATTTTAGTTGTGACTTAAATCCAGGGAAGGCAGTAGTGTCAATGAGGAAGATGAGTATTCCAGAGATAGGGGATGGTCAGAGAAAAGGCCTGGAGCCAAGAGATGGAGTGTCTTGTTCATGAAAGCCATTGTCACTGGATCAAAGAGTACATGGCAGTGTGTAATGTGATCTGTTACCTAATGAGTAAAATTTGGATTTGTTTACATGACATTCAAAGCCCTCCACCATCTAGAGCTAACCTGCCTCTCTAACCTCAGTCTCATACTGTTCTTCATTTGTCATGTCTTGTTAGGATATTAGGCTGTAAATTCCATCTCACCTAACACAGTCAGCATGGTAGTCCCATGGATAGAGTGCCAGGCCTGGAGTCACGAAGCCCTGAGTGCAGACATGTCCTTAGTCACTTACTAGCTGTGTGACTTTGGGCAAGTCACTTAGCCTCTGTTTGCCTCAATTTCCTCATCTGTAAATGGTTCTTTTAATAACACCTACCTCCCAGAGTTGTTGGTAAGATCAAGTGAGACAGAAGTTGTAAAATGCCTAGCACAGTGACTGATACATAGTAAGCACCATATAAATATTAGCTTTTATTTTTTTTTTTATTATCGGCACATAGTAAATCCTTTAAAAATCTTTACTAAATTTATTTGAAATATTAAAAGTGTGTAAACAATAATTTCTTTTGATATTTAAAGTAATGCTTTTTACTCCTGCATATTCTTTATTTTAATTGTTATTTATGATTTTTATTTTATTTGCAAAGGTCAAATTTGTTGGGGCATAAAGGGGAAGTGGCTGAGGAGTTTGGGATAATCATGAAGGCTCTGTGGACAGGACAGTACAGGTATATCAGTCCAAAGGATTTTAAAATCACAATTGGGAAGATCAATGACCAGTTCTCAGGATACAGCCAGCAAGACTCACAAGAATTGCTTCTGTTCCTAATGGATGGACTCCATGAAGACTTAAATAAAGTAAGGAATTTTATTTTTGAATGTTGCAAAGTGCTCATTTGGATTACTCATTAGTACTGTAATCTTATCCAGTATCCATATGTATTTTGCTTGATGGTGTCTTGGCACCACTAATGTTGGGACTAATAGTTTTGTGCTAAGACATGTAGGTATTCCAAAAATAGATTTGTCAAATACCAGAATTTGTGTGTGATTGTTGAATGTTAGAAAGTCTTGCTGACTTTTTTGTATCTGTGAAATTTGCTGTTTCAATAGTCAGAGCGTGTTTGGTTTACTTTTTATTTGGTAGGACAGTTGTCTATTATATCCTTGTAGCATTGTAACTATAGGTAGTCATGTGTTGTAGATAGAAGGCTGGCCACAGAGTCTGGAAGACCTGGGTTCAAGTCTTACTTCTGAAACCCTGGACAGATCACTTAACTTCCCAATGCCCTAGTAAATCCCTAAGACTGTTAAGTTCCAGAACAGTGACTAATAATGCATTGGTAGAAGGACTTTCTGGGGAACTCCCTATACCATTGAAATGATAAGTCAGAGGAAAAAGAGCTGTAGGCCTGTATATATGCAGGATATCAATTTGTATAGAGGAATACTTTAAAATCCTGAATGCAGAAAATTTTCACCAAAATCTTGATCACAATTGACTTTAAACTGTTTCTATCTTCCCCTCTTTTACTTCTTCCCAAAAGCAGTTAGACTCTGTGCCTGCTGAATTATTTGGTTCAGGTTTGTTTTTCTGATTTTATATTACCTTGTATTGTTTATGTTACAATATGATTGGGTTCTGTATACCACATATAGATTTATATGTTATGACCTAAGCATGAAGCTTGTCATTTCTGCACAAAGAGGATCTCGTTCACCATCATCATCATCTTCTTTTTAAAAAGAACAATTTTCACTAATTTCTGCACAGATAATTCCAGTTGCTTGTTGGAGGAATTCTCTTCACAAATCAGGCCTTTTAGATTCAATAGGAAAAACCTCCTAACAGTTGTTTGCTAAAGCTGTGATCTCAAAGTACATTTTAAATAATGAAAACAGACCAGTATTTTTGACCGTAGGATTATAAAATTGGAGGGATCCTTGGAGAAGGTGTCCAATTCCCTCATTACAAGCACTGAAGGATTAACTTCTTGCTAATTGTTTTCTGCAGCCCCTCATTCAGTGTCAGCATCTTCGGTCACCTGAGAGAGGATGGCAAGAGTGTTTGAGAACTCCTTTGTCAGCGTGTTCAGTAGCATTTACCTACAAATTTCAAGTAATAGGTTAATGAGAATTTAAATATTTCATTTCTAGGCAGATAACCGAAAGAGGCATAAAGAGGAAAATAATGAACATCTTGATGATTTCAAAGCAGCTGAACATGCCTGGCAGAAGCACAAGCAGCTCAATGAGTCGATTATCGTTGCACTTTTTCAGGGCCAGTTCAAATCCACAGTACAGTGCCTCACCTGTCACAAAAAGTCTAGGACGTTTGAGGCTTTTATGTATTTGTCTTTACCGCTAGCATCCACAAGTAAATGTACATTACAGGTAAGCCTCAGATTAAAAGGAGATGACTTACTAACTACAATGCTAGTTTATATATTTGTCTATAAATTTCTGAGGAAATTGCTTAAATTTACAGAAGTGTTATGTTATATTTATAGTTGAAATTTACAGGTAAAAAAGTTTCTAAATTTACATAGGCCCTCAGGAATTACAAAAAGTTGGGAATTTGTCTTATTTTTTTCCTTCAGTTTGGCATATTTTTCGGATTTGGCACTTAATTTCTTTAAATTTAAAACATCTGAAAGCATAATTTTGATTTAGAAATCTGTAGTGTTGATTTTACATTCAGTAATTTTGAGGCAGAAGTGGTACACCCTGATACCTGCACTGTGACCTAGATAGCTGATATGAAGGGAATTTTTTTATGATACTTAATTATCTTAAGCCTTTGAGTTGACTTCTTTTTTCTTAGGATTGCCTTAGATTATTTTCCAAAGAGGAGAAACTCACAGATAACAACAGATTTTACTGTAGCCATTGCAAAACTCGAAGGGACTCAATGAAAAAAATAGAAATCTGGAAGTTGCCACCTGTTCTTCTAGTACATCTGAAACGGTAAGAAAATGAGGGCAAGTTTATCCATGAGATCAGACAAAGATGCAGGTCAGAACATTGATGGTTTTCGGCTTTATTGGGGGACTGTGTGACCAGAAAAGTGAAAATATTTCTCTTGTGTTGATTTGAGGCAACTAGGTGGTAGTGGTTAGAGCACCAGGCCTAGTTGGGAAGACCTGAGTTCAAATTCAACCTCAGAACACTTACTAGGTCTATAACTTTGGGCAAGTTATTTAACCTTTGTTTGCCTCAGTTTTCTCAGTTGTGAAATGAGGATAATAATAAGCACCTACCTCCCAGGGTAGTTGTGAGGATCAAATGAGATATTTGTAAAGTGTTTAGCAGAGTACCTGACACAAGAGTGCTATATAAATGTTAGCTATTATTATTATTACTTAAATTATCCCCCGATGTGTACGCTGGTATGTGAATTAATTGGGACAAAGTAAAATAATTAAATGTGTTATTTATTTATCTAATAAACCTTAGAACTTTTTTTTGGTGGGGTTAGAAGGATTTAATAATAATATATGTAATATACATAATATATTTTTATATAAGGATTTACTACTACTAAGCACTATGTATCACTGTTCTACAAAAAATGTAATGTACAATAAATATGTACTTTTTCTATTATCACTTGTTTTACATTTTTTGGCATTGAGTTCACAAGATTTTGACATAAGTCTAACCTTAAGTCTAGGATGTAAGTTTTTTTTAAATATTTTTTCCAATTGCATGTAAACATTTTTAATATTTGTTTTTAAAAATTTTTTGAGTTCCATATTCTCTCTCTCCTTTCGTCCCCTTCTCTCCCTCAGTGAGAAGGCAAGCAGTTTGATATAGGTTATACATGTGCAGTTATGCAAAAGAAATTTCCATGGTAGTCATGTTGTAAAAGAAAACATAGACCAAAAAGAAAGTTTAAAAAGTAATCTTCATTGTGCATTCAGACTTCATCAGTTCTTTCTCTGAAGCTGGATAGTAATTTTCATCTTTAGTTCTTGGAAATTGTCTTAGATCATTGTATTACTGAAAATAGCAAGTCAATCATTGAACAATACTGCTGTCACCGTGTACAATGTTCTCCTGGTTCCGTTCACATTACTTTGCATCAGTTCATGTAAGTCTTTCCAGGTTTTTCTGAAATCATCCTGCTCATCATTTCTTATAGCATATTAGTATTCCATCACAGTCATATGCTGCGACTTGTTCAACCATTCCCCAGTTGATGGACATCCCCTTAATTTCTAATTCTTTGCCACCACAAAATGAGCTGCTATATATAGATCCATTTCTTTTCTTTTTTTTAATATCTCTTTGGGATACAGACCTAGTAGTGCCATCGTGGGGTCAAAGGATATGCAGAGTTTTATAGCCCTTTGGGCGTAGAATTTAGATTTTCAGTAGAGTTTAAATCAGGCAACTTCCTAGGCCTTTGAAGCATGTATATCTCCATAGCTTGAATGAATTTCTTTACCTTTTTATGACATATGGCATGGTAAAGCATCAAACTGCAGTATTCCATTTCTAGTGGAAATTTTTGTAATTTCATAGCAGCTCTGCGTTCTGCTTCTTCCATCTGTCTATCTAATCTGTGTCTATGATCTGTACATGTAGACATACATACATATGTATATGAATACATATTGGAATTCATCACTACTCTTAATGGGGACTCTGGAAGTTAAAAATCCCCCATTTTGGGGTATGTGTTTTACAGTTTGATGAAGATTCCCAGATTTTAGAGACTCACTTGGACTTTATGACAATAGATGAAGTCTTGATTGAACAAAAGTTTCAGCTGAGTGGGGTGGCACACACCTGAGGAGTCTAAGGCTAACAGATCTCTTGAGTTCAGCAGCTCTGAGTTGCAGAGGGCTATGCTAATTGGGTATCTGCACCAAATTCAGCATTTAAATGGTGACCAGCCCCAAGAATAGGGACCACCAGGTTACCTAAGGAGGGATGAATTGGCCCAGGTTAGAAAGAAAAGCACCTGTGCCAGTCAGTAGTAGAATAAGAACTGAATAATTCCCTGTACTTCCAGCCTTAGGAGAGATAGGCAGAACCAGTCTTATTTTTTAAAAAATGAATTTCTTAAGTAAAAATTACTTTTCCAGTCTTCAGCATTCTAATCTTTCTATTATCTTGCTCATGACAAACTTTTTTTCTTTATAGCAATGTTTAGCAGATTTTTTGGGGGGTGATGCAGTTGGAGTTAAGTGACTTGCCCAGAGTCACACAGCTAGTGAGTGTTATGTGTCTGAGGTCAGATTTGAACTCAGGTCCTCCTGACTCCAGAGCCAGTGTTCTATCCACTGCACCACTTAGCTGCCTACTAGCAGATTTTTTTTTTAAACTTGTGGTCTTATTGTTTTTTCAACTTCAGGAAGCCTGTGCCTAACTGTAGACCAATTATTAACTACCCCTTCAGTTTCCAGGTCCCTCTGGAGGTCTTTGCTTGTTTTCTAAGGATTAATTAGACTATTTTGTGTTAATAGTGTCAGTCTTTGTTTTTTGTTTTTTGTTTTCACCTCTCTCTTTTATCCTTTGATGTGACTGATCCTGTTTCATTGTGGTCTTGAATAATCCTTAAAACACTTGACTTCTTCACGCAGTATCTCTTATAGTAATTGACATGTGTTCTTATAGAGCTACAGCTTTTTGATGTTTCCTTGGAATAATATGTAATCTTAGAAACTGCAGAATTTAAAACACTACAAGAAGAGAGCAGTGTAACACTTGTGTATGGCATGAAGTTCAGTTCTCATTTGACAGAGAACTCACAGCAGATGGTGAAATTAGCTCAGTCTTGTTTTCATCTGGTCAGATGTTCGGTGTCAGCATAAGTACACATGCTTGAACGTTGCTTTCACAAAATGAAATCATATCGGAATTATTGCTTGGCCTATGTAATTCCCACACCACTGTGCTATGCTGTATAAAAAATACTTTATAGATGTTGAGTAAACAGTCCTTGTTATCAAAAAAGAATTTTGTGAACATCCACTAACTATATTTTATTTGTCTATAAAATTTACATTATTTGAACTTACCTCAGTGGCTTGCCCTCTGAGTATCTAACGTTTACAGTATGCATAGTGAAACAGTTTTGCTGTTTTGAGGAGTAGTTCATTGAATAAAGTGAACAAGAGTTGAAGTGAGGGGACTGTGTTAGGTATTGGCTGGACTCGGTCCTCCTGCCAGCTGTTTTGGACTCTTATTCTGAAGGAGGAAGCGTGGGTGATGAGCAGCCCTCAGTCCCTTCTAAGAAATCATAGTTTGATGTTGTCCCTTTCTGTTCTTGAGGTGACCGACAGTGCAGGAAATGGAGTTTTCAAAATGATCTGTAGGACTTTCCATTATACCTAAGTCTGGTTTGTAATAGAATTCAGTTCAGATAGATAAATAGATAGTTAAGTGCTTGCTGCATGCAGGGTACTGAACTAGGCATTGGGAAAGACAGGAAATTAGGCTATGACAAAATCCATATTTTTATAGAGCATACAGTTTAATTGGGGAGAAGGAATAAGATGCAGACATAGATAACTATAATATGGAAATAATACATTATAAATACATAGAAAGGCTTAAAATAATGTTCCTGTGAACTTTAGGTGCTCTATTTAACTGTTACAACGTTATGTTCTGCAGTTTTTCCTATGATGGAAGATGGAAGCAAAAACTACAAACATCTGTAGATTTTCCATTAGAAAATCTTGACTTATCACAATATGTTATTGGTCCAAAGAATAATTTGAAGAGATACAATCTGTTTTCGGTTTCAGTAAGTACCTCATTAAATTTAAATTTAAACCTTTGATTTAAAAACAAAAACAGCTCCAAAACCCTTTGTTTTTAATGGTAGTGGCCATGACCATTCAGTGAGAATGGTGAGAAAACTCTTAATACTTTGAACTGTGAATTTTCCTAATTGATTTCATGTCTGTTTGATTGCAGAATCACTATGGCGGATTGGATGGAGGACACTACACTGCCTACTGTAAAAATGCTGCAAGACAACGCTGGTTTAAATTTGATGATCATGAAGTGTCTGACATCTCAGTGTCCTCTGTGAGATCCTCAGCAGCATACATCCTCTTTTACACATCATTGGAACAGCGAGTAGCAGATGTAGCCACATAAGAAGAGTGTGGAGAAAGCTAGCTCTTTTTTAAAGGCACAGCAGCACAACTCTAGAAGTGCATAGTAAGATGCAGAGTAGTTATATACAACCATTTAAAAGACATAAGAGTGAGAGCTGTGTTACTGAAACTAAATATTTCAGGTCAGTGCTACTGCTTTATCAGGAAGCTGACAACATCTAATAAATATTACAGTAAGCATCCTTTATAGATTCTACTTATTTCAAAACAACTTTTTTAGCCTACTCCCAAATTAAACTCATTATTTGCAGTCCATCTAAGCCACCTTATCCTGGCCTAAACTCCATTGTATACTTTATTTTTCTTTTCACTGTTATGGCCTTTTCACATTTCTAACCCTCAGCTTGATTCTACTGTGAATACTCTAGAATGATGTAAAGCAGGTAGGAATGTATGTGTATATATTTATTGCATACTTGCACATCAGACCTATGTATATAATTAAAAAAAAAAATCCTTTCGTGAAGCCTAGAACTCAGAGGATTGCTTTTTTTTTGCCTGTTCTAAATAACTAAAATGCTTTTTAGAGACACAACAAAGCAAAGCTATTTTTATGTTGGCTTTGGGATGTATTTGTGCACTTAAACTTTATTCTAAAAAAGAAATGAAACTTTTCTTTAATTTTTTAATATATAAATTTCATGTACACCTGCATTAAAATCCCAATGAGGAAATTATTTTAAATCCCAAAATGCTGTTAAGTGTTCTGTCTTGATTGAAGTTTCCTGTTATCTGATGTAACACAGAAGAACCATAAGCACCAACTTCAGGGTATGTTTTATCCTACTGCCTTCACTCAACTAATAGTTTCTTTAGACCAGAGGTGTCAAACATGCAGCCCACAACACTCTTGAGTACAGCCTGAACCAGATCTAAATGTAATTGGGAAATATTTAACAAAATAAATGAAAACACAATAACACATAAATAGTATTACACTTTAAAACTAAATCAATGTGCAGCTTGAAGGGATCCTTAAATACCTGTTAGCAGCCTCCATTTCTATTTGAGTTTGATATTACTGAGACTATAATAGCAAATCTACCTGAAAAAAGCAATGAATAAAACAACAATTATTTGTCTCTAAGTCAGTGGGCAAGGTCAAATATATTAACTTAGAATTAAGCCTTTTTCTTGCATGTCTCTTAGAAAATGAAATGTGGAAAAAAAAGGATGAAAATTATATCAAGGTACATTTTAATCAAGTGTTAAAAATGAGGAAGTTTCACATATTGGGTAGTGTCCTAGACTTAGGTATGATTTAAACATGGGCCTTTTACCTCAAAACCTTACTAGCTGAGTGACCCAGGGCAAATCATTTAATTTCTCTCAGACTCACCTTTCTTATCCACAAAATGGGGATAATAATAGCACCTATCTCACCTGGTTTATTGTGAGGATCAAGTGAGATAATAGATGTAAAGTGTTTTGCAAATCTTAAAGACCATTTAAATGTGATGTGATGATTGGTTATGGATAGAGTGACCTATTAGTGGAATCATTATCTCTCAAAGAAATCAGTGAAATATAATCTGTTAATGTCATTCAGTCATTTATTTAGTAAGCATTTATTAAGCACCTACTATGTGCCAAACAGTGCTGAGCTCTAGAAATACAGGGAAATAGGTGTCCCAAAAATCTTAATATAGCTTTTAGCTTTATTAACTTGCAACTACACTAAGACTTTTGGAACACATAATCCCTGCCTTCAAGAAACTAGTGTTCTAATGAGTGAGACAAATATGCAAATAGCTATGAACATACAAGATATATCCAGTATAGATGGGAGGTAATCTCAGAGGGAAGACCTTTATGGGGGGGTGGATGGGGGCAGGGGTGGGAGGACAGGACTGGGGAATAAGACCAGGAATGAGATCAGGATGAGATCTCTTGTAGAAGGCAGCATTTAAACTGAGCCTCTGAGGAAGCCAAGAGGTTAAGGAGAGGAGTGCGAGCATTCCAGACATAGAAGATAGCAGGTGAAAAGACGTGAAGTCTGGAGATGGCATGTCTTGTATGAGTAATAGCTTAAAGGCCAGTGTTACTGTGGCAAGAGTATGTGGAGATGCCATCCATGGGGCTGCTGCAATAGTCCAGATAGGATGTGATGAGACCCTGCATCATCACAGTGGTTATATGAGTGGAGAGAAGGGGATGTGTATAAGAGATGTTGTGAAAGTAGAAATACCAGGACTTGACAAATGGATATGTGGGGTGAGTGTGACACTGAGGTTGCAGAGTTGAGTGACTAGGAAAATGGTAGTGCCCTTGACAATTATGGGGAAGTTAGGAAGAGTGGAAGGTTTTGGGGGAAAGGCAGTGAGTTCTAAGGACAAGTGCTGGGGGGGATATAGGAAAACAGGTACACTAATGCACTATTGGTGGGGGTGTGAACTAATTCAACCATTCTGGAAAGCAATTTGGAACTGCACACAAAAAGCTATTAAAAATGCATACTCTTTGACCCAGAAATACTATTACTGGGTTTATGCCCCAAAGAAATCTGAGAAAGAGGAAAAGTACCCATATGTACAAAAATATTTTTGTGGTGGCAAAGGATTGTAAACTGAAAGGATGTCCATCCACTGGGGAGTAGCTAAACAAGTTATAATATATAAATATGGTGGAAGACAAATGTGCTGTAAGAAGTGATGAAGGGGATGGTTTCAGAAAACCTGGGAAGATTTATGTGACCTAATGCAAAGGACAGTGAGCAGAAGCAGGAGAACAATGTATATAATAATAGCAGCGTTGTAAAGATAAATTAACATGAAAGGGCTTGGTAACCCTGATCAACACAGCGACCCACCACAATACCAAAGGACTCCAGATGAAACATGCTGTCCACCTCCTGACAGTGCAGACCAAAAGATATAGTCTTTTTTCTTTTTCTTTTCTTTTTTGACATGGTTGTTTTGTTTGACTCTGTGTTTGTAATGGATTTTGTTTTTTCTTAACTCAGTAGGTGAGGGAAGGGGGAGGAGGGAAAGAATTAATTCAGAACTGAAAATAAAATTGAATTTTTGAACAAATTATAAATCTAACAAGTTCAGTTTGGGACATATTGAGTTTGATATGTCTATGGGACATTCAGTTTGGGATGTCCAATAGGCAACAATTGGTGATGTGAGACTAGTGGTCAGGACAAAGGACTGGATGTACTGTGTGTCCCAAAAGCCTTAGTGTAGTTGTAAGCTTTAATATCATAAATATTTAATTTTATAAACTTATTAATTTAAATACATAATGTCTTAAAATTTCACTAAGGCTTTTGAGAAACCCTTTATAGATCTAGGAGTCACCTGCATATAGATGATAATTGAGCTGATGAAATCACCAAGTGTAGAGAGAAGAAAAAGAGGACGTAGGACAGACCTTTGGGGAACATTCATAGTTAATGGTTGTGACCTAGAGAAAGATCTAGCAAAAGAGATTATGAAGGATTAAGTCAGATAGGTTGAAGGAGAACTGGGAGAGAGCAATGCCAGAAAAACCTAGAGGAGAGTATCCAGAAGAGGGTGATCAGCAGTGTGAAAGGTCAAGGGGGATGCATTCTGAGAAAAGATCTTAATTGCCAATTAAGAGTAACTGAAAAGAGCAGTTACAGTTGAATGTTGGGGTTGGAATCTAAACTGCAGAGTGTTAAGAGAATGAGAGAAAAGGAAGTGGAGGCACTGACTGTAATGAGCTTAGCCATAAAAAGGAGGAGAAATACAGGATGATAGCTAGCAGAGATAGATGGATCAAGTGAGGGTTGATTGAAGATGAGTAGAGGGAGCTTGGTCGATAGAGGGGGCAATTTGATGGAGAAAATGGGTTGGAGTAGGGACGATTTGTGCAAGTAGATGAATTTGCCATAGCAAGGAGAAGAGCCTTTGTGTGAGTTGGGCCTGAAGGAGAAGATTTTCAAGGGAAGGTACATGAGTGATGTGAGAAGGAGGAGAGAAGAGGAAACCCTCTGCAAATGGCTTTAATTTTTTCAAGGAAGTATGAGACAGGTTCTCAGCTGAGAAGGAGGGTGGTGAGGGGAAAGCCATGGAGGGTTTGAGGAGGGGTGAAAAGATCTGGAAAAGCTGCTGTGATGAGTGGGGTAGTGAGTCAATTAGGAAGTTGTAAAAGAATTGTCTTGCTTCAGTGAGGACCCAGTTAAGATTATGTAATATTAATAAACTTTTTTTACTGATTTTGGTCTGACTTTGTGCACTTAAATTTTATTCTAAAAAATGAAATGGAAACTCACACCTAAAGTGTCACTAGATATCTTAATAGAATTCCTACTGAATGGCTAAACTGAAGAGTTGGGACTCAAGGTTTGAGAGATTAAGCCAACAATATCAAATGTTTTGCATATATTCTAATTAATGGAATTTTTATTTCATTACTGAAGAGCTATAAGGCATTTGAATCAAAACAGTGGCCCCTTGATCCCTTGATAATTTGAGCCATAATTAAATACAAAGGAAAAATTTTAATTTGGAATGTTTAAATAGTGCTTGCTTGTTTAAAAGGACAATGAAAACCCACCATAACTGAGGTCAAGTTGCATCTTAATCCGAAATTTTATGTGGGAATGTAAATTCAAGTAACAAAATGAGGAGGTTTTATGTTTTAAGTTTTATAGCCATTATGATAGCATAATTTAAGCCAATATATGCCAAATGAGCATAGCCTAGAGCAGGGTTCTTAACCTCTTTTGTGTCATGTACCCCTTTGACAGTCTAAGGATTCCTCAGTATAATGTTTTTAAATGCATGTAATACATAGGATTACAAAAGAAACCAGTTCTACTGAAATAGTTTATCAATGTCAAAAAAAAAGTTCACCCCCAAACCCCCACGCCAAAGCTGGTTAAGAACCCTTGGCTTAAAGGAAGGTTCCATAGCCAAAGTACCAGTTAGTGTAAGGATTAAGTTCATCATTGAACCTAATGATGAGTCAGAACTTTTAAAACTATGGTTTCTGGACTGGAATTACCATAAGGGATCACAGCCACCCCAGAGGCAGCTAGGTGATGCAGTAAATAGAGTGCCTCGCCTGCAGTCAGGAAGACCTGAGTTTAGATATGGCCTCAGGCATTTACTAGCAGTGTGATTCTGGGCAGATCACACCGCCATCAGCCTCAGTTTCCTCAGCTACAAAATGGGAATAATTGCATCTGTCTCTCAAGATTGTTGTGTTAAATGAGGTATTTGTAAAGCATTTAGCACAGTGCCTGGCACATAGGTGCTTAATAAATGATTGTTTTTATCGTAGAAGGACTGACTACTTTTGACCTACTCCAGGCATAGAAACCTGTGTGATCTCTGGGAATTATGATGGGTCTGGGGCTGTCTTGGTACCAGTCAAGGAACAGATTCTCCACAAGTCCTAAGGTTACTGTTGTCTTAACCACCTGGAATACTCAAGCTGTAGAATTATTCTTGGCCTACTTGGCTATTGCAGGCCCCGCACTACGGGGGGAAACGGTATGATACTAGACACTAAAAAGTTAGAATAGTCTTAGCACTATTAGCGCACTCTCTTGTGATTTGGGCCAGGTCTCATGACTTGGAAAGACTTAAAAATGCCAGGGAGTCATATCAGATGCACAGGTTTAATGTTAAGCAAAAACGGCTACCACTGTGACTTGTGATCTCTTGCTTCACAGTTCTCAGAAAACATCATTTTCCTAGCACTTGCATTTTGGGGTAGGTATAGAAAAGGGCTGGCAGCTGTAGAAGAGGAGGTAGGCAGCAGCGGTTTGGACTGCGGAGTCTGGAATCTCACAAACTCGGGTATCATCAAAGCTATACCAGGTCTGGCTGACTGTGTTCTTGCAGAATGCCGTGTAGTGGCCACCATCTAGATCACCAAAGTGGTTCTGAAGGAGAGAGAGATGTTTAGCTGGTTTATTTTTTAGGTTTGTTTTATTTTGTTTTCCATGTGAAGATTCTCGAACTACTAAAACACAAAGAAGTCTAGGGGAAGACTTTTTTTTTTTTTGCATAAGAAATTATAGTACTAAGTTTAGGAAATGATTAAATTTTCCAAATTTGGGATCCTTAATAATTAGTTGAGCAGAAGCTTAAAGGACTTGATTTATTTATTGTGTTTTTAGACCACTGGGACTACCTACAGACTATATCCATTGAGTCTATCAAATATTAAAAGTTTTGCAAATAGGTTGACAACATTAGGAAGTACATGGTTTATGGTTAGTGAAGATAACCACTGTTAGAACATGAAAGAGGGAGTTGCTTACTACTTGCCCCAAAGGAACATGAGGTTTCATTAGGGAGAGCAGCTAATACATGAAAGGGAAAAAAATCATTTACAAAAGAGACTTTATAAACAAATAGGTTACTGTGGTATAAATACTATCTAGAACATGAATTCTGGGAGGATTTAGAGTAATGGTGTTGAAGTGATAAGGTGCAGGGAAGCCTCACTGAGAAGGCAAGACAGCAATTTCAATAGATTAATATATAAAAAATAATAGAACATTTCTAATGAGGGAAATGTATGGATATTAAAGCAGATGCTGGCATAGAGCTCGGTTTGTGTGGCTAAGATAGAGTATGAGGTATTTTACATTACACATTTGAGATTTGAGACAACAAAAAATTATTTTTCCTGATGGCCTAGCAATCATTTCAGAGATGTTTTGTCTTTACTTCTGATTGATCTTCAGCGTTCAGACCATCTGAATTTTTATTAGTTCAAGCCTCTTCTTATCATATTTCCTAATAAGTTAATACTATTTAAGTGCAAGAAGGGGTGGTTATTTAAGAAATCTTAGCCAAGTCCCTTTATAAATCTTTTGGTAATATAAATAATTACCCTTTAAAATTTTGAGCACAACTTTTTATACGTTGGAATTTTTTAAAAATAGCAATATCTATAATGAGAAATTGGGGCAGAAGGGAGGGATAAGTCAGTTTGTGAAGTCTTAAAGACAAATTGAGCATATTGGATTTTGGATTTTATATGATAGACAAGGAAGGCACTACGGTTTTCCAAACAGGAAAGTAATAGCAGCAAAATGCTGTTAAAGATAACTTTTTAAAGAAGTGTTCAGGAAGGACTAGGGATGAGACACTGGCCGAAAAGAACCTTCTGTTTCCACAGAATCTCTCACTCCACTGCAATATGTTGCTCTTATCTTTGCGTTTAGCTACCGTGGCTTTGGAAAGAGCCCTGGGTGATCCACTCCTGACACACTTGGCCCTTCTAAGTTATCCAAGACCTTCTCCAACTCAATTCACTAAATCTTAAAATGATTCCACAACCAAGTCGGCATGTAAATTTGAAGTTGGTGTAGATTCTGGAAACCTGAGTGCAGAGCGTGCTAAAGGCCTTATCCAGATGAAAATCAGTTGTTGCTAGTTTTATACCTTGTAACAAGAGGTCATAGGATATATTGTAGATAAGCCAGCAGTTTTCTTTTAAAGTTCTTGGGTTACTTAGAACAATTTGACCATATTACTCACCACCACTCCACAAAGGCTGTATTTAGGATGTTTCCGAAAAAGTGGATAAATATAAGGAGAAAGATCCAAGTTGTTGAGTGGGTAATGGATATCTGTTCTTAATTTCCTCTTCACTCTACACTGACAGTCAAACCTAGGAAGTGGAAATAATGTGAGATGCATGGTAAATGCTCCATTTTGTGATTCCACTTTTGTGTGATGTCACCCATATTTTTTTGTGTATTATTCATATATACTTCACAGAAACCAGATGGATTTCTTTAAATTATCAAAATTAAGTAATTTACAAAATTACATGAGGGAAAAGACATTGAATTTTTGCTCTGCGAAAGTCCTAGGAAGAAAAATAATTCCTCTAAAGTAATTTAATTCTAATGCAGTGGATTCAGTGCCAGTATAGTGTTGTTGGAACCTTTTTAGGGGATATTTTGTCAAGGGGTAAGTTATCTGAATTCAGTTACTTTCCTTATTCAGGAGTCTAGAAAGAGCTAGACTCTTCTGGACATGTTATAGAGATTTCCATGAAAAACGATTTAAAGAAGCCCACCAAAAGTATTGCCCAGAGCTGCTACAACACGAAGAAGCCAAGTGACTTGCTCAATGAACACACAACCAGTTATGTCAGAGGCCAGTCTTGAACCCAGGTCTTCCTGCTTTGAGTCCAGTTCTCTATACCTTGCTCAGAAGTTTTCAGAAAAAATTTCTCTGGGGAAAACATCCTCTAGGGGTATTAGGATATCATTAGAATGAAAGCTCCTTGAGGGCAAGGACCGATTTTGTACTCAGCATTTGTGCACATAGCTAGTTTGCCTTGATGAGGAGATGGGCCCCTTCTTGTGAGATGGAATGGAGGAGATAATAGTAGATGGCATCTGAGTGATATGATGAGGAAGGGGAGGGAACTCAGCAAGTGGCTTCAGTTTTTCAGGAATTATGAGGAAAGTTTCTCAGCTAATAGAGTGGGGATAAGGAGGGAACTATGGAAGGCTTGAAAAGGAATGAACAGGTTTTGGAAAAGTCTCTAGTGTGCGAGATAGTGTATTGATTACAGAGGTGTAAAACAATCGTCTTGCTACAGTGAACATCTTGTTGAGAGTCATGTTATTTGTAATGAATGCATTCAGTATGGATTTGTGATTTTTTCCAGCTTCCTTCAGTAGTATTTGAGTATAAGTGAAGGTGACAGATGGTGGGAATGATGCAAGGCTAAAATTTGACAAGGCAAGATTTTTCTTTTTTTTTTAAATTAATTTATTTTTAGTTTTCAACATTCACTTCCACAAGATTTTGAGTTCCAAATTTTCTCCCCATCTCATCCCTCCCCCCACCCCAAGATGGAATGCATTCCAAATACCCCTAATCTGCCCTCTCACTTCTATCTCTCCCCCCCTTCTCTTATCCCCTTCCCCTTCAATTTTCCTATGGGGCAGGATAGATTTCTATACCCCATTTCCTATATATCTTATTTCCCAGTTGCATGTGAAAACACATTTTTTTTTTAACTTTCGTTTTTAAAATTTTGGGTTCCAAATTTTCTCCCTCCCTCCCCACCCACCCTCATTGAGAAGGCAAGCAACTCCATACAGGTTATACATGGGTAGTCATGCAAAACACTTCCATAGCTGTCATGTTTTGAAAAACTAACTGTATTTCCCTTCATCCTATCCCGCCCCCCCATTTATTCTATTCTCTCTTTTGACCCTGTCTCTCCTTAGAAGTGTTTGCTTCTGATTACCCCCTCCCCCAATCTGCCCTCTACTCTATCATCCTTCTGCTCTCTTGTCCCCTTTCCTGCTTATTTTCTGTAGGGTAAGATAGATTTCCATACCCAATTGAGTAGGTATGTTATTCTCTCCTTAAGCCAAATCTGATGAAAATGAGATTCACTCATTCCCTCTCACCTTCCCACCATTTCCCCTCCACTGTAAAAGC
>NW_020954626.1:1740535-2001383 GCF_900497805.2 Vombatus ursinus
TAGCTTTGGTCTTTTCATCAAGGATTCTTGAAAGTCCTCTATTTCACTGAATGTCCATTTTTTCCTCTGAAGGATTGTGCTCAGTTTTGGTAGGTGATTCTTGGTTGTAATCCTATCTCCCTTGCCCTCTGGAATATTATATTCCAAGCCCTCTGGTTCCTTAATGTAAAAGCTGCTAAATCTTGTGTTATCCTGATTGTGTTTCCACAAGACTTGAATTGTTTCTTTCTGGCTGCTTGCAATATTTTCTCCTTGACTTGGGAACTCTGGAATTTGGCTACAATATTCCTAGGAGTTTTCCTTTGGGGATCTCTTTAAGGAGGTGATCAGTGGATTCTTTCAATTTCTATTTTGCCCTCTGGTTCTGAAATACCAGGGCAGTTTTCCTTGATAATTTCTTGAAAGATGATGTCTAGGCTCTTTTTTTGATCATGGCTTTCAGACAGTCCAATATTTTTAAAATTTTGTCTCCTGGATCTATTTTCCAGGTCAGTTGTTTTTCCAGTGAGATATTTCATATTGTTTTCTATTTTTTCATTCTTTTGAATTTGTTTTACAATGTCTTGATTTCTCATAAAGTCATTAGCTTCTAATTGCTCCACTCTAATTTTTAAGGAAGTATTTTCTTCAGTAAGCTTTTGGACTTCCTTTTCCATTTGGCCAATTTTGTTTTTTAAGGCATTCTTCTCCTCATTGGCTTTTTGGACCTCTTTTGCCATTTGAGTTAGGCTATTTTTTAAGGTGTTATTTTCTTCAGTATTTTTTTGGGTCTCCTTTAGCAAGCTCTTGACTTGTTTTTCATGATTTTCTTGCATCACTTTCAGTTTTTCCTCTACTTCTCTTACTTGCTTCTCAAAATCCTTTTTGAGCTCTTCCATGGCCTGGGACCAATTCATATTTTTCTTGAAGGCTTTGGATGTAGGAGCTTTGACTATGTTGTCTTCTTCTGGTTGTATGTTTTGATCTTCTTTGTTACCAAAGTAAGATTCTATGGTCTGACTCTTTTTGTGCTACTTGCTCATGATCCTAGCCAATTACTTGAGTTATGAACTATTTGTTAAGGTAGGAGTCTGCTTCCAGTGTGGAGAATGTACTGTCCCAAGCTTTGGGGGTTTTGTGCAGCTGTTTTCAGAGATACTTCTAGGGACCTGTAAATTTTCAGTTCTTCCAAGATGGTATGATCAAGAGTGAAGTGTTTACTCCTTTCCTGGCCTGTGCTGTGGTCTATGAGTGACCACAAGCACTCTTTTCTGTCTTGCAACTGTGAGGAAGATTCTCTCTCCACAGCCATTACAAGCTCCACCACGCCAGCGCTCCTCTTCGCCCCAGGACCACCTCCTAGAACCGTGACCCAGATCCAAGCAAGGGCAAAGCAAGAGAATCCTGCACCAGCAGAGAGATCCCTGCAATCCTCTGTGTGAATTCTGATCAGTCACTCGATTCCCCCTTAGTCTGTGGGCCGGAAGCTCAGGAGACAGCAGCCGCCCCGGTACCATGCTTGGGGAATGGGACTGGGACCCCATGCTTCTCTCTCACCAACTTTTCCTACTGACCTTCTAAGTTGTCTTTAGTGTTTGTGGGTTGAGAAGTCTAGAATCCACCACAGCTGCCCGTGATTCAGTCCTCTGAGGCCTGTGCGCCCATGCCAAACTGCACTCCTCTCCCAGCCTGGCATGATATACCTTTCCCATCAACCATCCAGGTTATCTTGGGCTGGAAATTTGTTTCACTTTGTCTTTTTGTGAGTTCTGCTGCTTTAGAATTTGTTTAGAGCCATTTTTTACAGGTATTTGGAGGGGTTTGGGGGAGAGCTCAAGCAAGTCACTGCTTTTACTCTGCCATCTTGCCTCCGCCCCCCCGAGATTTTTCAATAGGATAAAAGGACAAGGGACTCAAGAGAACAGTTAGGGTCAAACTGGTTCCATAAATGGGGAAGGAAAGAGAGTAGCCATCCCAGTTGATGGCTTCAGAAAGAACTGGGGAGTAGAGATCTCAGTGAGAATAAAGAAGAGGGTTTAGAATTACAAGGCAGAGGGAAAAGTGGAAAGACAACAGATTATGATCTGAGAAAGTAGTTTAAAGTTCATAAACATGGAATGTGGTCCCCACAACATTGTCAGAAGCAGGTTTTGAACTCAGGTCTATCCCGATTCTAAGTTCAGTTCTCTATCCACTGTGCCACCTAGCCACTGCAACAATATTGAAGCTATTATTCCCATTTATACATGAGGAAAATGAGGATCAGAAAGATTAAGTGACTTAACAATGTTCACACAGCTAGTATTAAGAGATAGGATTTGAACCCAGGTCTTTTTAGCATTTTGCCAGAAGTAGTTAAACTACTACTACTAGAGTTTGCAGATTCTGTTTCTCTTTTTTTTTTAACATTCCATTGGACAACATTTTCCCTCCTCCAAACCAATAGAACCTCTACTTTTCTCAACTATCTTTCAGAGATCATTGACAGTAGCTCAGTAGTCACACCAGCTAATTCTTTTAGAACTCTAGTATGTAATTCATGTAGGCCAAGTGACTTAAACTCATTTAAGCTAATCTAGGTCCTCTCCTACCATCACCTCACCTCTCTTGAGTTTTAGCTTCTTAACTAATTTTTTCTATCTTTCTCAGTCTGTCATTTTCCTTGGCAGAGAAAATAGGAAAATTAGAGTTCTGCCTTTTCTCCATTTTCAGTTATCCTCTCTCTCCAAAATAATGATCTTTTCCCTTCTTTGATCTTTTTCTATTTCCTCACGTAGCTACTGATATCCTTCATTGTCCTTAGCATTCATCAGTCTTAGCTCAGATTCTTGACACTTCATAAAGGCCTATGTCACACATTGGTATTCATTGTCCATTATGGGTCCTTGTCCATCACCCATCTTTTAATGATATAAGTTGGTCATTGACTTCTCTGTCCATCCACATTGATGTCTTTAGACAGCTGCCTCTTCCTTTTTGGAATAGTTTCTGTTTTTAACTTTAGAATTTTATTCTATAGAGGAGGGCAACTTTCCCTGTGGAATTTTAAGTCATGGCATTCTATTTCTCCTTGCCCTGAATACTTGGAAATCTGCTATCCCAAAATCTAGAGTGCATTTCAGACAATATCCCCAGTTTTCCTCTCTATCACAAATTCTAACATATTATGGTTGTTTCCTCCCTAAGGTTTTCATTTCTCTTTCAGCAGCCAGTTCCATCCCACCCCCATGCCTACCCTTGTTAGTCAGAATCAATCGCTGAATGATAATCTTTCTGAGTGGGCCATGGTATTTAAAGACTCTTCCATATTGGTACCTGATCTCTTTATATTTGGTTAAAATTGTTTCATTTCCCCCCATTCTCGAATAAGCTGTAGCCCTCTGCCACCTTTCTGGGAAAGAGCTGTATGTAAGTTGTGGTGGGCAAAGGGATGGTATGGGGAACTATAGTGATAGGGCAATGGGATTTAAATGATAATTACATAACAGATCTTTTATGTTAAGGTAGGACTTCCTCTCAATAAATATACTCAATTCCAAGAATCAGTGAATTGCCCCAGGACTAACTGTGTCTTATACAACTGTTTAGACTAACTACAATGCTCGTTTTCTGGTCCACTCCATTTTTTGAACTCTGCCTAGATATAGCTAAGAATCCATACCTTTTTAAGTGAAAAATAACTGTCTTTGGTGCTTTGGCTATGCTAGCTCTGACAGCTGCATCTTGCTTGGATTCACAGAAAGCACAATGAATTTGATTATTCCAGGTGAGTGTATCTTGTTGAAAGAAACATCCAAGACATTCCTGTTGAGAGAAAAGCATTTGGTGACCAAACTGGATAAAGGGAACTTGTCCCCTCTTCAGATTAGAGCTTTGTTAGCAGCCAAGGAATAAGCCTCATTACGATAGGACTGTGAAACCCCAAGACAAGCAGAGCTGAGAGTTGAAGGCAAGGAGTGAGGACTCAGAAACACAGAGGATCTGGAGCATTTCATTTGTACTACCACCATGATGAGAAGCTGCTGCAGAATTACACAGTGAGTATGAGTTCATGTGAATATATGGAATTCCGATCTCCTTTCCTCTAATTTTTACTAACGAAAAAGATGAGTGAATGGGGAAAATCAGCTGCAAATTGTTTAAATCAATGGTGGAATCAGCTCTTCAACTGTGACTCAGGTGAGTGAAAACTTATGTCAAATAAATGGTGGAAAAAACCCAAACTTGATTTCATTTATTTTTCTAGATACATAATTTTTATGCAGAAATCAGACTGACCATAAGCTCTAGCTGAGCCAGTTGGCTTGGGGATACTTAACTTATAGAGTTGTTTTTTGGGGGTAGAAAAAAAGTGGGGGTGAAGGGAATAGCAAATGTGTTGGAACCAGGATTCAAAAGTTTAATAGGGACAAATGTAGATTGTCTTAGTTAAGTTAAAAAAAAAAAACAAACAGAGCTCAGTAGCACAATTGCAGAACAGAGATGTGGTTATATAAGAATGTGTGTCAGAAAGGCTTGGGGGTTTTAATGCCCAGTATGATTTCGAAATTTTGTGATGTGGCCACCTCCCCCTAATCCCCCCCTCCTCCCCCCAAAAATAGAGAAAAAGAAAAACAAAGCTAGTAGATATTAGGCTTTCTTAATAGAACTTGAGCACTTACCAAGAGAAAGGATAGTTTCACTGTATTCTGACCTGGTCAGACCACATCTGTAGTTTTCTGTTCCAGACCCTACATTCTAGTTACAATCCTGTTTCAGACACTTATTGAATATATATGACCCTGAGTGTGACATTTAACCACTGCCTGCCTCAGTTTTCTTATCTGCAAATGGGGATAATAACAGCACCTACATTTCCCAGAGTAGTTGTGAGGATAAAGTGAGATAATATTTGAAAAGCACTTTGCAAACCTTAAAGCACTATATAAATGCTGGCTGTTATTAATGATTACTACTACTACTACTACTGCTAGTACTACTACTACCACCTATTACTACTTACTATTACTACCTCCTTGTACTACTTAATATTACTACTTCTTCTACTTCCTACTACTACTACTTATTATTACTACTACTTCCTACTACTACTATTTACTATTAGTGCTTAGTACTTACCACTACTACTATTACCACTACCACTACTACTACTAGTTCTACTACAACTACTACTACTACTACTACTACTACTGCTACTACCACTACTACTATTTAGTATTATTACTACTACTTTAACAGGGCCATCTCCAGTCATCCTGATCTATATCTTGCCTCTGGGCTCAGATGGCTCCAGAGGAGAAAGTGAGGCTGGTGATATTGCACAGCCTCCTTCACTTAAATCTAATTCACTTGCAAGTCTTGGCATTACCTTCCTGATGTTAAGGTCTTCTTTGAGAATGAAGGACAAACAATAACAATTACCACTACTTCCTGCTACTACTACTACTTACTATCACTATTGCTTCCTACTACTACTACTACTACCATTATTACTGCTACTACTACTACTACTACTACTACTACTTACTATCACTATTGCTTCCTACTACTACTTACTACTACTACTACTACTACTACTACTCATAATAATAATAATAATAATAAACTGGAGGATGAGCAGGATGGTGAGGAACCTTGAAATATATCATGTTATCATTGTTTGAAAGAACTAGGAATAAGGGGCAGCTAGGTGGCGCAGTGGATAGAGCTCTGGCCTTGGAGTCAGGAGGACCTGAGTTCAAATCCAGCCTCAGATACTTGACACTTACTAGCTGTGTGACCCTGGGCAAGTCACTTAACCCCAATTGCCTCACCAAAAAAAAAAAGAAAAAGAAAAAAGAAAGAACTAGGAATACTTAACCTAGAAAAGATATCTTAGGAAGGGCATGATTACAGTCTAAATATTTGAAGGATTGTCAGAGATTTATTTTTTAAACACAAAGAACAAAATAAGGGATAGCGAAGTTATGACTAGTTTCAACTGAATAGGAAGAGTAGCTTCCAAACCACTAAATTTGTCCCAAAATGTAATCAGATTCCTTGGGAGGTAATAAATTCTGTCACTGGGATTCTTTAGTTGGGAGGATTTATGCTAATGCTATATAATATAGATCTAGCATCAAAGGAGAAATTCTGATGATTCTATTTCGAAAGCATTATTATTTGGCGAGCATATGAAGTTGTTAGAATTGCCTGAAGTTAGATGCTAGAAACAAGGTGATTTGCTTCTAAAGGTCCTATGACACCTTGGAGGGAGGAGAAAAAATTGAAACCAGCTATACCATCCAAGTGGTCAAAAGTTCACCTACCCTTGTTCCTGGGCCTCAAGGAAAAACTGAATTTGATGGCTGAGTCTAGGGGGGGGAAGGAGGGAGGAAAGAGAAGGAGGAGGGAATGCTAAGTAACACCTATTATAACAGGCGACAATCCAGTGACAATAAACTCTAGCATGTCTCGCTGGATTTTCTCTAACTTGGATGCTGAAACCGAGCCAAAAGTGCACATTTTGCCTATTATCTGTTTCAGATCTGGGCATCAGCAGTTTGTGTTTTCAGTTCACTGCCAACTAATATTGACTATGCAGTTTCTACTGACAGAAAAACGGATGATATGGTTGATCATTACCAAAGTGATTATATGAATGCACGTAGCCATACCTCTGTATCATAGAGTGTTCCATGACTGGGAGAATATGAGAACAGATCTGAAACAGATCTAATTTATAGAGGATCCATCCCAGCATTGCCCAATAGTCTGACTCTGCCAATATTGTTAGCATGATGGGAAGTGAACTTATGGTCTTTTGACAGCATGCCTATCAAGAGGACCCCTTCCTTGTGAAGGACCAGGCATGGTCTTGAGAATTCTCTCAAGTATTTATTAGCATGTGGAATAAAGGCTCCTTGAGTGAGTGTTTAGGGGGAAAAAAACTTACCCCAGTTATGGTATTGGAAAATGACTTCTTAAATGCCCTTGGTATTTGGAAGAAAAAAATTTCTTAACCATTTTAATGGAAAGAATATCATTCAGGGGCAGCTAGGTGGTGCAGTGGATAGAGCAGGCCCTGAAGTCAGGAGGACCTGAGTTCAAATCCAGCCTCAGACCAAACACTTGACACTTACTAGCTGTGTGACCCTGGGCAAGTCACTTAACCCCAATTGCCTAAAACAAACAAAAAAAATATCATTCAGCAAAGATTCTTGTCCTAGTACCTCATCTGCCATCATTCTCCACCCTCATTATGTAGTAGTGTGCCTTGGTCCAGGGACACAAGCACTCAAGACCCTTTAGGCAAAGCATCATGCCTTGTGATGGGCAGAAGCACCAGCCTGGCAGTACAAATGACCTACCTGAAGGGAACATTCACATTCTGATGGGATGGGGAGGGAGAGGACAGTGAAGACTTCATTTTTGTAAGTACAATTCTCACACTTCAAGCACACGATGTCATAATTAAGTTGCCCTTCAAAAAGTCTAGTGATGATAGAGAACTCACTGGAAGCCACCTTCCTGTAGCATTTTGTAGTAAGTCCTTTCTCCTGTGTTTTTTTTCGGTGAAACTAGGAATTCCCCCCAAAAAAGAAAAAAAAGGTTAGCAACTGGCAATAAAACAAAACTTTTCATTAAGTAAAATGAATGATTTGCTGTCAACATAATAGGAACTCCATTTTGATTTCTGGCAGTGATCAAGATTTTTCTTTTAGAAGACACTCCTCATGAGCTTATATGTGGTTTCCGAGTCATAATTTCTTCCTTTTGAAGTCCGTCATCTTTAGTTTAAAGAAGGGGCAAGGCTCCCCAATCCTGGGATAAAAGGAAGATCATAAGAGGCAGCTAGAAGATACAGTGGATAGAGCAGGAGTCAGGAAGACCCAAGTTCAAATATGACCTTAGACACTTATTGGCTGGGTAACTGTGGTCAAGCCACTTAACTTCTGTCTGCCTCAGTTTCCTCAATGGTAAAATGGGATCAAAAAAAGAAAGTTCATAGTCTGTGTCATTAGATATTTTTCATCAGAACTGGGACTCAGCTACTTATTGTGGGTTGTATATGTTTTTCTGCTAATGAAGGTGCTGGGAACCCAGCACTCTCTCAAAATTTGGACAGATCTACCGGGCAACAATACAAAGCATGATCTCCTTGCCCACAGATCTCATAAATATTTCGGTTTGTACAATAGTCTTACAAAATATGGACTAGAAAAATGGTTTATCTGTTACTGCATACCTTATATGGGTGTGTATAATTATATGTATAATATGATCAATGTATATAGTATTGACTTGGATGGTGGAAAGACTCTGGAATCTTATATTATGGATATTATGTTAGTAAAACTAATATACTAACATTATGTAGATAAGACAGTGTGAATAGCAGTAATTGTTGCCTGCTGAGCATCTCTCTACAGTCCTGTAGGGTCTCTCAAATTCCCTGGTCACCAGACTCCATCTCTATTCCTAACTTCCCTGTTTCTGTTGAGGGAATTGCCATTCTTTCACTTGCCCAGGTTCACAGCCTTGGTTGGAGTCATCCTTGACTGGGTCTGCCTCACACCGATCATATTCAATCAATTGTTAAGTCCTAGCTATTCACACTCAATGTCTCCCATCTCTCCCCACAGCTTTCCACCTGTGGAGCCACCTCTCAAGCTCAGGTCCTCTTCACGTCCTAACCTCAACTACTGCCAGAACTCCTCCTCGGTCTGTCTGCCTCCATTCTCTCCCCACTCCGATCTGTCCGTCTCCCACGCAGGTGACAAATTGATATTCTGAAAACACAGGCTTGACTGTGTCTCTTCCTTGCTCAAGAAGTCTTCAGCTGAACCTCTTTGCCTCAAATAAGCAAATGCCTCTTTGGCACTGAGGGTTTGCTTTCCCCTTAACATTTCTTTTCAAAGTGATTTCATATTACCCTCTTTCTTTCACACTGTACATTCCAGACAAACTAGCTTGTGTCTTTTCCCTGTTCATGACATTTCATCTTCTGTTTCCTTGCACAGGTGACTTCCATGCCAGAAATCCTCCCTCACCTTTACCTCTTGGAATCCCTGGCTCCTTTTAAGCACTGTCTCCTTCACAAGGTCTTTCTTGATCCCTCCACTTGTGAAAGCTTGCGTTCTTTATCCAGAAATTACATATTCTTTCTGTGTACCTGTTGTTTCTCACCAGCAAAATATAAAAGTTTCCTGAGGCCACTTTGGTCTCTGTATCTCCAAGGCATAGTACACGGTAGACATTAAATGAATGCTTATTCAATTGAACTGAATTACTTTATCATCTACAGTCAAGAAGCAATCACAAAAGAGTCAGAGTCCAAATAAGTTGGGATCCCTGTCTAACGCTTTATGCAGGGAGCCCATGTCTTTGAGGCATATTCAGAGATTGAGTGAGAACGGGGAGGTGGATTATGTCTTCCACAAACAGGACTTTGTGACCCTGTCTCCACAACTCTGGCTACCCCACCACTAAAATCTCCTATGCTACCCTTTATCGTTAGTGTCACAGGTTGCTAACCCCTATATGCCACACCGCACAAAATATTTTCTATACTTATGTAATATCTAGCACAGTGCCTACCACATAAGTAAGTATGAGGGCAGTTAGGTGGTGCATTGGATAGAGTGCTGCAGTTGTAGTCTGGACAACCTGCATTCATAATTCTGCCTCAGACACTTCCTAGCTGTGTGATCCTGGGGAGATCACTACTACCTCTTTCATCCTCACTTACTTCATCTATAAAAGGAGGATGGTAATAGCTCGCATGTCATGGGTTATCATGAGGATCAAATAACATGTAAAGTGCTTTGTAAATATATATATTTTTTAATTAAAAGGATTTTAAGTATGTCAAAGTAGCAACATGTTGACAGGCTGGTCACAGAAGATCAGGGATGGCTTCAAGGTGGGGACAGATAGAATGCCCTCAGGAGAAGATATTGGGCCCTTGCATCTCAGTTCATCCCTAAGGTGGCAAGAACATGACAATTTACAGGTAGGGGTATGTGACAAAGAGCACATAATACAGAAAGCTGCAGACTTGGTGTGTCCTTCCCCATCAGAACCTCCCTTAATACTGATTAATAAGCAGGGCTGGGAACAATGGGATACTGAGTCATTATAACTTTCAACAATTCCTCCATTTGGTGCTAACCATAAATATGGAAAAGACTGAACAATAAAGCCAAATATATGTGGTTCAGCACCACATTCAGTCTCATATTGCACCTTTATCCCAAACTTCATCATCCTCATTTCTGCTGCTGATTGTGTCAAATTAGTGGTTATAAACTAGGGGACTTAAACTCAGAATAGGAAAGAGGTGTCCTGTCACAGTCCCACGTTTCCATCAATGTCATAAAATTGAATAAACTTAGTTATAATCTCATGTATTCCCCAAGGAGACAAGCCTTGGTAAATAGGACCTGTATATAAACCAAGGCATGTTACAGATCAAACCACTTAGAGGGCACACTATGTACTAATTTTAGAGGGGAGATATACATATCAGCAAAGTCACCAAGAAAACTCAGTAAACACAAACACCATGAAACAAAAGACAAAAGCAATACAATAATGATCATCAATATCAAATAACAGCAATCCTTGTGGTAACCCATTCCCAATGTTCAATTAATCATCACATCTCATCTTGAGTCCCAGATGTCCCATGCAGGTGTCTGGTCCCTGGAAACATCTTCCCCTGGACATCTCAGAATAGGCCTCCTCTTTAGGCAGCTCTGGAGTGGTCTCTTTCCAATGGATTTGCTTCTCTGGCTCCAAGTCATCTGCAGTGTCCTAGGTGATTCTAAGAAAATCTTTTGCAGAGGGCGGAGCCAAGATGGCGGAGGGAAAGCAGTGACTTGCTTGAGCTTTCCCCCCAAACCCCTCCAAATACCTATAATAAATGGCTCTAAACAAATTCTAAAGCAGCAGAACCCACAAAAAGACAGAGTGAGACAAATTTCCAGCCAAAGACAGCCTGGATGGTTGATCAGAAAGGTTTATTGCGCCTGGTGGGGAGAGGAGCGCAGTTTGGCGTGGGCATGCAGGCTGCAGCAACCCTAGAGCAGGCCTCAGAGGACTGAATCAAAGGTAGCTGTGGTAGTTTCCAGACTTCTCAACCCACAAACACCAAAGACAACTTAGAAGTTCAGTGGGAAAAGTCTGTGACTGCGGTGAGAGAAGGAGCTAGGTCTCAGCCACAAGTCTCGAGCGTTGTTCGGGGTCGCGGCTGTTTCCTGAGCTTCCAGCCCACGGACTGAGCGGGAATCGAGTGGCTGATCAGAAGGGGATTGCAGGGATCTCTTTGCCAGTGCTGAGGCAGGAATCTCTTGCTTTATTGGTGCTTGGATCTGGGTCACAGTTCTGAGGGGCGGTCTTGGGGTGAGGAGGAGTGCTGGTGTGGTGAAGCTTGTTGTGGTAGTGGAGAGAAAACACCTCACCCCTTATCATAGCACCTTGGAAGAACTGAAAATTTACAGGTCCCTAGGAGTATCTCTGAAAACAGCTGTACAAACCCCCGAAGCTTGGGACAGTACATTCTCCACATTGGAAGCAGACTTTTATTTAACAAAGAGTTTAAAACTCAGGTAATTGGCTGGGATCATGAGTAAGCAGCGCTAAAAGAATCAGACTATATTATCTTACTTTGGTGACAAAGAAGATCAAAACATAAAACCAGAAGAAGACAACAAAGTCAAAGCTCCTACATCCAAAGCCTCCAAGAAGAATACAAATCAGTCCCAGGTCTTGGAAGAGCTCAAAAGGGATTTTGAGAAGCAAGTAAGAGAAGTAGAAGAAAAACTGAGTGTTTTACAAGAAAATCATGAAAAGCAAGTTAACAGCTTGCTAAAGGAGACCCAAAAAAATACTGAAGAAAATAACACCTTAAAAAATAGCCTAACTCAAATGGCAAAAGAGGTCCAAAAAGCCAATGAGGAGAAGAATGCCTTAAAAAACAAAATTGGCCAAATGGAAAAGGAAGTCCAAAAGCTTACTGAAGAAAATACTTCCTTAAAAATTAGAGTGGAGCAATTAGAAGCTAATGACTTTATGAGAAATCAAGACATTGTAAAACAAATTCAAAAGAATGAAAAAATAGAAAACAACATGAAATATCTCACTGGAAAAACAATTGATCTGGAAAATAGATCCAGGAGAGATAATTTTAAAAATATTGGACTATCTGAAAGCCATGATCAAAAAAAGAGCCTAGACATCATCTTTCAAGAAATTATCAAGGAAAACTGCCCTGGTATTCTAGAACCAGAGAGCAAAATAGAAATTGAAAGAATCCACTGATCACCTCCTTAAAGAGATCCCCAAAGGAAAACTCCTAGGAATATTGTAGCCAAATTCAAAAGTTCCCAGGTCAAAGAGAAAATATTGCAAGCAGCCAGAAAGAAACAATTCAAGTCTTGTGGAAACACAATCCGGATAACACAAGATATAGCAGCTTCTACATTAAGGAACCAGAGGGCTTGGAATATAATATTCCAGAGGTCAAAGGAGATAGGATTACAACTAAGAATCAACTATCCAGCAAATCTGAGTATAATCCTTCAGGGGGAAAAATGGACATTCAGTGAAATAGAGGACTTTCAAGCATTCTTGATGAAAAGACCAGAGCTGAATAGAAAATTTGACTTTCAAATATAAGACTCAAGAGAAGCATGATGAGGTAAACAGGAAAGAGAAATCATAAGGGACTTATTCAGGTTGAACTGTTTACATACATGGAAAGATGATATTTCTAACTCATGAGACCTTTGTCAGTATTAGGGTAGTTGGAGGGCAAAAAATTAGATAGATAGATAGATAGATAGATAGATAGATAGATAGATAGATAGAGGGCACAAGGTGAGTTGAAGAGGAAGGGGTGATATCTGGAGAATAAAATTAAGGGGTGAGAGAGGATTATAGTGGGAGAAAGAGAAAGGGAGAGGTAAAATGGGGTAAATTGTCCCACATAAAACAGACAAGAAAAGGCTTTTACATTGGAGGGGAAGGTGAGAGGGAATGAGTGAATCTTATTCTCATCAGATTTAACTTAAAGAGGGAATAACATACACACTTAATTGGGTATGGAAATCTATCTTACCCTACAGAAAGTAGGCAGGAAAGGGGATAAGAGAGCAGGAGGATGATAGAGTAGAGGGCAGATTGAGGGAGGGGGTAATCAGAAGCAAACACTTCTAAGGAGGGACAGGGTCAAAAGAGAGAATAAAATAAATGGGGGATGGGATAGGGTGAAGGGAAATGTAGTTAGTTTTTGACAACATGACTACTATGGAAGTGTTTTGCATGACTACACATGTATAACCTATATGGAGTTGCTTGCCTTCTCAATGAGGGTAGGTGGGGAGGGAGGAAGGGAGAAAATCTGGAACCCAAAGTTTTAAAAATGAAAGTTAAAAAAAAAAATGTGTTTTCACATGCAACTGGGAAATAAGATATAAAGCCAATGGGGTATAGAAATCTATCCTGCCCTACAGGAAAATAGAAGGAGAAGAGGATAAGAGAAGGGGGGAAAGATAGGAGGACAGATTAGGGGAAAGGGTATTCAGAATGCACGCCATCTTGGAGTGGGGGGAAGGATGAGACGGGCAGAAAATTTGGAACTAAAACTTATTGGAAGTAAATGTTGAAAACTAAAAAGAAATTTTTTTTTTAAAATAGGCACTTCAATAATGTCTTTTTTGCCACTTCAGACTCAGATTGCAAAAACTGTAAGGGCAATTAGAAATAATGTAATCCAATGTCATTTTTTTAATTTTATTTTTTAATTAGTTTATTTTGAATTATCAACAATCACTTCCCTAAGCTTTTGAGTTTTAAATTTTTCTCCCCCTCCCTCTCCCCCTCCCTCCCCAAGACAGTGTGCAATCTGATATAGGCTATACATACACATTCCTATTAAACATATTTTCACATTGGTGACGTTATAAGTAAGAATTAGAACTAATAGGAGGAACCACTAGAAAGAGGAAACAAAAAACAACAGAAGAAAAAAAATAGCAAATAGTATGCTTCGATCTGCATTCAAACTCCATAGTTCTTTCTTTGGATATAGATCACATTTTATAGCATGAGGCTTTTGGAGATGTCTTAGATCCTTGTATTGCTGAGAAGGGTTAAGTCTATCAATATTAGTCATCACACAACGTGGCTGTTACAATGTTCTCCTGGTTCTGCTCATTTCACTCAGCATCAGATCATAAAAGTCTTTCCAAGTTTTTCTGAAATCAGCCTGTTCATCATTTCTTATAGCACAATAGTATTCCATTACATTCATACACCACAACTTGTTCAACCATTCCCCAGTTGATGGGCATCCTCTCAATTTCCAATTCTTTGCCACCACAAAAAGAGCTGCTATAAATATTTTTGTACATGTGGGTCTTTTTCCCATTTGTATGATCTCTTTGGGATATAGCCATAGAAGTGCTATTGCTGGGTCAAAGGTATGCACATTTTTTAACCCTTTGGGCATAGTTCCAAATTGCTCTCCAAAATGGTTGGATCATTTCACAATTCCACCAACAATATATTAGTGTTCCAATTTTCCCTCATCTTCTCCAACATTTATCATTTTCCTGTTTTGTCATGTTGGCCAATCTGATAGGTGTGATGTGGTACCTCAGAGTAGTTTTGATTTGCATTTCTCTAATCAATAGTGATTTAGAGCATTTTTTTTCATATGACTATAGATGGCTTTAATTTCTTCATCTGAGAACTGCCTGTTCATATCTTTTGACCATTTATCAATTGAGGAATGCAATGTTGTCATTTTATAATGAAGAAACTGAGGACCAGAGAGGGTCTCTGACCTAGTGACAAAATGTATCTGACTCAGTTGAATGTGCTATATCATTAGGTATTTTTCCCCCAGCAAAATGTTGTTTCGTTTGCTTTAAAAAAAAAAAAAGGAAAAGGAAATCAGTTAATGCAATACTCTCTTGCAAAGATCCTTGTTTAGCACCTTTAGCCTCAAATTCAAATTCCTACTATAGTGGGAGGAGAGGCTGGGCTGCCCTTTAGAAGCACCTGGAGTCAATCCCTTTTCCTCCTTGTCAAATCAGTTCCAGAAGAGCAGCCAAAACTGTTGATGGCAGAAGTGGTATTCCTCATCCTCCTCCCCCAACTCCCACCTTCTATCTCCTTTTCCTGAGGGTCAGGAAAACTATTCCTATAGTACCTAGCACAGTGCTTTGCATATCGTTGCTGCTTTATAAAATCTTGATTGATGGGGAAAAGGAAGAAAAAAAATGAGATGTAGAAGAAGGCACTTTTAGGATAACAGAATAGAGGGGATCCTCCCTGCTCCCTACCCCAAGCAAGTACCGAGGATTTCTGTAACAAGCAAAGAACTGGAAGAGCTGCAGCAATCTACTGATGCATATTGGCCACTGGGCCACAGACTCAGGAGGGGAGAGAAAGATGGATGGCAGTGGTGATAGCAATAGTGAGGGGATGAATGGATTCCCAAGGTAACAAGGAAGTGCTAAATGGAAACTCAGGGAGAGGGACTGTCTTTTGCCTCTGTTTGTATCACTAACATATCTACCATATGCCAGGCGTAATACATAGTGTGCCTGGCACATAGTAGGCACTTGATAAAATGTTCATTAACTGACTAACCCAGACCTTATGGCATGGTTTCCACTAGCTTTTCCCTTGAGTCTTTTTTTTGGGGGGGCAGGGCTATAGGAGTATGGTTGGAGACTGAAACACCTTGTGGGGAAAAGGGGTCTTTAATCAAGAAAGTGGTCTTTAATATTTCTTCTTGCTTCACTAAAAGGGGCTGGGATAGTAGGCTTTGTCATTATCCTGAACTAATATTCTAGGTTAAAATACTCATTGGAAGTCTTGGCTTGTATGGAGGAGGGGAAAGTTAATACTTCCAGCAGAGGGTTAAAAGGAGCTGGATTCTGAGGCCCCTGAGGCAGGCACCTGGGTGAGGCCAAAGTGAACCTTTGAAGTTGATAAACCTGTGTCCAATGTCAATAACCAGAGTTCTCCTTCTGTGTAAAGAGACTCCACCATGTTTATAAAACAAGGGAAAAATCTTTTTTCAAAGATCAAGTATAATGGGTCTAGTCCAATGCCTGTTTCATGGCATAGTGACCACTTTCCACTGACCTTCTTCAAAGCCTCATGAAGTTCATTTAGGACATAAATCAAGAACTCCTGAGCATCTTGCTGCGTCCTCTTCAGAAATGTTGGGTAGATTTTTCCGATGGCTGACCGAAACACTTCAGGTGAGACACAGTCCGAGTCTCCAAGCCACATGTCTGTCATCAGGTAAGCAAAAGCAGTGGCAGCCTCACCACTGTCCCTTCCAAAGGAGAAAAGAACAGGGGGTGTCGCATGACTAAAGTCATGAGGACATGTTTAAACACTTGGAAACAGAGAAGGAAAGCAAAGAAACCCCTTCTTCATCCTCTAGGGACTGGCTGGTCTAATGAGGTGGGGAGAGGGTGATCTCCTGTGGCAGACCCAGCTGGTATAACTGGGTAGCAACAACTTCCACTAAGTTGCTTGACAATTTAAAGAAGGAAAAATCTTGAGTTTCAATTAAGACTTTTTTATTTAATTAAATTTGTTCCCCAAGAAAGATTCACCTTCTCTCCTTCCTACTTCTGTCCCTAACCCCAATGACAAAGCAAAAAAACCCCCACACATACCCCCATTACAAAACATGTAAAGTCAAGCAAAACAAATTCTTGCATTAGTCATACCCAATGACACACATATACATTACAGACATATGTCTGTCTGTCTATCTGTCTATTTATCTACACTCTGAAGTCCATCACTCCTCTACCAGGAAGTAGGGAGCCTCACAGTTAGACTTACTTTTGAAGAGCGGTGATGTACTTTCCGGAAAGGAAATACTCCACCAATGGAGTGATACTGCAGAGACATTGCAAGATGGCATTCATGTAGCATGTGTTGCCTAGGTTACGAAGACCTGTCACACCTTGGGAGTGTTGCTGGGCCATGCTCGACTCTTTGACAGAGCTGGTGTCACTATAATCTGTACATTCTGTGCTGTGTGCCAAGGGAAAGAAAGAAATTATTTTGAGGGGGCAGGATAGGTACAATTCAATTCAATTGATCAACCTTTACTAAGTCCCTGCTAATAGGCAGAGGGGCAAAAATGAAACAGCCCCTTAAGGAGCTTACATTCTACTAGAGGAATAAAACATGTATACAGATAAGAAAATACAAGGTAATTTGAAAAGAGACAGAGACAAAAGGAGGCCGCAAGTGAAAATAGCAGGGTTATAAACTCAGTAGCATCAAGCATGATCCTGCTGCATCTAGATATTTCTTCTCTTGACCTCTGCAGTCAGTCTGCTGAACCTGCACAGCTTATTTCTATGCTGTTTAGACAAAATGCCCACATCTCTGCCAAAAGATACACGGCCATAGATATAAACCAGAGCAAGGTTTCTGTCTTCCTTTAATCAAGGGAGAACTGATTGGACAGGAGATATAAGCCCTTTCGATGCCCAGAAAGTGAAATGAAAAAAAAAAAAAAGACTAACTCAGGTCTTTGGACTTGAGTCAAGACTGCTGGGCTGCTTTTTCTTCATGTGCAAGAAGCCCCACTTAGGGAGAGGAGCAATTTTAATAGGCCAAAGCTAGACCGAAGGGAAGGGTATTTTTACCTCAGAATGGAGAGAGATGCTCTTGGCCACGGGGCTCCAGAGCCCAGACTCTGTCATTTCTGGTTCTCTCTCCTATGTACAGAACGGCTGTTGAGACTCTCCTCTATCCCTCATGCCTCACTTCCCATTTGTAGCTTACCTCCACAAGTGTTTGAAAAGTACTCGTTTTTAGATAAGTACTTTTAGGAGAGAAAGAGTGAGTATAGTGAAAAAATCCCTGGTTCTAGAGTCAGACGAGCTAGGGTTTGGATCCACCGCGGACCTTTACCTTCTGAGTGATCTTGGGCAAGTCACTTCTCTGGACCTCAGTTTCCTCATTTGTAAAATGAGGGGGTTTCCTTTCTGGCTGTAGGTCTCTGAACATAGGAAACAGGTCATCAGGATGTCTCTTCTCTGTTTCAGGACAGGGCAGACCCACTTAAGCCAGATACTTTATGAATTGCACTGAATACGTTGTTATTCAGTCGTGTCTGACTCTTCATGACCCTGTGGACCACACTGTTCATGGGGTTTTCTCGGTGAAGACACTAGAGTGGTTTGTCATTTCCTTCCCCAGTAGATTAGGACTAATAGAAGTTACAATGGCTTGCCCAGAGTCACACAGGTAGGCCAGATTTCAACTCAGGTCTTCCTTACTCCCAGCCCAGTGCTACATCCCCTTTACCCAGTGGATTCCAGTGAATCTTTCTTTCTCTGCACATTTATCTACATTGATTTAGATGTCATATTAATTACATATATTTAATTTTATTTCTATATATAGTTGTCATTTTTCTCCCTAGATTTTAGATTATCATTTAATGATTCAAGACACTCAGCACATACTCCCCTGAGAAAGTCTTTCCAAATGAAGCCTTGACCCTCCTTGCTTCTGTGACAATCTCACCCCTTGGCTTAATCTGTTATCTAGAGCACTGTAGAAGAGACAGACTCACAGAACATAATAGATTTTGAAGTCATCAGGAGGACATCTGGAAGCCATGGGGAAGGAGAGTGTTGGGTTGTTACTGCTATTGAGGCTTGTCTAACCTTTTAACTTCATTTCTTTCTCTCTTTCACACTCTCTGTTGACTTGGTTTTTAAAAAATAATTTCTATTCCCCCCCCCCCCAACAGGTAGCTCCAAACTGGTTTTCATCTGTTCTTCAGGTACCATTCCAACTTGGATCTTCTGTGCATCATAATCCTTTCTATTTTCTCTCAAGATTCTAACATGTTGCTATGGGATGTACCTACTCTGGCTGCTGTTCATAGTTCATATTTTTGATGAGAAGGTATTTCACCTATAAGCATAATTCCTTTCCTTAAATGGACTGATGTCTTTTTAAATTGCACATAATCCTGACTTTATTTTTTGTTTGTTTGTAAGCAAGCTGCTTGTCCTAGTTACAATTCACTGATCTGGAGGAAGTGTTGTTAACTAGGGATGCTTTTTTCAGGGCAGGAGTTATACCAGGATGAAGTGGGGGAGGGTCGGGGAGAGAGGAGGAAGCTTCCAGGATCTCAAATTCTGGAAGTGGGGTAGGATGGACTCCAAATACTGGCGACTGGAAAAATGTTTCTTAAATTTATAAGTAAAATATAGAAATCCAGAGAGAGAGAGAGAGAGAGAGAGAGAGAGAGAGAGGGAGAGGCAGGGAAGGAGGAAGGGAGAGAGAGAAAGAGGGAGAGGAGGAGAAAAAGGGAGGGGAAGAGAGAGAGGGCAAGAAGGAGAGGGCGAGAGAGGGAGTGGGGGGAGAGAGAGAGAGAGGGAAAGAGGAGAAGGAGGAAAAGACAAGAAAGAAGAAAACCTCTGAAAAATGTTCAAGCAGAGACTTGGTCTAGAATATTGAAGGGAAAGATTGATGTATCATGCTCAGATTGACCTACTTAACCCTCCAGCTCTTTTCCCAACTAAAAGATACCATGCATTAGGGATTGAATTAGAAGAGCTGAAGTAAAAGCAAAATTGAGGGAAGGCATATTGGAAGGCATGGAAAAGCAACCAAGGTAAAGATGTCAATATGGGAGGTGATTGTGAGGCTAGTAGGAAGAGTCATGGATTTGGTGTCAGAAAACATTTCCTAAGTGTTTGACCTTGGGATAGTCCTTCAACTTCTTTCAAATGCAGTTTCCTCATTGGCAAAATACAGACAATATACACCAGCTACCTCACAGGGTTGTGAAGGGAGGTCCTTTGGTAAACCCCAGAAAATGAATTATTATCACTGGTTGATGAAACAGTGTTTACAGCAACAAAGCTGGAAATGGGTTTTTTGAGGCCGAGCTAATTTGTAGGGAAAAGTACAAGGCTAGAGAATCACAAAACAAACAAACCAAAAGCTGGAGAAAGTAGTACTGTGTGAGTAATTATTTGATCTCTGGGAATGAGCTCACATTTTTTGTAGTCCATTTGGCATTTGGAAGATCTCATATCTGTAAGGATCATGAGGTGCAAACTTACTACAACTGGAGGTTAAAGAGCATTCTAGAGAAAATTGAGACTAGCCGGGGCAGTTTTTTGTAGAATGATTTTCATGAACTTCTACCTGCGCAAAGCGGGAAGGAATACAAGGCCTAAAATCTCACCATCACTTGCTACCTTCTGGTAAACTGTACTCATTAGCTATGACACAGGTGTCAACATCAGGAGGCTTTGTTTCTTTGTCCATTTCCTCCCTGGTCACTCATTATGACTCCTATACAGTTTTCCTGGAAAACCTTTGATCTCTTCTTGGCCCTGACTCAAATCACAAAGCTTAGGTGTCTCAAACTCCTCCTAAAGCTGAGTTAGCAATTCTTACTTCCTTTATTTCACTTTCTGGTAGCATCTATATCCCAGGGTTGTTGTGAGAATAAAATGAGATATTTGTAAAGTGCTTTGTGAACCTTAAAATGCTATATATTATGTATGTATTATTATATTATGTATTATGTATGTATTATATATGCTATATTATATATAATTACATACTAACTATAAAATGCTATGTGTCTTATTATATTATGTATTATGCATGTATTATATATGCTATATTATATATAATTACATACTAACTATAAAGTGCTATATATTAATATATTATAGCGTTTCATTTGTTAGTTTCCATTCTATTTTCCCCTCAAATAGTTTACCAGCTAGTAGTTCACTATCTGGAGTTCCCTGCGCTCCCCAGCCAAACCACGTCCCAAGACTAATGAAAGCTTCCTTTGCTCATTTTCTCATGTTACTAATTCCCCCTTCTTCTATCCAATATAATCAAACAAGGATTCATTGTGTGCTATATGTAATTAGGCACTAATGTAAGTAGCAGAGATTTTAAAGTGAAAATGAAACAGTGGCCCACAGAATGTACACAGGATGTACATTCTACTAGGTGAGGTGGATACAAACTCTACAGAATTATGGAGCCGTTGATGGCTCTTGGGCGGGGGAGAGACATACTCAGATTTGAGCTTTAGGAAGATGATTGTAGCAGCAACGTGGAAGGAGGACTGGAAAGGGGAAGAGACTGGGAGGAAGCCAGAGTCCAATTAGGAGGCTGTTGAAATAAACCAAGTTAGACACGGTGAGGGTCTGAACTGGAGTAGTGATTATGATTGGGAAGAAAAAGGGTGGATGTGGGAGAGAGATGTTATGTTGTGAGGTAGAACTGATAAGATTCAGCAACTGTGGGGCAGCTAGGTGGTGTAGTGGATGGAGCACCGGCCCTGAAGTCAGGAAGACCTGAGTTCAAATCCAGCCTCAGACCAAACACTAGACACTTACTAGCTGTGTGACCCTGGGCAAGTCACTTCACCCCAGTTGTCTAAAAAAAAAAAAATCAGCAACTGTTTGGATGAAGGTTTGTAGGGAAGAAGAAGGGAACAGTCTAAGAAGCACCCAAGGTTCTGAAACTGAATGATAAGAGAAGATTGGAGGACAGGTAGACTTGGGAAGAGAAGATAATGATTTTGATATAATGATAATGATATAGACCTTGAGATAAATATACTAGCTAATGTTTATAAAGCCTCTTTGCAGAGCACTTTACATCCATTATCTCATTTGCTCCTTACAATCCTGTGAGGATGCGCTCTTATCCTCATTGTACAGATGAGGAAACAAACAGAGAGATGAAGGTACTTGTTCAGAGTCATAGGGCTAGTAATCCTAATTGAGGATTTGAATTCAAATCTTCATAACTCCAAATCCAGCCTTCCTGAACCACCTAGTGGCCTCAGAGAGGGTTCAGGAGGCAGTTGTTAATTCAGGACTGGGGCTTAGAAAAGAGAGTAGGTTCGGATATATAGATTTGGGGGGCAACTGCATAAATGATAACTGAACTCATGGAAGCTGTTAGGAGATCACCAAGACAAGAAAAGATGAAAGCCTACGAGAGGCCCTGGGAGAGGATACCCAAGATTTGGGGGCAGGCGTAAGACATAGATGTTGGATTCAGCAGTCAGACAGGTAGAAGAACCAAGAGTGCCATGTTGGGAAAAACCAGGGAGGAGAGAATATTCAAGGCGGAGGGGCTGTCAAGCTGTGTCCAGCTGCAGGGAGATCGAGAAGGATGATAATGAAAATAGACCTTTGCATTTGAAAAGAGAAATTTCAATTGAGCAGTGAGGATAGAAGCCAGATTGTAAGGGGTTGAAAAGTGAGGGAGAAGAGAAAAAACATGATTTTTTTTTTCTAGGAATATGGCATCCATAGGGAGAAGATGGGAAGGTTTTTCAAGGACAGCTATGTTTACAGACAGCAGGAAAGGAGCCATTAGATAAGGGGAGAATGAAGATCAGAGAAAGGAGATAATGGAAGAAGCAAACTGCTGGAGCTGGGAGGGATCAGAACAAGGGCATAAGTAGAGACGTTAGCACTGGCAAGGGGAAGAGCCAATTCTGAATCAGTCTGAAACCAAAGAAATGATGGGGGGCTGTTGAGGAGTTTGGGGGGTATGGAATAGGGAAGGGGAACTTACAACTGATGACTTCTTTCTTCTTGGTAGCATTGTTTGGTTGATCCCTCCTCCCCACCTGGATGGACCAGTGCTGCATGCTGTGGAAACATGCTCAAGGCAGCAGATAATTACTCTGGGCCATGACCCTATAGCTGTGATTGTCCCCAAAGTCAACAACACAATAACCACAGTAAAGGAAGATGGACAGTAGAAATACCCAGGCTGCTGAGAAAAGGGCAATTTATTTATCTCTTTGTTGGGTAGCCCCAGCCGCTGGCACAGTTGCCTAACGGAGAGAAGGCATTTGATGCATGGATACTTGTTATCGCTCTCCTGGTTCTCCTGACTTTCCAGACTTGGCTACTTCAGTCTTTGCTACCTTCTCATGATGGAATAACCTCTGCCATGCTGACTCCTTTTTCCAATGGTGAGTTCCTCGTGGGGCCTTCATTTTGGGGAAGGGCTTAGGCCACCCAGCTTTCATTCACCTCTTGCCTCTCCTGACTTTCCAGACTTGGACACCATACCCCAATGTGATTCTTCCCCCACAACCCTTTTCAGCCCTCTCATGTGTATTATCCCCCATTAATGTGTAAATTCCTTGAGGGCAGGGACTTTCTTCTTTTTTTCTTGTATTTAGATCCCCAGGACTTAGCACAATACCTAGCACGTAGTAAACATTTAATAAATGCTTGTTGTTTTGCCTTACCTTGCTTGTGAATGGGTTGTAAACTCCGTGGAAGACAGGAATTGTATTTTATATCCCCAGTGCCTGCTAGTGCATACTACATAGACACAACACATAGTGGCTTAATGTTAGTTAAACTCAATTTAGAAGACATTTTCTGCTCTTCTCTCTTAGTGTTTATATATGCACACTCTCAAGCCCATCTCAGTTACTGTAGTAGTAGAAAAACAAAGGCAAAAACAAAAAACCAAACTTTCCAGCCTCATCATCCGTCTCGGGGATTGATTAGCCTCTGCTCCTCTTCCATTGCTGACCTGCTGGTTTGGGCTCAATGTTGAATGCTTGGGTCATCTCCTTATAGCATTACTCTCTTGTTTCATCTTTTACTCCTTCAAGAGGATGTTCCAGGAAGGAGGAAATGGCCACACTTCTTCACAGTTCTGACAATGGCCAGTATTATTTTCTTTGAGCTGTGAGCATGCAAATAGAATCTCAGGAGTTGGTAGTAAACTCAAACATGAACCATAAATGGACATCCAGCCTTTGAAGACCTCCAGTGGGAGGAAACTCCACTTTTGGAGAGCATTAATTCTTAAGAAGGTTTTTCTGACATCAAACCTGTATTATCTACTCATTTTCTCTAGTTCTTCCTCTGGGGCCAATAAGAACAAGTCTAATTATGTTTCACTGTGACAGTTCTTGAAGCATCCTTCAGATCACTTACTATCCTGTTCCCTGCTTCCCACCCTTTCACCCCCCTTTTGGGCTCCATTTCCCTAATTTCATTAGAATGTGAGCTTTTTGAGAGACAGGGATTGTCTTACCTTTCTATTTGTATCCCCAATGTTTAAGTACAATGCTTTGCCCACAGTGCTTAATAAATGCTTCATTCAGTCATTCTAGCCAGTCTTTGTGGCATGAAGTCAAGGGTTTTCATCCTTAGTTTCCCTTCTCTGGCAATTTTCCACTTTATCAATGTCTTTCTTAAAATGTGGTGTTGAATTGAACAAATTACCCTAGATGAGGTCTGACTAGGGCAGAGCACATCATCTCCTTGGTTCTCTTAATGCAGCCTAAGATCTCATTGGCTTTTTTGGTTGCCGTATTGTTGACTCACAATTGACCATGCAATCCTCCAAAATCCCTAGGTGGTGGTAGTTGTGTTTCCTGATCAATTGCTGTGAAAGTATAATTCTCCCACTTTGTATTTGTTAAAATGGCTTTTTAAACCAAAATATAAAATTACGTATTTATCCATATTAAATTAGATGCTCTTAGGTTTGGTGCAGTGTTCTTTTCTATCAAGATCTTTTTGAATCCTAACTACTTTGTCATCCACAGAATTGATATGATGCTATGAATCATCGATAGATATGTGCAACATCCTAAGTGTTTGGGACATTTTAGTATTGTTTTGGGCCCAGCTATTTCACCAATTCTGAATCTCCATATTTACTTAGCTCATACCTCTCCACCCATCAGTCAACAAGTATTTATTTAAAATTAAAAAAAAAAAATCTATTATTTTACATTAAAAAAAAAGATTTGTATTCCAAATTCTCTCCTTCCTGTGCCTCCCCTACCCACTGAGAAGGCAAACAATTATATATGTGAAATCACGCAAAACACATTTCCATATTAGCCATCACACAAATAGAAAAGGCAAGGAATTGCTGCCCACTACGCCCAGGGTTGTTCTCTAGAATGGCTGGACTAGTTCAGTACTCTACCAGCAATTCATTAGTGGAACTATTTTCCCTCATCCCCTCCAGCATTTGTCATTTGATATGTATGAAATGATACTTCAGAGTTGGTTTACTTTGCATTTCTCCAATCAATAGTGATTTAGAGTATTTTTTCATATGACTGATTTTTTTTCTTCTTTGACTGATCTGATCACGAGTGCTTCTTTCTTCCTTGAAAGTGCCAGCAAAGGGTTCCCTGTAGTTGTCCAACCCCCCTTACTATGTCTAGGCTGGTAATTCCTGAAGCTGCTGCCGCCACTTGCTTGTTCCAAGTGCCCCTATGGCCCACACATGGTGCTATGGTACTCTGGGTTGGCACCCACACCACACTCACTGTCACAGACCTCTTCCAGTTTACCTAATTTGTCTTAGGCTGGAAAATTATCTCACCCCGTCTTTTTGGCTCTAAAATTTTATTTGAAGCACTATTTTAAAGTTGTTTGGAGGCGAATGTTGGGAGAGTTCAACTGGATGGCTGCCTCTCCTCTGCCATCTTGACTCCACCCCTCTTAACAAGTATTTATCTAGTAAATCATAATATGACAGGCACTATGCTAGGCTCTGAGGATATAAGCAGAGAATGAAACAATCCCTACCCTCAAGGAGCTTACATTCTAATGGTGGAATCAACACTCTTTCCCATAAGGACAAAAATCTAGGTGTATACTGTATGCACCGAATTAACCAGAGGACTTGATTTCAAATCATACCTTTCATGCTTTTGTGATATTGGGCAAATCAGTCCCTTCTACCTGTAGATCTAAGGTATATTGCCTCTTTCTGACAACCACTTTCTTTAAAAATATTCACTCACCATTTTTTTTTTCCTTTTTGGTGAGGCAGTTGGGGTTAAGTGACTTGCCCAGGATCATACAGCTAGTAAATGTCTAGTGTCTGAAGCCAAATTTGAACTCAGTCCTCCTGACTCCAAGGCCAGAGCTCTAACCACTGCACCACCTAGCTGCCCCCACTCACCATTTCTTTAAAAACATTCTAAAATATTGCTAAAAACTAGTCAGTGAGTTCCCTGGGCCAAAGTTTGCTGATGCTATTTTCTTTATTTTTCGGAAAACTGGGATATTTGCCCTTTCCCAATCCTGTGGCACTTTTTTTATTCTCCACAGTCTTTCAAAGACTGCCAATAATGGTTGAGCAAACACATCTGTAAGTACCTGCAGAGGGAGTCCAAATGACCTTGTTGATTTCCATTCATCAAAGATTGCCAGGTGCTTTATTATTCTCTCTCCCTATTCATCTCAGGTACCTGTACCTTCTTGCTCACTTTTGTCCTGTCTTTTACAGTTCAAAGACCCTTTAATAAACAGAAGCAAAAGTTGAGCCATCTCTTCATTTATCTTCCCCACTCCATACATAGATTTTATTGCTTGATTTTCTATCTTCATGTTTTTTAAAACCCTCAACACCGACCCCCCCCCCCCAGTTCCTTGTGAGCCCTGGAACTAATTTATTATTGATCTCCTGAACAGGATGATGAAACTGAGATGAGAATGTTAAATGAGATTTGCAGATGATATAAAATTAGGAAGCAAAAAATGGCAGTAGGGGGTTGGACTTCAATTGTCTACACAGAAGGAAGATTTTTAGGAAGAAATTTATAAAGGTTTTGGATTAGACAAACAGCTGCTTCTTGGAGCTCATAAACAAAAACGGTAATACCTTGAACCTGTTTGTGAAGAGTGACCAGGAAGTGCTAGTCACTATTTCAGTGACCAACACATAATTACACACTAGCCTTCTGGCTGGAGCCTGAAGACTCTTCTCTCCCTCACCCTAGGACCCCTCCCTCTCCCAATCAAAGTTACTGAATTTTAGAAAAGGGAATTATAGTTAAATGAAACATTGTGAATAAATGACAAATATAGTTGGAAAAGCAAATGAAATCACACCGTGCTTGAGGTCCAAGAAAAAAATGTGTCCTAGGTTAAAAAAAAAAAAAAAGCAAGACTAGCTATGGAAATGATTAGTATTTCACATCCACTCTATGAAAAATTAACAGGTTCCCTCCCCCCCAAGAATAATTCAACACACTTAACATCTGTAAACAAGAATAAATTTATTTAGATTCTTTTAAAGATTTAATGATACAAAATGTATACAGTATGTCTTTAAGTAATACACTTTTCATTTCTCTCTTCTCCCCATTTCCCCTCCAATCAACATAAAACACCATTTAAACAGCCATTGTGTTCTTGCCTTGCTTTTGTATCTATAAGATACACTACGAATACAAATGGAGCACTATATTGCCCCTTGGTTAAAATTACAATTAGTACCTAAGAAACAAAAAAGAAACTAAAAAAATACAATTGAAGCATGAAACTTCAGTCAGAATACAGGTTTTTCTTGTTGAATATTCAACAATATTTGGGGCAGTTACATTACATTTTCTTGGCGTAAAGTTGCATTGCAATCTCCCGACATTACATAATGATAATCCAACTCAATTCATTTCTTAAATAAGTACCAAAAACAAAAGTAGTTCAAGATGTTCCTACACAATTTTAATTACAATTAGAAGTTCATGTGTACATTCTAATTTGATATACTGGTCTATGAGATCTTTGGAAAGTATGTCACTTCTGAAGTTACTACAGACAAAAAGCACTTCTAGTTTTTCTTACAAGGCAACTTCTGAACTGCAAGTACTTTTCCCTTCCATACAGGTATGTGATAAAACAATATATAAAACAATTTTGCACAATTTGGGCTCTACTGACAAAAACTGGCTCTATCTTTAAACATGGAGCCTAACCCTGATTCAGGAAACAGTCTCTATTAGAAAAATGCTCATTCTGATCTTCCACTCGATCTTCTCAAATCCTGTGACACTAACATTTTTAGGACTCTTCCCTATTCCAATGAGTAATAAATATCTAGCTGAGAACTAGTGACTTCACTATCTAGACATCAACAAAACACTCCAAGGCTGACCTTTGCTTTTAACTTATCAGGAGGTGGGTGTGACCACTTTATTTCTCAAAGTGATTGGCAGGAAACCAGCTGCCAAACACATTCTTCTTCAACAAAACATGACTTTGGTTAACAGGATATTGCACCATATGAGAAAGAAGGAATTACCCCCTTCACCAGAACAAAGTCAAATTAAATCTTCTGCTAAAAAGAGCCCTTTTTAAAGTTATAAATACTAATTCTTCTTTACCTTTAAAATATATTAATTGCTAGCTGTGTCCTGTAGAGAATTACTGACTCACTACTTTAATTAGGCCTTGAGAACACTGACCCATTACATGTCAAGTGTCACCAGATTCTCCCTGGATCTACCCTTCTGTATCACTACACACAAAGTTTCCTCCTTAAGGAAAAGTGACACCTTAGTAACATATTTGTGAGGTGTAGGTAAAATCACTAATTATAGCATCAGACGAATAGAATTAGCTGATTCTTTGGTGGAGCTCCCAGGCTCAATACTCAAATCTGGAGAATCATCCAGAGGAAATAGATTTTTATCAGGTGTGTAGTCATTCCTCTTCAGATCTACATTACCCCAAACAAAAAGAAGTTAATTAATCAATTTTATTTTTTGTAATGTATCTAACCAAGTGCACTCTTAAAAGTTCAAGCACTAAAGTGAACCATACAATTTCAAGAAATAAGAGTTTAAAATGAGGCAACATGATCTTTTCACTTTTAGTAGAATAGGGTTTATCTCTTTAATAACTACATGTACATATTAAAACCAGAGTCCTGACTTGCTGCTACTCATTATGTGATCCTGGAAAAGTAGGTCAGGGAACCTCAGTTTTGTGATTTACAAGATGGACATGTAACTATTCCTGCCTTCACAGGGTTGTTATGAAGATCATAGGACAATGTATGCAAAGTGCTATATAAATGTAAATCCTTATTGCTGATGGAACTGTATGCTTCTTTCTACACTTTATAAAGCATGTATTCATGTTTTATAAAACAATGTGATTTGATTATACTGTCATATTTTGGGAGGCAAAGGAAAGATTCAAAATTTAGCATGTCGGTATGGCTAACTCCAACTACAAAGGACTCAGCTATGATTTTGTGGTTAGACGTGTTGGTTATTATTACTATTAATAATGATGATTATCAACTAATATTTATATGGTATTTTGCAGTTTACAAAGTGAGCTGACTCAGTTTCTTCCCGGAATAAATGCTATCTTCTCTACTCTCAAATATTCATTGGAACATTAAACTTTATCTATTACCTGAGAACAAATTTTAAGTCTAAGCTACTCTCCTTTTTCACAGATTGTGCTTAGGGAACACAAACTAATTTTATTACTGGCCTGACCCAAACACAAACTATTAAGTTAAAAAAAAAAATAACCTGATGATGCACAAAAAAACCATAATACATTCTAAAACCAAATATAAATGACTATTTATATCTATAAATCTACAAAATATTTATATCTATAAAACAGACTATTGTATTCATGTTGTTCTATAAGGACACAGAGAATTCATTGTGCTAAACATGTTTCATCTCTGCAAATGTGTTCAATAAATATACCTAATTCTAGAATGATGCTTATCCTGTTAATATGCACAGTTCTCTCAGTCCCTACAGAAGTTCTGATACCATAAACCTTTAAAGCTTTTAATCAGCAGCTTATGCTACAAATTTTTGTTAGTTTTGGCATTCTGCTGAAGATAGAGAATTTTACATGCAGAATACATTCTTTTAGGAAAATCCTAACATTTGCTTTCATCAAATAATAATGCTTTACAAATTACATAGGGTACCAATTTAATTAACATTTATTGTTGTAAGAGAACCTCAGGGGTATATCTTCATTTAAAATCTTGAATTTTTGATGTTATCATTCCGGACAGATTGCATATTCCCCCCATCATGTGCCCTCTAATTCAAACCAAATTCATTTATTTGCTGTACCCTAAAGACAACATTCCATCTTTCATCCTCAAGCCTCTGATCCTGGAATGTTCTCCCTCCTCATCGCTACCCAATAGAATCCCTAGTTTCCTTTAAAACCCAGTTCAAATGTGAAGCTGGTGGAGAGAAGGCAGGAACTCGCCTGAGCTCTCCCAGAGTCCTCAGCCCACAAAGGGGTCAAAAGCTATCTCTAACAGAAGGCTTTTCAGGAACCACCTGATTGTTATAGTGCTCCCCCTTTTAGGGAAGTACTTTGTATTTTATTTTGCATAAATCTAGCTGTATATATATAGTCTTACCTTCATTATAATAAGATCCTTAAAGGCAGTTACATTTTGTTTCCGTAACTGTAGCAACTAGTACAATGCTAGGTATTAAATAAAAGTTTATTGAGTTGAAAAACTGAGTGGTACAGTGACTTAAAGGCCTACCTTTCCGATTCCAATTTTTATTTCACCAAATTCAATCTCATTTCCTAATGCTTTAACTTTCAATGAGAACAGGTCCATAGAGCTAAAGTTATGACTCTCCTCAGGAAAGGTGTGGACAGAGAGAGCTGACACTCACATCTAGGCAAGTATCCCTTTAGTAAGTCGTCTTCACTGGGCATTGTTCTGGCCACAAAGCTCATGGTCTTACAGGTGGATCAGGCTGGCCTCACAGGTAACATGTGTGATAGGAAAAAAACTTTACCTGGAAGTTTAAGTTTCCTGCAACAGGAATTGCAGTGATGCTTTGCTCGAAAGTTCTTTATTGCATCTTCTCCTAGGTTTGCTGGCCCAAAAACCATGTCAGATGACCTTTGAAATAGTTATGCAAAGTAGAAGTAAAGAATTATTAACAAAGTTTAAATTCCTCTGCCTGATTCCAGGTTCTGCATGATCTACCCCACCCCTCAGCCCTAAGTTATTACTCATTCCCCACTCTGTGCTCTGCTTAACGGTTGCACTTCTGGGCCTTTGCTCATGTTATTCCTCATCCTTGAACTGTCTTTACCTCCTGAAGTTTTACCCATCTTTAAAGCCCAACTCACATGCCTCCTTTTCCATGAGTCATTTGCTGATCCTTCCCCAGCCACACACATATTTAGTGTCAATTTGTCTAATATACTTGTGTTGTTTTTTTGTCATAGTTACGTATGTGCATCATGTCCCACCACTCAACTTTGAGTTCCATTAAGGAACTGTTCGTCTGAGTTGTCTTAAGCTGTCTTAAGTTAAACTTTCCCTCTCCCTCAACTGATACGAATTTTAATGTTTATTGAGCTGTATATGCACTAAAAAGCTGTTAAATCCAGTATTACCTCTTTTCTCCTGCTTTTATCACAGACGGGTCCGTCAGATTCTCACCCACACCTTCATATACACAAAAGAGAGATTTTTATTGTATAAGAGATTTGGCATTGACACGGCACCCTACAATTTCAGTCAGTTTTTATTCCCTGTACAGGTATGAGAGTATCCTACTACCCGTTTTGTGTCTGACCCCCTGATGCTGCATTCCAGCATAACTAACACAACTTCTGGAATTACTGGGAATCAAATGTCAGAGCTGACAGGTAGGAGAAGGAGGACTGGTCTCCTTTGGTATCCATTTTTAGATGCAAAAACAGCCAAGGGAGGAACAACCCTGCAACAGGTTTATCCATCTTAATCATTTATCATTCATTAAAAGGAAACTCACTGTTTTCAGGGGAGTCTACAGCCATACAGTATCATATCATCTGGTCTGATACTTATAAAAACCCTGAGACAGTAGGGAGCATTAACAACTAAAATTATTATGTTCCTCATTTTACCCAATTCAAGAAGAAACTGAGGCTTAGAGGTTAAGTAACTTGCCCATGGTTACACAACTCAGTGTCAGGGGCAGGTTTTGAACCTTTCTTCAAGTCCAGTGCTCTCTCTGCTACCTCACTCCACCTCTAAAATCAGTAATACTCATTTTTTATTTAAGTTACAACAAGGAAACCAAATAACTTTATCATAAATTCATTAATGAAAGAGTTGGTGTTTAACTGGGCCTTTAAAGAGAGATTCTGTTTAGACACAAAAAACAACTAGCTAACGAGAGTGGTGACTCCTTAGAGATAAGAGACAAGGTAAGAGAAAAAGACTACCTGTTACGCATAATTCAGACATCAAACCTAGAGGAAAGCAAGCAGCCCAAGTGAGTCTACTAGGGACAAGGGGCTTGCCAAGAAGTTACGTAAGCAAGGTTTTAGTGAGAACACTTTACACACTTAACAGTTTTCAAGTATTCAATTGTATACAACTGGTGTGCTCACTGCCTGCAATGCCTATCTGGTTATTAAGAATCTGAAAATAACATCTCCTGTTCTGGTTCTCTAGTTCCCTCACTCAAAGTTCAAACCGAAGAGGACATCTAAAACCAAAAGGGGAGGAGGTGGTGCGTGACTACTTGAGAAGCTGAATAAGAAGCAGTTTTAGTCATTTACAATACTTGTCTTTTCTCCTTAGGCAAAATTTAATTTAATTTACCTTGTAAATCAAGTACCAATAACTCCCCTCTTGTATATTCATATGTCCAGTGGCTAAAGGCTAGCATGATCTCTTCCAGAGTGTTGGTTGGGATTATTTCATCACCATTATTATTGTTATATTTTCTAAACTCTCCAGTCATACATTCTTCTACTGCAAACCACTGTCCGGCAGAATGGCAGTATAGCAGGAAAACTTCTAGGAACCTTAGGAAAAATATTGATAAACATTTAGTTACCAAATAAAGTCAATAATATTTTAATCAAATCTTACTTATCTATTCTATATAACATACATCCTCCCCGATATTTTGACATATTGGTACACTGACATAGTGGTACAATACTCAATTATAAAATACTGAACATCAACTGTGATATTAAAAAGAAGCAACTCTCTCTCCAGTCTGGTAGAGGCTTCAAGAATGAATCGATCAAAAAGATTTACCTTGGAGAATATGGAATAGATTTTGGCTTCATTTGGTTGAAAGCAAAGGTGAGCTTTTGTGCTGCTCTCTGCTGCTGGATTTCCTGGGGAAGAAAAACTTACTCAACTAAGCTAATAAAAACAAGTTCTTATATTTAGTATTATACTTCAGAAACGAAAGACTATTTTCTATTTTTATACAATCACTAGCACTTACTCTAAGACAGAGATGCAGCACTGTGTCTTCTTTGTAAACACTTGACCATGTATTGACTACCTCAGGAAGAAAGGATTTGATGATATAAAGATGCCCTGATTTGAGGATTTCATATTCTGACCAAGTACACAGTACTTTGACAGCTCTTCGTAAACCTCCTCCCATTTCTTCTTTACTTAAAAATTCTATTTTAGCACAGAGTCCTAGTTGTGACCAAGATGACATGCTATTATTCAAGATGTTGGGAGAACTTTCTTCTAACCGATACACTGTGACTGGCTCACCTGCAGTAGCAAGGGAAACACATATTAACCTTAAACTAGCACACCTATAAAGCAAAACAAGTTAATAAAATGACTACAAATAACATTTCAAAAATGAACAAAAAGAATTATCAATGAGCCTGTCCAAATGTTTGGTTTTGGATTTGAAACTGAATTCTTTAAGTACTCAATTAAAATGTTTTAAAATATATTTTTAGTTGGCCATACAGACACACTATTTGTATCACACTGCTGTATATGCGTTAGAACTGCTCTGGGTTAGGAATCTTTAATGCTCCTGGATGTGACCTTTGTAGTACTGAATTAAATACGGAAGCCAAAGTACCTTTTTGAGACCCCTCCTATCCCCATCAATATTTTGACTATAAACTAAAACTGAACACATGGAAGAAATGATGATTTTATTTATTTTTACCTCTTGGAGGCACAGGAGTGAATGGAATGCTCTGTGATAACCTCATCAGGTTATTTCTCTCCACAGCTGCACAACAAGGATACAAAAATAAAATTTTAAATATTCATTCATTCAACAAGTCTTTATGAAGTACAAACTACATGCAAGGCATCATGCTGGCTGCTGGGAATAAAAAAACAAAATGAAAACCTGTTCTTGCCTACAAGGAACTTGGATTCCACTTGAAAGAGTGGGTACCAAAAAACATTTAAACAGACAGAACAATGAAATCTGAAGAGAAAGCACTAAAAACCCTTGGGGTATCTGTTGGAGGTGGCACCTGAAGTAAATCCTAAAGGAACTTAAAGATAATAAAGGGCCAGGGTGGGAAGTAAAGCGGCCTATGGGACAATCAGTACGAAGGTGGGTTGCTGAGTTAAGGAAATAGGCAAATAGGCCAATTCTGCTGGAACTCACTATGTGTGCAGGGGGTAATAATAAGTCTGGAAAGGTAGGCTGGAGTCAGACATGGAGGGTACTAAATGCAAGTTTGTTTTTCATCCTGCAAATTTTTAACAGATTTATTACCACAGGAAAAGAATGACATATCTTCACTTTCAGTTTTTGATATTACTGACCTGAATAGTAGTAATTAATATCCATAACTGGCTTAAAAGGAGATGCAATACCTAAAATGACAGATAAACAAGTGTGACTCTACAGAATTAACTGGTACACAGGAACTTACTATTAAGTCAGGCAGTTAACAAGCATTTATTAAGTACTTGTAGTGTGCCTGGCACTATGCAAAGAAATGAGGATACAAAGAAAGGCATAACAGTCCTTGCCCTCCAGGAAATAAAATTCTAAAAGGAAGACAATATGCAAACAACTACATACATTCAAGATATAGGGAGAACAGATGGAAAGTAATGTTTAAAATTTTTAAAGATATTAGCTTCCTATTACACATTCAAGAAAGTGAAAGTCCATTTTTGAGGGGAAAAAAAAGTTTAAGAAATTTGTCCAAAACAAAATATGTGAACTAAAAAAAAAAATTTTAAGAGGGAATTGAATCTGATGATATGTGGCAACAATAAAATGGCAGAGTGTTGCTTGAAATGCAATTAAACTCTCTAGGTCCCAGTCAAATTGCATAATGGACTATGGGAAGAACTTGCAACATTAGCGGCAGAATCATATAGTATAAAGAGCATGGGGACTGTAATGTTTACTCTAATTCTGATGAGGAGAATAAACGTTATCTAAAAAGCAATAAAGTACTGTATTTAAAAAGAAAACAGTACATTTGCCTGTGTTCTTGATAAGCCACTAAAGTCTATCACTGTTCTGGGGTAGGGAGGCAGTATGCCAAGTGTGAGACTTGGAGGATGGTGAGAACAGAGAGACAGGAATGCAGCTCAGATCCTTTCCATACCCTCCCCTTTTAGCATTTTTTAGTCTCTGTGGTACTTTATAGTTGAGGATCTAATAAAAGTATGTGTCCATATCAGTATATCAGAGTTCAGTGCTAGTCTGAGTTAACCAGAACTGCTGTTCCACGGGCATGGAATCAGAATAATTTTGCACCTATAAAAAGATGAACATTTCAAATGTAAAACAACAAACAAGGAGGTTATGTCACCCACGTGGGTATTGTATTTGAGATCTGAAATATGATTGAAGAAGAGGGTAATTTGCCATTTAGGAGAAACACGGTCTATATATAGCTTAAAGAAAAAAAATTACAGAGGCAGAACTGTAAGAAAGTTGGTAAGGCTGGTGAAAATCTCATCTTAATTTTAGAAGGAAGGAAATATCTTTAATATTAATTTCCCCAAATTACTATAACTAGGATAGTTTGGTAATGAAATCACAGGTCACATATGATTCCTAATTTCTGTGAAGAAACTTCGCTCCTTACCATTTGGTGTTTCCTCTTCAGGTGGCCTGGAGAAATGTTACACAAAGGAAGAAGGTATATAAGTCGTGAAAATCTTTTCTTTAATATATTCTCATGTCCTATCATTTAACTTACTTTTTGGGGGAAGCTTTAAAATGCAATAATCATGAATAAAATTAATAATGTTATATGGACATCCTTCTGATTGCTAAGTTTATAATGTGTAGTTTCAAAGATTTTCCAGTTTGAAGATAAAAATGTATCCATTCGGTTAATAACTTGTGGCTTTAGGGTCTACCTATAAAATAAGTAATATTCTCTTCATATTTACTTTATAGTGCTTGCAAATTGTGGGGTATTCTTTGCCTACCATAGGCACAGTTTTATATTCACTGATTTCTACATTTGTAGTGATATCTAGAATTAAACCCTTGAAAATGGGGAACGGATTCTGCATAGGAAGTTAGTATACACTGAGTCCATTATAACCGCTTCCAAGACTCCCATGTTTTAGAATTTCTTGCTTCTTAAATATTGGTTACTCTATTTCATGCCTTTAGATAGACATGGAATAAACAAATATATACCAGTAGAAGTTCCCTGAATGAAGGATATATATTCCATTATCAATAAAACACGTATTCCCATTTAGTTTCATCCCAAAATTTAAAAAAAAAATGTGTTCCTACGGGGAAAAATGTCATCTTTAGGTTAATATTTAATTAGGGAACTCTTTTGAGCCTTAAATGCCCCCTTTGGTGTGTATCTTTGAGGCTAGCACTCAACAAATAATCTTTCAACCTCTAAGTGGATGTTTTCCCTAATAGAATTTGTCCAAGAATCAACCCCCACCCCAAACAAACAAACAAAAACTTTAAACTTAACTGATTTAACAAAAGGAATAACATCTACATCTGGTGGCTTCTTATTGGCTAGGTACAGGGATGGGCTATGCATCTTATGTCCAAGGGCTTTGACTACCAGAAGTATTTCCCTTTAATACCTGCTGTTCAGTTGTGTGCCATTCTTTGTGACCCCATTTGGGGTTTTCTTGGCAAAGATATGGGAATGGTTTGTATTTCTTTCTCCAGTTCATTTTACAGATGAGGAACTGAGGCAAACAGGGTTACATGATTTACTCAGGGTCACACAGCTAGGAAATGCCCGAGGCCAGATTTGAATTCAGGAAGAACAGTCTTCCAGACTCCAGGACCAGCACTCTGTGCACATGGCACCACCTAGCTGCCAACTGATGCCTAACCAGTGGTGAATCTTCCAGATGTGAAAAGTGATAAAAGCAGGTAATAATAAAGCCATGAAATTCTAGGTGTCCCAGAGTTCTCATCAAATAGGGAATTCTTTCACAGGTCATTTGTTTTCAGATTTATCAAACACTGTTATTTAATTCCATTACTTATGACATTTTCTTGTCTGTAGCAGTGATTGACAATTCTATTTTTTAACTAGTGCCAAATGGTTTTGATGATTGCTGATTTATAATATAACTTGATGTTTGGAAGTGCTATTCCCATTTTGTTCCTACTATTTTTTTCTATTATTTCCCCTAACATTCTAGATATTTTGTTCCTCCAAATGAATTTTATTTTTTAATTGACTCTGTCAAATTAAAAAGATACTTATCTTTTGGTAGTTTGATTAGACAGCCTTACATCTTCATATTAACTTTGGTAGTACAGTATTACAATTTTCATTAAATTGGCACAGCCTAACCATAAGCGCTGAATATTGCTCCAGCTATTTAGGCTGTTCTTAATTTATTTAAGGAGTATTTTATAATTGAATCTATGTAAGTATTTTCTGCACTTTGGTAGACTGACTCAAATATTTAACGTATTCTGTAGTTCTTTTGAATGGGAAGACACTGTTGACAAAAGCACATGAATAACTAGTTCTCAAGAGAAATATTGCAAATTATTAACAAAAACATGAAAGAATGTTCCAAATCACTAATACAAAGAGGAATGCAAAACAAAACAGTACTGAGGTTTGGGCAGCTAGGTGGCATAGTAGATAAAGTACTGGACTCAAAGTCAGAAAGACCCAAAGCTGTTTTGCCTCAGAAACTTATTCTGTTACTCTGGGCAAGTCACATAACCTCTCTTGATCTCAGTTTCCTCATCTGTAAAATAGGGATAATAATGATATCTACTTCCCCCAAGGGATTGTGAGGATCAAACAAAATAATATCTAAAGTACCTTGCAAACCTTAAGGCATTATGTAAATGCTAGCTATTATTCACCTTGCCTAGCAAACTGGAAAATACAACACAAGATGAGAATAGTCATTTGTGTGTGTGTGTCTTTTTAAGACAAGCACACTAGTGCGTTGTTTGTCAAACTATGAATTAGTAACATTCTTGAAAGCAATTTGGAATTAAGCATATAAAGTGGCTAAAACATCTTTACCCATGGCTAGGTATATACCCCAAAGAGGTCACTGATAAAAAGGCTCCACGTACACTAATAAATCCGTATCTATCTGTATAAATACAGATATGTAGATAAGATGGATAGTATCACTTTTTGTGGTAGTAAACTAGAAGCAAAGTAGATGCCCATTGATTGGGGAAAGGATAAATTTATGGAAAGAACCACAACAAAAACTGAAAGTAAATATTATGAAATGTTAATGATGAAGCTTTGCCTCAAAGAAGAATTATGAGCAGACACCTTCACCACTTTGCAGAGGTGGGGGCTCCAAGGTGTGGAATACTGCACAGAAGGCTCCTTTGCTTTGGCACCCCCTTCATTTTTTTTTATGATGGATGGCTCTCTAGGAGGATGGATATGGAAAAAGACAAAGGAGGAAATCTAGTCAATGTGAAAATAAAATTCTGAGCATACAGGACAAGTCTAGTTCCATCTGTGGTGTCTGCACTGAATAATGGTCCCATTATTGGTCACTGGGGGAACTTGTTCTTTTTATATAACAGGGAAACATTCAACTGCAGACTACAAACCAGCTCTCTAATTACCACTCAAAATCTCAGAGTCAGACACGAGTCTCCTTTATTCCCTATATCTAATCTACTACTAAATCTTTTCATTTTTTCCTGTGAAATACCTTTCCAATTTGTTTTTTCCTCTCTGTTCCCACAGTTGCCACCTTAATCCAGGCCTTCACCACCTTATCTTTTGTTAGGAGTACTATTTCTAGACCTGCCATACTACAATCTACTTTATATAAAATTTTTAGTAGCAAACTAAAGATATGACTTGCTAATAAAATAACTTCATCATTTAAAAAATAGAAACAGGAAATTAAATAAATGAACTAGTTCATGATTATATGTGCCAATAGAGGAAAAGGGAAAAAACAGGAAAGAGTATAGATATTCTTTATATAATTTCCCATGAATAAACAAGTGACATGCTCTACAAAGAGATGATCTAACAGTCTGAAATTTTGTTTTATCATGCAGAAAGTCTACTTACATTTGAGTATTTGCTGTCCTATCTTGTAACCAGTCCTTTAATCAAGAGGAAAAAAAATCAAAGGTATTTTTAATAATCTCAAAACAAAATACAATTGCTAAACCACTTTATATTTCAAACATTATACTTTAAAAACTACAATTTGAAGAGAAAACAGAACTATCATTTCACACAATTATCAATAACTAATGGGTATAACTATAGTAAAGGCATTCAAGGAAAACCAGTTATTTCATGTTAAGTGAATTTTCCAGGTAACAAAATTGCCTTTTCAAAAATTTATTATTTTAACCATTCTGTATTAAAATAGTTTAAAAATGATCAAAAGTTTTTCTTTACTACTCAAGATTATTTCTCTCTGTTAACATCAAATACTGTATTATGATCTAAGAGAAGTTTTTCCGTTTCTTCCTGTCTGGTAGGGCCAGAGAAATCAGAGAACTAAGAATGTTATAACTGAGTATAAATTAGGAGTCAACAAAACTGAGTGATGGCCTAAGGGCCTCTCTGAAAGACAGCATTAACTGACAGAGCTTCAATGCCTGGATTATTTTTGGCTTAACAGTTATGGGTACCTAAGAAGCCTATTTTGTTTAGCATACTCTTGGTTCTAAGGTATGTTTCAGGCGGGTAAGGCTAGGATTGCCAACCTGTGGTTAAGTGTGATATTTTTGTCTTAGGTCTACTACAGCTTGAACTATGTACCTCAACATTGTAGCCATACAAAGAGATTTCTTAAATCTGTGTTCAATAACAATTTGGTTCTAAGTCATAAAACTGACTTGGTTTGCTCATGGTTAGTCCCTATAAAGTAGGAAATATTCAAAGAAATATAAATTCTTGCCTTTTTAAAAAAAAATATAATGCTAAATAGACTGGATTAATTTAAAGATCTGCTGTTAGAAATTCTGCCTATACTTCTTGCCTTCTCTATATTTTAATATTCACAAAGACAAAGTCTCTTGTTAAAAGTTTAACACAATCTAAAAAAATTATCAGAAAATACCATCACTTTTCATTTATATAGTTATTCTCTGATATAAATATTGTGTAAAGTTTTTAACTGTTAAGCAAAATGTACAAACCGAAAGTAAGGCTGCTTTGGAATCTACATCGTAGGTGTCCTCTGCAGGCGCTCTTCTATTGCTGTTTAGTACTTAAAAGAAAAAAAAAGCCTTTAAGTTAAACAACTGGATTATTTGAAATGCTGAATAACCAAACACTTGACTTTGTTTCTAAGCACAGTACAGAACTTTAAATTTTTCTGAATCTTTTCTTGCTTGTGGGCCTCAAAGCCTAGCAAGAGAAAAATCAGAGTTATGATAAACTAATCTACTACAAATTTATGCTTATCTAACTTATCTGGGCCTTCCTCTGTAGCTCTCTCAATCTTTGCAGTATTCATCTGTTTAGTCATCATTTGTTCACGTGGCTATTCCAAAATTCTTCAAATGGTTCACCTTACCACCCTTTTGCTTCTTGTCAGATGGTTTTGCCTCATACTTTACCAAGAAGACTAAAAACATTAAACATAAGTATACCCAACTACTTTTCTCAGAATAAATCTCAGCACCTATTTTTTATTCCTTTCCTTCTATAGTAGGAGGAAAAAGGAAAAAGTAAGTTGTGATCCCAAGAACAAAGCAAAATATTTACCTTGGTCTGAGTGAAGGAAGATGGGTGTTTTGTGGCCCTCAGTTAAGCCAGCATAAGAACTCACATGTTTCAAGGAGTTGTCAGGAGAAGTATCACTCTGAAGAAAACATTGCAGTAATCTTTCAGACGCCTGTTTACACCATTATGTTTCATCTTATAAGAACTGCCCTATTTGGTCAGAAGCATGGCTCATTCAGTATATTCCATCTACTACAGAGATAATATTGGGACATATAATCAAACAACATATGGTGGCTCACCCTGAAGTCAATCTCAGAGACAAGGAACTTTTCCTTAGCATCCCATTATAATTTTGTTGTCTCTAAGTTTATCTGAATCCAACTGATACATTTAATGACTGACTATACTGAAACCACAATCACCACCTTCCAAAATCCATTTCTTCCTCAAAAGCTAATGACCAAGTCTCCTAAGTTTCTCTTGTAAAAGTCTTTATTCCCATTCTTATTACCACTACCCTAGGGGAGGCAGTCCTTATTACCTCCCAGAAAAAACCATTTCAATAGTAAGATTCTCACTGCTCTACCTGTTTCTAGTCTTTCCTCACTTTTCCCCACTGAGAAAAGAATAAAGTTTAGGCTCTTTGGTGTGACATTCAAAGTAGCTCAAACTGGTCTTTTAGCTTCTATTCTCAATACTATCCCACATGAACCCCGTGACAGAGCAAAACTAAAAACCTGCTCATTACTGGAAAATCTAATTTCCCCCTCTCCAGATCATGTTATTCTCTCAGCTTACAGGACCCATCCTCTCTCAACATCTACTAAAATTCTACCTATCCACAGAAGAGAACAGAAGGAAATTCAGAAAAAACAGACAGATATAAGCAGGGAAGCAGTGGAACTGCTATGTTAAATTTAAGATACACTAAAACAAAAATAAATCCAAATTGTAGGTAAAGATTCTAGTTCATACACAATCTTCTATTTTTGTTATTCACATATATGGAAATGTTCTGCTTGTTAAGGTCCCAAGTTTTTTTTTTTAGTAATATTTTTGTATGAGGCAAAAGAAAAAAAAAAAGACCTAGTAAAGAAAGATGATTAAAAAAAAAACACCAAAAACAAAACCATGGGGGCAGCTAAACAGCACAGTGGATAGAGCTCTGGCTTTGGAGTCAAGAGGACCCGAGTTCAAATAAGGCCTCAGACACTTGACACTTACTAGCTGTGTGACCCTGGATAAGTCATTTAACCCCCAATTGTCTCACCAAAAAGCAAAAAAGTAAAAAAGCAAAAAAACCCCAACAAAAAAAATCACCCCAAACCCCCATTCTTTTAGCTTTAGTGTAAATGCCACTTCTTCCACAAAGTCTACTTTAGCTATTCCACCTGAAATGTGCCACGATCTCTCCTTTCTCTAAATTTATCAAGTATTTTGTACACTAGTAGTGGTGATGAGGTGCTCAGGTTCCAGACCTAAGATCAGGTCTCTGGAAGCCTTCAAATTTCTCAGTAGGACAGCGGTCTTGTGAGAAACTGGGAGGCTTCCAGAGACACAATCATAGGACTGGGGCCCAAGCACTCCATCATCGGTATTTATTTATTTTTTGAGTGAATTAACTTTATTTATTTATTTTTAGTTTTCAACAATCACTTCCATGCACTTTTGAGTTTTAAATTTTTCTCCGCCTCCCCCCCCAAGATGGCATGCAATCTGATATAGACTATACATTCCTATTATACGTATCTTCACATTAGCCACATTGTAAGGAAGAATTAGAACCAACAGGAGAAACCACAAGCAAGGGGAAACAAAACAAAACACAGAAGGAAAAAAAAAAACAGCAAATAGTATGCTTCGATCTGCATTCAAACTCCATAGTTCTTTTTCTAAATGTGGATAGCATTTTCCATCCATCACTGGTATTTACTGCAGTTATTGGTTACCTGTTTTATATTCTGTTAGAAGGCAAATTCTATATCCCATTAGACAGTAAAGTCCTGACCAGGAGCAATGTTCCATGTGTGAACTTAGATAAGTCACTAAACCTCAAAGTGCCCTAGTTATCTCACCTGTGAAATGAGGATAGACGAGAGAATCAGATCCTATCTAATGTTAAAATTATGTAAGTACACATCTATGTAGCCTCCTAAATATTGCACAAAGTAAGCGATTAATATATGTTTGTTAAATGAAGATAAATGAAACTGTAAACTGCCAAGTCCTAAGCAAAAACTTGAAAAGGGGTTTTGTTTTACCTTTTGTCAATACAATGGCAATCCACATATATGATTCATGTCTATAGAGTTAAGCGGAAAAACTCATTTAACAGTCACACGCTCCCTCTTACATTTGCTCCTTTGCAAAAGGGTGAAAAACTAACCATCAAATAAGTAGGTAGGGCTGTCTAATAAAAGGGTATTGGTTATTAGTACTACATTCATAGGTTAGATCCTACAGTCTAAAATTCCTCGGGAAGTCAGTCCAAAGATGGCAGGAAACATAGGAAAATTAAATTCTAAAGAAATAATTATGATTAGAAAGAGGAAAATATCTAAAGAGACTGACATAGATGCACAAGGAAGTAAATGACTCAGATTTTTAAAAATAATATGCACAGAAGACAGGAGCTAATATAAGTAGACAAAAAATGATATAAAAGCACGATCTTTTAGAAGTAGTAGTAAGAGGAGCACTAAGTAACAAAATAAACTGAGATTGGCAATATTAATGCTAATTAGGGTCAATAAAAGCTTTTAAAACTATTCGGGGAATAAAATACACCTAGGATGAGAAGAGAAGTAGTCAAATGTGAGAAAATTTTTGTATCCCACTATTCCAGGGGCAAGAGGAAGTTTGAAGAAGGGATAAGATCGTAGACTGGTATAGGTGGGATAATAACGGACAACCAAGATTAAAAATTGTCTTTGCTTCCTTGTTCTAAACTAAGAAGAATAATATTCAGATTAGAAAGAATAGAAGAAAATGGTCAACAGAACCCAAATAAGCAAAATTACATTATCTTGATTTTTTTACAGGTAGAATCTCAAACTATGTATAGTAAAATCCTAGAACTTGGCATGGCTTATGAGCTGTTAGAAACAACATGTATTTGATCACTAAGAGCCAACAGGGAGTTGATCAAGAAGAGAAGGGGGAAAGGAACAAGCATTAATTGCGTGCCTACTATGTGCGAGGCACTGTGTTGAGCGCATTACAAATATCATCTCATTTGACCCTCATAACAACCCTCTGAGGTAGGGTTATCACATTATTATCTCCAATTCAAGAGTTTAGGAAACAAAAGCAAACAGAGGTTAAATGACTTGCCCAGGGTCACACAGCTAGTAAATATCTGAGATAGAATTTGAACTCGGGTCTTCCTGACTCCAAGCTTAGCATTTTATCCACTGTACAACCAGTTGCCTCTAGAATAGAGATCATACCACACTAGCTCCATTTTCTTTTTGTTACAGTATTACTAAAATCAGAAGAATCCTTTAGACACAGAAGGTTTGAATTTTGGCAAATTATTTGCTGAAATTTCTCATGTCATCCTTAGAGACAAGATGAAGAATCATGAGTTAGATGACAGTACAATTCAGTGGATTCAAAACTAAATGAATGATTGCACTCAAAAAGTAGCCATTAATGGGTTCATGTTAATTTGGAGGGAGAGCTCTATTAATAATGTTCTAAAAGCTGTCTGTGCTACTGTACAATTCAATACCCCCATCTTACCTCACTTCCACGCCCCATGTTCCTTAAATGAAGGCACAGATGGAGTGCTCATCTAAAGAGTTTAATCAATTAAAACCATAGTCCATATTATAAAACAGACCAAAGATAAATATAAAGCATTAACACTTAGGTTTAAAAAATCAACTGTACAAGTTGGAGTAAGGTGTTATATAGGGCTTTTGAGTGCATTATAAACTTAGTACAAGACATGACTGTGACATGGCCAAAAAGGTTAAAGTGATCTTAAACTATCTATTAAAGGAGTTAATAAGTCTTTACTATGCTCTGTCCTGGGTCAGATTATAAAGGAAAATATTGTTTTGAGTTCTGGTGCCATATTTTATTATGGACATTGAAAAAAAGTAGAATTCATTCAGAACAGGGTCACCAGAACAGTGTGTTCTTTTTTCAATACTTTCTTCCTTTTTGCTTTTTTGCCCCGTCTATCTTCTTATTTCTTTCCTCACTGGGACATATATAATATCTTCTTTCCTACTTTTCTTCCTGGCTATTACTGTCATGCTGTCTCCCAATAAAAAGAGTGCTCCTGTTTTTTACATAATTCCAAATCTTCCTAAAATACATGACAGGTCCACAAGATTCCTCTACACCTAATTTTTTCAAGCTACACACAAATGTGTATTTTTCCTTCTAACATATTAGCTCCTATAAGTACTCGAAATACCAAAGGTATAATAGGACATCTTAAATTGACTATATCTGGTACATACCTTTTACTCAACTCCAAATCTGAACTTATTACCTATTCCCCCACCCCAATCCCCTTCCTCTTCCTAACTTTCCCATTACTGTTGAGGGTACTATCAATCTCTTAGTCACCCAGGCTCACAACTAAAATATCATCAACTCTCATGATCTCTCATCCCCCATGTTCAATCTGTTACCAAATCCTGTTGCTTCTACCTTTGTAACATCTCATACACAAAAGACCCCTTCTCTCCTCTGCCACTACCCTGGTGCAAGCCATGATCACTGCCTGCCTCAAGTTTCTCCCCACTCCGAGTCTGTTCTCCATTCAAACTGATCTTCCTAACGCAGAGTTCTGACCATGTCACCCCCACTTACACCTCCCCCTCCCCCATTAAATAAACTCCAGTGGCATTAAATAAACTCCTATCACTTCGAGGTTCAAATATAAAATCCTGTTTGTCCTTTGAAGACCTTTATTTTTCAAACTACTCTCTTACCTTTCCAGTCTTCTTAAACCTTACTCACCTCTACATAGTCTATTATCTAGTTATACTGGCATCCTTAGCATTCCTTGCACAAGACATTACACTTCCTGACTGAGTGTTTTCACTGGTTGTATGTCATGCCTGGAATTATCTCCCTCTTTATCATCATCTCCTGGCTTCCTTCAGGTGCCAACTAAAAATTTCACCTACTAGAAGCCTTTCCCAATTCCTCTTAATGCTAACACCCTCTCTATGTTGATTATTTCCAATTTATCCTATCCATGCATGTACGTACATACTTGTTATGTTGTCTCCTCCCTTATACTGTGAACTCTGAGAGCAACAAATGTTTTTTTGCCTTTCTTTTTATCCCCAATACTTTGCATAGTGCTGAGTACGTAGTAAACTTAATAAATGCTTTTTGATCTGACTTGTAAAAGCCTTTACCTGATATCTAGGGATCTCTACATCCTCCGGGATGGTTTTCTTTATATCTTTCTGCCCTTGTTCCTATTTGAAGTAAGTAAACTGTAAACGTCTTTAAATAAGATATAAAAGAAATATACAATAGATAATTATACATAATTTACAATTAGAGTCCCATGTACAATAAAATCAATTATCAAATACTAAAATGCAATCAATTATGTGACACACTAAAATGCAAAAACAAAAGACATGCCATTTTCTATTTATTTAATCATCAATGGGGTTCTTATACTTTCTTTTACATTCATAAAGTGGCTACCAATGTTCCTTTGAGGCCTGGAGAAGAAACTTTACGATCAGTCAGGTTTTGATTATTAAAGGAAGGTTTATCAATAGCATTTCCTATAGGCAAATAACATGATCACTTCCTTAATATTTTAATTACAGAAAATTCTATCTGAATTTCTTTTTGACAACCAGTTTTAAAGAATAGAAAAAAATCCTAGATCCAGAAGGAACCTCAGGGACTGCCCAAGGTAAATGATTTGTCTCAGGCCAAACAGGTAATAAACGTAAAGCTGAATGGCTTTCTAGCCAGCGAGAAATATGGCTAGCAGCAACAATGAACGTTATTATTCTAGATTGTTTATTTCTGACTATTAAAAGGGTTCAAAGATCTTATTCCTATCTAATTAATTTGCTATTCAGACATCTACTCAAGTAAACAAAGAAGACCCAATATAAATTATTACTCATTATAAAATTGAGACTTTTTTATTTTAAGGATTCCACTGAATAAACTAGTTAGCTACATGTTTTTCCACTGTATCCCAAATCATCCTGTTCTTTTCCCGCCTCGGAATTTTTCTTAAGTCTGGATGTGTCATCCCAATGAATCTTGAAATGAGACCGAGTATATGAAAACAATATTTGTTTTATTAGAAATTTTAGGAAAATGAGACAAATTATTACATCTCCTTAGTTATTCTGCTAACTCTAAGGATCGTGTTGGGAAGACAGGTTGGCAAAAAAAAAGTTCTGTCAGTAGGGAATTAGGGAATTTGTGAAATAATATATTTGTGACACTGACAAACAGCTAAGAAGCACATAGCTATAAATGAAAATCTTATTTTTGAAGATTAAAATGAACATAGTAGATTAAATGAATGTGACAGTTGAACTTAAAAAGGATGTCACTGAGAGAAAAAAATCTGTCTCTGCAAGTCAGATAACAAAACTCTATAACTCAAGATTAATTTCTTACCTGTATAGTTGTTCATGCAACTAGCTAACTGCAGTGAGAAGTACAAGGCAATAGGTAAAAAGTAATCAATCTACCCCTTCTAGCTCCCAAGTGCATTTATTGACACAAAGGGTTAGTTTCAGACAGCTGGGGGTAATTTATTACCAGTTAGAAATCTTAGCTGAGACCACAATTTATTTTCATAAAATTCAATATTTTAAATTCTACTTTGAATTAAATACTTTAAATAGTGAAAGTAAACTGTACAATGTATTATACATGTTTTACCTACCAGAATATTTATAGCCAATATTTCTTTTATCTTGTGTGATGCCTCTTTAAACCTTTGTAACTCCATGCTGTCTCTGTGACCTTTAGTAAAAATCAAATACAAAACATTTTAAATTATTTTCTTGTAGGTTTGTAAATGCTGTCACTACTCTTTTCTGAGGACATAGGCTTTAAGTTGTTTTTTTTTTGAATAATATTGAAAAAGCATTATAGTCTCTCTTATAGTCCCTCTGGTGACCAAAGAAAAACATCTAGTCTTTGGGCCACAAACAATTTTGGCAGATTTTTTCTGTGCAAAGATAATATACATTTACACTGCTTCTATCCCATTATATCTAAAGTGGTTCCTGAAACTACCTTAGATATACATCTACTTTGACATGTAGAAGGAACCAACTATTGTAGCTGAAGGCATGGTGAGCTTAATCATCATTGCTGAGTTCAATTTAGTGAGCTATCGGTACTAAGTGACTAAAGAGTCATATCTAAACGAGAGGACTTTTTACTGGTTTCATCATGTCCACAAAACGTTTATTTTGTTCACATCAATCCATTCTGAAGTTACTGCTTTCATAATTCAAGGACCATTAATTTGATCAATGTGGATATTCCCCCCTCTACTCCCCTACCACTTAAGAGAAGATCTTGGAAATCTGCTTTGGCTGAAACATTTATGATTCTGTAGCCAACCTGGATATTCTTTGACAACAGGCATATAGTCAATTACCAGAACCACATTCCAAATCTTTTCAATTTAGCAGAGTTTGTGAATCATTGGCAGAGGGACACATACCTCCATGTCTCTAAAACTTATCAGGACAACAGCTGCTATTAATTGACATAGTAAATGAATTAAACTAAATTAGAGATATGTAAATCTAGGTGTGTGTGTGTATATATATATATATATATATATCCATTTTTTTGCTCCCCATTTTCAATATTAGTACTACAATGTGACTGAATAGATAAGCATCTAGCCAGAGTGAGTATCAAACCGTCAAAGCTGTAACTGGTCAACAATGAAACAGATACAATTTTCCAATAAATAAGCAAATATTTTGAAAAGAAGCCTATTGAGAATAATGGGAAGGAAGGAGGGGGAGTGACAGGGATGATTTTTTAAAAAAGGAAAAGAGCAATAAAACACATTTAAAAATGAACTGAAAAGAGCACAAGGAAGTCTGGAAAGAAACAGAAAAACTGAACCGACTGAAACGAACATGTTAAACTGGATATACACTTAAAAGAAACTGCAAGAGAAAGTCAGCTTCACATATAATAAATACTCTGTATACGAAATGTACATATTTGTTGATATTTGTAAAATTTGTGATGAAACTTTTTTAGAGTATGACACCAGCAGGTAAAAAAAACTGGATTCAACTTACCTACAAATGCTCCAAATTCTACAGCATCTCCTTCTGCAGCTTTAGAGCTGGTATGCTCTTTATCCAGGGCTACATTTCCCATTTGACTTGTGCAACTTGGCTGAGACGGAGTACTAACAAAAAACTTGTTTGATGGGGATGAGGGATGTGGTATGCTATTAGATGAACTACCTAGTTTCTGATTTTTATTAATGATTTTTGAGGCCTCTGCACCATGTACTCTGTGTCGAAGTTCTGGAGGAAAAATAGCACTTGGAAATAAGGCACCGCCAGAGGAACCAGCCTCTGGAAAGTTGAATCCTTCCCTCCTAGATATTATTAGTTCTTCTCTTCGGGGTATTAGAGCTAAGTCCTGACCAGTTATTTTGCATTGTGCATCTCTTTCATCTCTTATAAAAATGTTACAAAGAAAAGGATTATTATTTTCAAGACCTCCTTGAGGAAGAGAAGAACTAACAGTGTTTCCAACACACTGTTTTTTCCATAAAGAAGATCTTACAGGTCCATCATCAATAAGATTTTGAGCCAAATGTTTAGAAATGCTCAATTCACGTGTGATTTCATTGTGAACTTTGCTAGCTTCAGAAGCTTTCTGAGCAGTGAGTGTTTTTAACGTATCTACTGTAAGTGCAGAGAGATCCTGTAAATGTCCAATCTGAGAATCTAAAGAGTGTAATGAGCGTTTGATGTAGTTTACTCGATCTCCAACTTCTTTGATCTGAATGCACATCTGTTCAACCCTGGAAGTACAGAAAAAAAATTTCAAATACAAAAAAGAATAAAGATTTTATAAACTGTTTTCAATATCCACAAACAGTAATGGTCAATATAATCAAGTTAAAAGCAACCAAACAATGCCTGAAGGGCGGATATATGACATTAGACATGGTTCTTCATACAATGTACATTACATATGCTTAGTCAACATAAAAATACAAGCATTTCTGATGTTAGGCACTGTACTAAGTGCTGGGGACCAAGAAATGGCAAAAATATGGTTGTTGCCCTCAGTGAGCTCACATTTTATGGGAAAAATAATATGTATAAGATACACAGTGTATAAGATTGTCTTAGGAATTGCTGCTGATAAAATTATAAATTTTATTTTCAGGATGGCTATGTAAAAGAAATGCTTCCCACTTCAACCTTGCTGTATGATTCACTGATATTCCTGGGAAGTTTATTTTTGAACAAGTACTCAGGAACAGCTCAACTTACTTATGTTTGCACTTGGGAGTGACCCTGGATCATAGCTATGACTGCATCCTCATGGATAGGACAGCCTTCTAAGCATGGGTGATGGCTACTGATAAGGCTTAATGTTGGGAGATGCTAGAAAGATAGGGAAGGGGTTTTAAAATCCAAACAGAAGAGTTTACTTCACAACATGAAGGTCAGAGAGAGCCACTGTAGTTTACTGGGCAGGGGAGCAATGTGGTCATTCTTTAGGAGAATCACTTTGGCAGCTGAGGGGGGAGAGGTGAAGCAGGGAGAACAATAAGCAGGCTCTTAGAACTGTCCAGGCATGCAGTGATGAGGTCTGCATCAGGTGGCAGTCAGGGCAATGAGTGAAGGGGAAGCTGAAGGCAGAAATAACAGGACTTGACAACAGACCGTATATCAAGAAGATTATTTCCTAAAGCACAGTCTGACCCTGTTATCCTGCTGCTTGATTAGCTCTGGTGGTTCCCTTTTACTTTCAAGATAAAAAAAATAAAATCCTGTGTTTGGCATTTAAGATCTTCACAACCTCGTCCATTTCCACCTTTCTAGACTTCCTGCACTTGACTTTTCTTTGTGTCCTTCTGAATGCAGTTATATTAGCCTACTACACGACAATTTCTAGTTTCTGTGCCTTTATAGTAGCTGCCCCCATGCTTGAAATGCTCTCCCTCCTAACGTTGGCCACTTAGAATCCCAAGCTTCCATCAAGGATCAGCTTTCAAATACCACCTTCCGCAAAAAACCACCTTTCATGACTCCCAAAGATGAGAAAACCATCTATTCTTTTTGTACCTATGTATTCATATGTTTTCTCTCCCTTAAAACGTAAAATTCTTGAGGGCAGGGACTGTTGTCGCTTTTCCTTTTATTTCCAGTGCTTAGCACATTGTGCCAAGCATATTGTAAGCATTTAACAATGCCAGTTGACTGGTTCTAATCCTATCAAAATGACATTAAAGGAATTTTAATAATACTTTACCTTTCTCATTAAAAAAAAAAAAATTTTGCAAACAACTTTTTGAATGTCACCAAACAATGAGCACAGCATGACTGCTACTGGGCAAATATCATGTACTTCTCAACTGATGATATATGAAGTGGAAAAAAAGAAAAATGTCATTCTAAAAACAGCAGTCTTCAATTTCCACCAAAAAGGTAATTAAACTAGGTTTGGGTTTTGTTTTTTTACTTTTTTTTTTTTTGGTGAGGCAAATGGGGTTAAGTGACTTGCCCAGAGTCACAGAACCAGTAAGTGTTATGTGTCTGAGGCCACATTTGAACTCAGGTCCTCCTGACTCCAGAGCCAGTGCTCTATCACTGTGCAATCTAGCTGTTGCCATCAGTAAGTAATTTCTTTACTGATAGAGCCGAGTAACAGTTCTACAACTTATCTTAGATCCTCTAGGGAGCAATGAGAAATTAAGTGACTTGCTTGGGGTCATACAGCCAGTATATGTAAGGGATGACACTTGAAACCAGGTTTTCCTGACTCCAAAGTGAGCTCTTTATCCACTGTGCCACAATGCGATCAACCATGATACTTAACAAAAATATAGGATATAAAGAACCATGTTCCCAGCATGTTCAGAAATGTGTGATATCAAACAGGCATGATTTTTAAAAACAACTAATATTAACGTTAGAGCCTCTTAACCTTTCAAAAGTGACACGAATTCTCTCTTCACTTCCAGAATGGAATTTGTCATCCTTTTCATTAAAATACATCTCAACACATTGTTCTTCAAAATCATGAAGTTTCTTTTGATCTTCTTCTGTTAAGAAAAGTTCTAAGAAATAGAAAAACAAAGAATATGAGAAAAAGTTATCAAATATACCAAGGTAATGATCAAATAAACAAGTGGTTGGCTAGCTGAGTAGTAGACTATCCATCAATCCATTAAGACCACAATGTTTCAAAAATTCTTTGTTTACTAGGCTACTTTGGAATGCTATTAGACTACATGGATGTGAGATGAGATCTAGTATAGCCTAAATACTCGTAATTTAATTTAAGCTAATTTAATCTTTCATATATACGAAATATAAAACTTGGCAGTATATTTTATAAATTGTGTTTATATATATTTTACAAATTTTGAACTTGACTATAAAAATACTTTATGTTTTAAGCTTGACTTGCCCAATTCTAACACAAGGCCTTACATTTATCCCTGAAAACATTTGGCTGACTATTGCTAAAGCCTTACCCTGAAGCAAATAAACTAAAACTGAACAAAACAAATAAAGATACCAATTAGAAGCCTTAGCATATCACATAGTTTAAAATTATAATGGAGAACAATGCAGCTTAACTGTAGAAACAGGAAGGGCAGAGGTGTGGCTGTTGCTCTGAGAGAGTTGTATTATTTCTGCCTGTGCAGCTAAGGTATTCAAGTGAGAGCATACAATCATTAATATATGTGAAAAGGGTCCTTTCTGCCCAGTAGTACTTCAGAAGGGAGTAGTACTTCATTTGCCCTTAGGGCAGGGTGACTATGATTCTCTCAGTGCCTGGAGCATTTCTACTTCTCTCTGTGTCACTATTCTCTTAACTTGTGCTCAGGCACCACATAATCGGTATACTGTTTTCCTCAGGATTTCCCCATGTATCTGAAAGCTATTTGACACTCCACTTCAAAATATGAACACAAGAAGATTCTATAGGGAGTCTCTGATGACTTTGTGATTTGCATTTATCAGAATCTGATCTGTTACAAGAATCCTGACATGCCTTTGGCCATAAGGGCACAGTTAGTTGGGAGTTTACCGTTTACTGACTTAATGGACTTCCCTCACTGCTACACTATATTGTTGACTGACAATATATCAATCATGTACTTCCATCAACTGCAAAATGAACCTGCAAAAAAATCTCTTTAATCTGTTGGACCAGATGTTTTCTCCAAGATATCTCATTTTAACATTTTGTGAAAGACAACATTATCTTCAACTTGGTTAAAAATTTGATAAGCACATTCTTAACTCCTTTGTTTAAGAAAAGAATGCATTTGGAACTAATGCTTATCAGAACTAACACAATGCACCAAAAACACTGACATCCTTTCTGATATTCCTCATATTTTGAGCAATTGTGTACTGTTTCATTATAATGCTGTCTCCTTTCTCCTTATCTAAACCACTTGGTGTACTGGGGCCAAATAATCAACAAGAATTTACTGAAAGTTTATGAAGGCAGTATGGCTAAGTGGCTAAAGGACTGAACTTGAAATCAGGAAGACTTGGCTTCAAATCCTACCTCAGATATTTACTAGCTCAGTGATTTTTGACAAGTCACTTAATGTCTGTGAGCCTCAGTATCCTCACATATAAAATGAAGATAATGTACATAGCAATAAATACAAGTTATTAACCTTAATTATAATTAGATATAAAATTGTGTCTGAGTCTCTGAATTATGTAAAAGATATGGTCCAGTTCCTCAAGAAGCTTATAATCTAGTTGACAAAACAAAACTTTGCACATGTAAAAAAGAGAACAATTAAGTACTAAACACTACATGGTACTGAATAACAATGTAAAAGAAGTTTGTAGGAGGGAGAGTTCAATGGAAGTTGGAGTCATAGATACTTTTACTGAGGATGACATTAATAGATAAAAGAGCTGTTCTACATTTATTTTAAAGATGAGGCAACTTAGATATAATAAAGTGACTTGTCTAAGGTATCAAGTGTTAGACACAGAGCTTGGGCTAGAGCTTGGGAAATAAACTCTAAATAAGTAGCAAGGAGAAAAGAGGACATTCAGGAAGTGGAGCTGGTATGATCAAAGATATGGAAGCAGGAATGAGTGTAGGATATGTATGTGGGATAGAAGGTATGGACAATGGATAATGGAAAGTGTTGAGTCTGGCCTGATTAAGAGAATTTAAGAATGGTAAGAAATAGACAAGATGGGTCATTATGGAAGACCTTGAAAGTGAAGCAGAGTTATGTGGTTGTTGCAAGAGATAGATATTGTAAGTTCTTGAGAAAAATGGGACACAAAAGCATTTTCAGAAAGTTTGGTAGCAGTAAAATCATTGATTGTGTTAATGTTATACAAACAGCAGGATAAAAATATCCAATAATTACAACAATATAACAATATAAATATATTTTTATGAGACATGATTATGTTTACTTAGGCTAATAATTCAACAAAGTTATTATATCCACTATTACAAGCGTTAAAAAAAATCACAAAATTTTTAAGCTATAATATTACTTAATAAATTGTGAAATGAAAAGCTTTTGGTTTAAGAATCATCCATCTTACTTGGTCCATTTGAAGTCTTGTCTTTTTTTCTTCTTTTACATATACAACAACACATGGAGGCCACATGGCTAAGAATGATAAGTGGTGGAGGCAGAACTGGCTTTTCATGATAAGCCATAATGAAATGATAACGCTGGTACTTCCATACAGTGTTTGAAATTGCTTTTACTTGAAAATATACATTGCTATGGAAACAAAAAAGAACAAAACCAAACTTTAGTTGAACATATTCTTTTAAAAAAAATGTAAAAGTTCTATTACCTTAGAGTCCTAAGCTAAGGTCATAAATACCAAAGAAAGTACTTGTTAATAGATACATATACTAATAAATGATGCAGTTTACAACTTACTTGGTGTTAAAAAATTCTCTCATTTGTATTTTTACAGAGATATTTAGCATAGTTCTTTTCCTTCAAAATAATTAAAAGTAAGAGCTATCTGTATAAGGCACTATGACAGGCCTTCTATGTAAATTCAAAAGAAAGGCTCCTAATCTAAAGGAGCTCACCAATCTGCCCCTGAAGTTTAAAAAAGGCAGCTAGGTGGCACAGTAGTAAGAGAACTGGACCTGGAGAGAGAAGACATGAGATCAAATTCTGCCTCAGATCCTTACTAGTTGTGTGATACTGGGCAAGTCACTTAGCCTCTGCCTGCCTCAACGTCCTCATCTGTAAAATGGGGATAATAATAGTACTTACCTCCCAGGGTTGTTATGAAGATAAAATGACATAATATGCATTTTGCAAACATTAAAGCATTGTATAAATGCTGGTTATTATAATTCTTATTTTAACCAGATGGTGCAGGACAAAAAGATATTACAGATGTTAATGGGCATGAAGACGGAAAAATTAATATTAACCTATGATCAGGAAATTAATAGAATGCACCACTAATGACATTTCTGTTGTTGACTTAATTGTCTATTTATTTAAATATAACAATAAATGGCTTTTAGTAAATGTAAAGAAAACAAAAAACATCTGGCCAACATTTAGATTTGGTGCTAAAAGTGTAAACAGATATATAACAAATTATTATTTTGCTAGGTTTGACATCTTGAACTTCTAACCAGCCACCAGTGGTCACATGACAAATTTTACTAGGTAAAAGGCTACAATAAGTCAGTAAAAAAATTCAAGTCTTGATTTTTATTCCAGATCTATTGCTACCAACTGATCATGATGGTATTATAATCCACTGAAATTAGATTTTTGCCAACAGCAGACCTAGGTTTAAATTCCCATTTTGAAGTCACTTAGCCTCTCTAGGCTTCAGTTTCATCATTTATTAAAGCAGATGACCTGTGAGTTCTAAATATGTGACCAATCCTCTGATGTCAGAAAATTACAAAACCCAACTTGGTCCACCATATATCAGAAGCTCATGTAGTGCTTTCCTAAAAGAATTTTCTGTGTTTAGCTAGAACCAGTTCACGTAACTCATTTACTGATGAAGGAGACACGATGGGTAGCAAGAGCTGATCCTGGGAGGTTTAGTAACTGAAGGCAAAGCACATGATAGGTCAACTCTTGGCTCACAGCAGAAACTCCTATCATTTTCTTTTATGTGAAAATTTTGATGAAAACAGGAAGAAAATGTACAAATGGATTAAAATAAACATTAACTGGCAGCCAGAAGTAGGAAAGAAGGGCATCCTGAAATGCTTAGAACTTAAACTTTCTGACAGTGGGAATCTGTATTTTTTCCCACTGTCTTCCAAACACTTAAGACCAACTCTTATAAAAAATAGTTATTTAATAAGATAGTTGGATTGAACAGTTGATTTGATAGTAGCTATGGAATTTGGAGTCTAAGACGAAAAGGTCCTTAAGGCTACCTATTCCAGTTCAGAGAATATAAGGGAAAGGAATCTATAAAATGAAAGTTGTAGAGTATAAGTTCCTATTTTCAATGATGCATGTTGAAAAGTTACCCTTTCCTTTCTTCCCAAGTATCATCCATAGAAGATTATTCATTTATATAAAAATCCTTCCAATATTCATCTTCATGGATCAAGATTTGTCCACTTTCCACTACTGGTTTCTGAAATACTGGCATTGCAGGGCAGCTAGGTGGCATAGTGGAAAGAGTGCTGAGCCTGGAGTCAGGAAGACTTCTTCCTGAGTTCAAATCTGGCCTCAGACACTTACTGGCTTTGTGACCCTGGGCAAGTCACGTCATCCTGTTTGCCTCAGTCTCCTCATGTGTAAGATGAGTTGGAGAAGGAAATGGCAATTTAATCCAATATCTTTGCCAAGAAAACCCCAAATGGGGTCACGGAGAGTCAGGTACGACTAAAAGCAAAGTACCAAAATATGATCAGAAAAGGATAGAAATGTGGTCATAAAAAACATAGGAAAAAAGCACCGGCCCTGGAGTCAGGAAGACCTGAGTTCAAATCTGGTTTCAGACACTTGACACTTACTAGCTGTGTGACCCTGGGCAAGTCACTTAATCCCAACTGCTTAACTCCCCCCCATAATATATGCATATATGAAATATGGTTTTGTAAGTGACTAAAAAAACCTACAAACATCTTTCAGTATGGTAACACGTAAATTTACATTAAAAATTTAATCACTGTATTTATCATTACAAACAGAATCATACAATGTTAGAGGACAGGGGATGATAGAATTAATCTAATTCTACTGATGAAATTGAGGTTCCAAGAGTGAGATAAAATGATATGTGCATGTTTAGAGTGTATTAGTAACACAGCTAGAACAAGAAATGGGTTCTTGATATTCTTCCAGTCTCTCTCCATCTCCAATCCACACTCACACAACTATCCAAATAATCTTTCTAAATGGAAGTCTTTCACAATGTCACTCCTCTGCTCAAAAAGCTAGAGTGGTACCCTATTGCCCTGAGGATGAAATATAATCCCTGCAGACACACTGGCCACTTGCTGCTTCTACAGAAAGCATCCATTCCATCTTCTGATTCCAGACCTTTGAACAAGTTGTCCCTTCCTCTTTTCTGTCATATTCTTCCTCTTGGAAGAGCTGATCTGTTTGTCTATGCTCAGGTACCCCCTCCTATGAAAAGCCTTTTCAGATTTCGTTTTTTCCTCCTCTGTGCCCCCTACTAAGTTTCCCAGTTGTAAAAGCTCCCACACATAAAAATTACTTGGTATTTACTTATCTCTGTACATATATTGTATTTCTCCTCCCAATCCTCAGAAGAATGTAAGCAAAGTCCCTGATGGCTAGGATTCTTTCACTTTTATTGTTATATATGCAGCACCTGGCATAGCCCATGCTCTCAATAAATATTGTCCTAATGAACTGCTCTTCTTTGTTAATCCTCCCAATCCCCCTGCCATGACTTCAAATCTTGTTACTTCTGAGGCCCTTGAGCTGCTTAATATTTATGTTCCCTTTTCTAATTAACTGAGGGATCCTTTGGTTTGTTGGGTCTCTCCCCAAGATTAAGTTATTTATTTATAGGAACAAGTGGGAGTGATCAATTTAAAGGGTAATTTAGAAATGGTGAGGTTATTTACATTTTAAAGAGCTTGGAAGTTACTAAATAGACTACTTGAACTTCAGCCTACTGAAGAACAGTACAGTTTTATATCTACTGCACAAGTTATGTGTTTGATTTAAATAAGAAAAGTACCCATCTAATTAGTCATTTTGAAATAAGGTACTTACTTGAAAAATGCAATAAGAAGATTAACCATAATTATGTACTGTACAAAGAGGTAGACTGCTTGAAGAAATGGGGTCAACCATGTTCCAGGACCACAGAGACTTCTTACACTTCCTTCTGTATTATTTGCACATACTGTGGAGGGAAAAAAAAGGGTTTTCTTACACATATATAATATTTAGCAGCTTGCAAAGATTTGTTGAAAAAAATTCTGAATCTCTTTTTAAAGGAGCTATTATTATTTCATAAAGCTCTTTATCTTCTAGATTGGCACAAGTGTCTAAAAGAAAGGGATGAAAAATGAGCTTGCAAACTTAGTGTACTTCCCCAGACACTTTATATACAGCATATGGAGGAGGGGGAGGTAGAGAGGAAGAGCATGTTTGTGTATGTATGCATAAATGAGGACATGAATCTACTGTTTATAAACTTCCTAGTGAATAACATGTACTGGTCCTATTCTCTCATTTCAGGGTAGGAATGAGTTTTCTCCCAGAACATAGGCTAAATCCTGTGAATCAACCAATCAATCAATCAACAAATACTTAAGTGCCACAGAACTAGGGACTATGAGAGATACGGAAGATACAAATACAAAGAATGAAACATTACTTGCTTACATTTTGATGGGAGCAGACATGGCATAAATAGAGACAACATAAATACAAAGTGAACAAGTACAAATATACACAAAGTAGTTACATACAAGGTAATTTGGAGGGAAGGCACCAACATTTTGGGAGATCAGGAAAGGTTTCATTCAGAAGACAGTGCATGAACTATGTCCTAAGGGAAAAAGAGGAATCTATGAGGCAAAGATAAAGAGGGAGTATATTCCAGGTATGGGGGATAGACAGTGCAAAGGCAAGGAGATGGGAGATACAGTGTCATGAATAAGGAATAAAGAGCCAGTTTGGCTGGATTACAGAATGGGGAGACTGGAAAAACAGGGCCAGGTTGCGATGGACTTTAAAAAAAGCTAAAGTGAGGAGTTTCTATTTGATCACAGAGATAATAGGAAGTGAATGGTGACATAGTAAAAAGAAAATTACTTTGGCTGCAGTGTATAGGTCAGAGTAAAGCGGTGACAGACTTGAGGCAGGGAGACTGATGTAATAGTCTAGGTGAGAGGTAATAAGGGTCTGAACTCAGGTGTAAGCTATATGGGGAGAAAACACTGGATGCAAAATTTATGATGGAGGAAGTAAAAGTAAGATTTTGCAAGGTTTCAAACCTGGGAGGCTGAGAGAACGGTGGTGCCTTTGACAGAAATACAGTTGTCTGGGAGAGTGGAAAGTTTGGGAGACAGACTGAAATCAATTGTGGACATGTTCAGTTGAAGATGTCTCTGCGATATCTAGCTTGAAATGTCTAGGAGGCAACTGGAGATGAGGGACTGAAGTCTAGGGAAAGCATAGACTGTCAAAACTAAGGGAACTTGATGAAGTTATCCAGAGGGTGTCTGTGAGAAACTCTGTGAGAAAGCTCCTGGCAGAGATCTTGCATTTCATGGGGGGAAAAGACAGGAGAAGCAAGCAAGTGTATAGTAGCTATTGGTTTTTGTTCCTTAGTGTTTTGATGCCATAACACCAGTGAATAAAAACCCATGAGAAGATAGCTCCAATTCCTCCTAAAGAGGATATAAGGAAAAAACCAAAATCCCCTACATTAAATGGGAGATTTTAATCTCCCTAATATTAATCCCTAATATTTCTTTAGTTTTATGCATAGGCCCACAAGTGACTACATCATTATTAAGAAATGAATTGTCTTAGAGGTTTGATAAAAATATAATCCCCTCTACCCCATTATGTTCCTTTAATCAATCAACATTTATTAAGCACCTACTATATGGTAAGCACTGTGCACTGGAGATTAAAACAAACAAAAAAAAAAGGCTAAAGACAGTCCCTGGTCTCAATGAGCTTAACAGGGGAAACATGCGAACAAATATAAAGATATAGCTATCGTATGCTGGAAGAAAGTGACAAATGAAAAATGAATAAGGGTCATGTAAACCAAGAATGCGGTGAGGCCACTGAAAACGCACTTTCAATTTAATATACTGAGGTAGGCTAGGAGGTACAGAGCCAAGGCAGACAATCTGCATATGAATACAATTGGCTAAATATTCTCTTGAATCCATTTTCTCTTAAGAGTAAAGATGCAGAGAGAGACATACTAAGAAAGAAACCATAAATTGGATTAGACTATGTTGAGGAAAAAATGATTCTCGGATTATATTTCAGCTTATTAAAAATTAGACACAGTAATACCATAGTCAAGGAACACCCATATCAGATATAATCTGATGTCACATTGTGGCATAGTAGTGACTCTGGCTTCTTAAAGTCTATGCCAATGGAACTCTGAAAAGACCAAAACTAATTCTTCATCAACTCATCTTTTTTCTTTAAAAGTGCCAGAACTTTTGAAAGGTTAAATATTTTGCTAGGGAATCTTTTTTAAAAAAGTTGTATGAGATTCCTAAAATTTTACATTTCGTGATGACTCAGAAACATTATCATAATAACAAGTTTCTTTTTTGTTACAATGTTAGCTGCCATTACCAATATGATTCTGTCTCATTTCCCTTTTTGTTTTTTGCTTATTCCAGGGTAGGTTACCATCTGATGCCTAGTATGTTAGATAGCTAAAAAGGTTGTGAATAAGGGACTCAAGTCCTCTCCTACATATAAAGTACACAGAACCATAGCATTATGGTTCTGACTATGTTGGACCATCTAAATTTATTTCTTAGTTCATAGCCATGAATTCTCTAGGGCTGAGGATGCCAAAATTCTAATTTCTATACAAATATGATTTTACAAAAATACTCCTTGGATCCATAATGAGTTCATGTTTTAAAAAGTCTTATTTTAATATTAAATAGCACTTGAATTTTAAAACATAAAATCTTACCATCAATTTCATATGCATAAACTTCACCAAAAATCATCCAGTATGGATTAAAAACAACATCTTTAGCAAGCCTCCAAGATGGTGGTTCATGAGGATAAAGTATTGCCTGTCTGGGAACCCCAAAACTGAGCAGTACAAGTGCCATAATTACAACGATGTAAAACATGTTTGCCACCTGTTTAAAAAATGGTAATAATAAAAATAAATGAAAAAGTGAAAACGTATGATTTTCATTAAAAAAAATCAATGTTAAGAAAATTTCTTATTTTCTTTTTTCCTCTAATATTATTCAACAAGACCATACTCTGTAGTCAAAGAGAATATAAACTGCAATTCATCAAGAAGATCAAACTGATACGTTTTGAAAAAAGGTATGTATTTAAGTCAGTATTCCCCAAACAGAAATGTTATATTAACTTTGATGTCTCTAAGTTTCCCAACTAAAATAAAATTTAAAAAAGATTTCAAGAGGTTTTTCTTTACTTATGGCTTATACTTTAGTTACATTTACACATATAGAGATAATTAACAAAATTAGTTACAATGGAAAAATGGCAAATAAGTATGATCAGTAAGTACTAAAGGAATTCCCAAGAGAACAATATGATCAGAGGTTACACAGAAGAAAGGGTAGCTTTCAGACAGTAAGAGTAAAGAAGAGAAGGATTTCTGGAGGGCTATCATAGTCCATAGTAAGAAGTTCAAATTCTGAAAGGTTCTAGAGAACATTTAGATAAATTTGTCTGAATGGTAGTGGAAGACAATAAGTAGGTGAGGGTAGAATGAAGAAGGTCTTAAATCAAAGGCTAAGTACTTGTTTTTCTTAAGTGATGGTAAGCTACCAAAGGTATTTGATCAGTGGAATAATATGATAAATTACATTTATAAAAAAACCCATAAATTACATGGTTATTATTTATCAAGAAAAAAACAAAACAAAACAAAACAGAACAATTCATGGTAAATCAAAACTCTTCATCCCATTTTTGGCCAGCACTCATTATTAAGTTCTTCTTTGTGTTATGTAGAAATGTATTTCCCTAAAATTCTCTCTTACCAGTTTAACTATGTAGGGTCAAACAAAATAAACCTAATCTTTTCATAAAACTCTTCAAATATTTGGAGTAGACAGTTTTTATGCCTTGTTACCTTCTTCAAGCTTTCTCTTTTCCAACTTAAATGGCCCCAGTCTCAAATTAAATGCTGTCAAAGCCCTCTGTCCTCTTGGTTGCCCTATTTTGGACCTGTTCAAATACACTAATGCGCTTCTTAATACAAGAATACAAAGGATATGGAAGTTTTATTCACTTTCTTAGTGTAATTTGATATTCCAGAATGACTGAATCTGTTCAAAGATCTATATAAATATCCTATTATTGTAATGGCCTTCTTACAACCCCTATAACATTTGACCATTCCTAGTTTTGGTTATTACTGACAATTTGTTGGGTGGGAGGTGAAGCTTCAATTGTTTTGATTTGAATTTCTATTAGTAGTGATGAGCTATCTCTGATATGGCTGTTAATAGTCTGTACATCTTTTGAGAACTCTGTTCATCTTCTTTGACCACTCATCCAAAGGCCTATGGCTTCTGGTTTAACTTCCATTTCTTATTCTGTACATCAAATCTTTATCTGGGATATGTTTTTTTCCTAATTACTTTTTTTATTCTGATTGTACTGGTTTTTACTAGCACAAAATCTTTTCAATATAATGCAATGAAAACTACTTATTTTATGTTTTGTGATCATCTCTACCCTATCCTACCATATATAATTGCGAAAGCTATCTGATTTGATTTTTTTCCCTGATTTTTCTTCTCTTTTTTTTTTTAGGGTGGAATCTTTAATATTCACATCAAGAATTCATATGATTTTATTGTGGTATGACATATTATGTTGGTATAAACCTTTATGTCCCCAAAGTTTAGTGTTTATCAAAAGTTAGGTTATTGAGTTCAAGTGTTTCTGATCCATCATCATCTATAGTAGTCTATTCTATTAATACTCTTTTTATTGTGGTGAATGAATATAATTGAATATTACTAAAATGTTGAGTATGAACAGTACAGGAAGGCATGGGAAGATTTATAACTGATATAATTTTATCTAAGTAAAGAACAAAAACCAGAATATAGACAATGACTACAATAAAGTAAATGGAAAGTAAAATAATAAAACTGTAGCTGAATGCTCTGTAAGTATACTTGGCCTTGGAGAGGAGTGGGGAACAAAATATACACTTGATGTATGTGCTGCTTAGATTTATTGAATTGCTTTTTTTCCTTTCTTTTAAGGAGTAGCTCTCTGAGTAGGGCAGGGAGGACAGGAAATGAAGGTGATGAAAAATAAATGATATCAATCAAAAAATTTAAAAATACAACTTTCTTCCCTTTTGAAAAACAGGGTACTATATGCCAGGTTCTGGCACCCTACCCATTCTCCACAAACTTTCAGACTAGAGATAGCTATTTCCAAAAGATCACAACTGTGTGAGCCTTGAAAGTTGAATTTATTTAAGTTACCTAGGTTCTCTCTTACTATCTTTCCTTACATATGTTGGACTTCAATTTCCTTTCCACTCTGGAGATTCTTTTCACTGACATAAAAAATGAAAGCAAAACAGGAGTTGAATAAGTTGGCTTATAATTCCTGAAACATCACTATACCACATAATTCTACATGTGTGATCACTTGATAATAAATTTAAAACTTTCTTTAAAAAGGCCTCTAAAGGACATCTGATCCAACTTTTTCATTTAAGGATATTGAGGCTCAGAGAGAATAAGAGGTTTGCTTAAGATTATGATAGCACTTTGTACTATTCACAAACTGGTGTGTGTGTGTGTGTGTGCGCACGCGCACGCCAGCGTGCACGTTTGAAGCTGGAGGGGGAGAGTTATCTAAGTAAGCGTTAATATCCTTAAGTTTAAGAGCAATGTTTTTATACTTCTTCCACTTTGTCCGACACCATTCAAAATAAGGCACACTACAATAAATATTGTGCAACTGACTGATTTAGCTTTTTTATTTTCTAATCTATTTTCATAAACATGGTTTTATTTTATTTATTTATTTTCGGCTAGGCAATGGGGTTAAGTGACTTGCTTAGAGTCACACAGCTAGTAAGTGTTATGTATCTGAGGCCAGATTTGAACTCAGGTCCTCCTGAATCCAGGGCCGGTGTTCTATCCACTGTGCCACCTGGCTGCTCCTCTAATCTATTTTCTAGGTTAACTAGCTAAGGGAACAAAAAAGATAAATTCTACATGAAGATTCAGTCCATCAGATTACAAATACATTAAATTCCCTGTTTTCCTCTGAGGGTGGGTTTATAGTATTATTAACAGTTAATTTTTTCTAAATTTGACCACAAATCATCAGACCATTTGAAATTTTAAAAACACAAAGACTAAATATACTGGTCAACAAGCATTTATAAAATGCTTATTATGTGCCATGGCTAAGAGCTAGGGATAGATAAGGTAAGAGTCAGTGGTAGTCTCCCCATAAAGTGTGGGATAAGGGAGTAATGTAGAAAATATTAAGGTTGGAAAGGCAGACTGGGGAAGGTAGGTGGTAAAAGGCTTTAAAAACCAACCATTCTAAATAATATCAAATATCTTCCCAATATGCTAATAAAATAATCTAATAGATTTTTAACACGAATCAAATATGCATTATGACAATGATGTTTGTCATCTAATTAAGGCAGATGTTCAGTTGTTTTTCAGACATGTCTGACTCTTTGTGACCCTATTTGGGGTTTTCTTGGCAAAGATACTGGAGCAATTTGCCATTTCCTTTTCCAGATCATTTTACAGATGAGGAAACTGAGGCAAACAGGGTTAAATGACTTGCCCAGAGTCACATAGCTAGTAAGTGAGACCAGATTTCTGACTTTAGGCCTAGTGCTCTATCACTGCACCGCCCAGCTTCCTAAGGCAGAGATGATAGTAAAGATAAACGTTTTCATTTTTATGAAGAAAAACCTTATGCACACATGTACATTATTGATATTTCATTTTACATAAACTTACCATTTTGCCAATCATCATTACATAAGGCCCCGCCTGTTGATTTACAGCTAAAAAATCCAACAACCGGACATACCAAAAAATAATATTAAGACAGTAAATCAGTCTTCCAGCAACAAATATTTTATCATTTCCAAATTTCCATTTTGCTCCAAATCTTAGTCCAAATCCAATGAAAAAAGTCACAATGGCAATTGTATCACTGATGTTGAAGTAGTCACTGAACCACACTTTAATTTTCTGGCTTATTTTTCCAGCTTCAGACATAAAAATCTATATAAAAAAAATCAAGTTAAACATTAGATTTTTTTCCCCTTCCACAGGCTTATCTCAGTACTTTAAAAAGCCCAACATTTATCAAAATGATCCAATTCAAATACTGTATAAAAATGTATTAACATTACTAAGTGAAAGCCACTGAACTATATAATAGGAGGACAAAGACAACAGTCCAACCCTCAAAGAGTTTACATACTATTGGGGGTGGGGGGCGGGGGAACGGAACACATGTACAAATAAATGCAAACTAATAATTTCAACAAAGAAAGTGATCTAAAAACTGGGGAGGATCAGAATATGCTTTATGTAGATAGTACCTAAGTTATGATTTGAAGGAAGCTACAGATTCTAAAAGTTGCAACCAACTGTGTGCAAAGGCACAGAAATGAGAAGTGAATATGACTAAAAGCTAAGATGAGTTTGACTACAAGTAACACTAAATAGGACTGGAAAGAAAGGTGAGAGACATATTGCAAAAGGTTTTAAATGGCAAGCTTATGCATTTGTATTTTGTGTATTTATATTTTATCCTAGAGGCAAAAAGAAACTACTTTAGAGTTCTGCCTTTTTTTTTTTCAATGCTTTTTTTTGGGGGAAGGGGGTGTGAGGCAATTGTGCTTAAGTGACTTGCTAGTATGTGTGCAAAGTGATAGCACAAATACAGCAGAGTCTATTTCACTACAAAGAATAGATCAGATGTGAGAGATACAGAAAAAGTGGAATCAATATGGCTTGGCAACCGATTAGATAGGGGGTCATACTGAGAGAGAAGGAAGAGTCAAGGAATGTGACAAGCTATCAACAACCATATTAAAGATGTTCCAAATCACTATTAGAAAAATGCACATTACAGCAATTCTGAGGTTCCATCTCACATTTATCAAATTTTGGCAAGGCTGACAAAAAGGGAAAATGGCAAATGTTGGAAAGGCTGCAGGAAGAGAGGCACATTAACACAAATGATGATGGAGTTGTGAATTAGATCAGTCACTAGAAAGCAATTTAGAACTGTGCTTAAAATTACCAAACTGAATCAGTGATACTACTACTACTAGGCCTATATCCCAAAGAGATCAAAGAAAGAGGGAAAAAACTCGTAAGTACAAAAACATCGTTAGCAGTCTTTTTGTCAGGTCAAGAACTGGAAACCTACTTATCAATTATAGAACGGCTGAACAAATTATGGAATGTGAATATATGGAATGCTACTGTGATGTAAGAAACAACAAAAAGCACAGTTTCAGAGAAAAGTGGTAAGACTTGTATGAACTAAAGTAGAATTAAGTGAACAAAAGGAGAAAGTCACATATATTAACACTGACACTACTTACTTGCCAAATATCAATCTAGATTATTCCCACCTTCCTTTCCCTTTGTACTCAAGCTTGTATTGCTGAATGGAGCTAAACGAAGTCCAGTCACTAAACTGTGGTGAGTGAGATCACATAATCTCAACTGGGCCCTCACTACAGCAAGGCAATACCACAGTATACTTTTCAACCTCCTCAAGCCAAGGAATGAATGTAGGGAATTGTTATTCAGAAGTTAATACTCGCCAAAGAGAAGGAAGATGTTAAAGCAAAAATGATGGGACCCTAAGGATAAAAAGGCAAAAGCCAATCCATATTTTGTCATGAACAGTAACTTAGGGAAAGTAGATTTAATCATGTTTATTTTTTGAGTGTTCTGATATTCCATCCCTTCTTTCGCATTTCTCAATTTTGTTAGATTTTTAAAAGAACCAGATTTTAGTTATAAGTAATTCATTCATATTTTGTTTTCCAATTTGTTTAATTTTGGGCTTATTTTGATTTTCTAATTGTTGAATTGTATATTCAGTTCAGAAATCTTTTTCTATTTTCTTAATGCATGTTCTCAGAGGTTGTCCTGAGGACCGCTTTAGCTGCATTTCAGAAATTTTGGTACATAAGTTTCATTATGATTCAATGATTATTTTTACAATTTTCTTTGTTCCACTCAAATTTAAAGATGTCATTAAATCTCAATTTAGTTCTATATCTTTTATGTTCCCTGTATTACTATTTTGTTCCATTTTATGCTGAAAGGATTTTTACTATTTTTGTTTTATTTAGAACTCCTTTGTGCCTATTTTTATAAAGGTGCCATATGTTGCTGAAAAATGTGTATTCTTTAATCTTCTCACTTAAAAGATGTCCTATGTCTTTCAGGTCTAAATTCTCCAATGTTTTGCTGACTTCTTGAAATCTTTGTTTTTGTTTCTCTTTCTGCTTGATTTGTCAAGTTCAGAAACAGGAACATTATAGTTTACTACAATTATTATGTTATTATTTTATGTATTTTTATAATAAACTTTTCCTTTACAGGTTCAGATATAATGCCAGCTGGTGAATATAAATTTAGTACTCTACTGGTTCATTACTTACATTTTAAGAATAATAGTTTCATAATACAGTTTTCCTTGACACTGTGAATTTTGGTTTTTACACTAATATCATTACTTAACTCTTACTTTTTCACATTCATGTGATAATATCCATTTGTCACTGTCTTTCATTTTTTACGGTTGCTTCATTCACTTCAAGACTGCTAGGTTTGTTTCCATTTAATTTTTTTCTATTGCTTTTTTGTTCAGAAAATAAATTTCAATTGAGAAAAGGAATTAATATTGTAGGATAGCATGAAATTTATAAGGGAAAATAAGTCAGAAAGGAGGAAAATCTCTTAAGAATGATTTTTGAAGGCACAAATTAAAACAGTAACAACTAAGAAAAAGGGATGTTGTCTAAAGCAACCAATATGGGTGGATATACAAGGAACTCATCAACTTAGATGAGTTCAACAGTCAATAAACATTTACTAAGTGCCTATCATGTGCAAGGCACTGTGCTAATTGAGGAACTGTTTCTTTCACAATTTCTCAGCCATCTTGCCATAGCTGCTAAAAATATTTCTTAATTTACCAGTTTCTATGACTAAATTTCCACGGACTTCTGATACATAATTTAAAGAAATAATGAAAAGAAAACTTGTAATCTACTAGGCAGCAAACAGGTATTTGCTGTTAATACAAAGGATAGGCGATGACTCAATGTGAGCAAGAATTTAAGATACAAAGAGTAACGGAGCAGTAAAGAAAAGATCCCTAACTTTTAGGAAGTCATACACTATTACTGAACTCACATGAATTTTAGTCCAAAGCAGAGACATACAACAACATACCGAAATATTATGAAAAGAAGGTTCTTGCATGTTTGTGGTGTTTGTTTTACATGAATGGCAGGAAACAGAGGTGCTTTGGTAAAATAATGTTTCATAGTTATTTCAATTCCATCTCTTAAATCAAGAAGTCTGCATTTTCACATCATAGTTCAAAAAGCCCCATGGGTCCCTTTTTTTCCTGCGGGATAAAAATACTAACTACTGCTAAGCATTTGAGCGCTTCTTAATCTGGCTCCATACACCTTTCCAGACTCATTGTACGTTACTATCTTTTACTCACTTCAGGTCCCAACAAAACTGGCCTACTTGATGTTAAGTGTAAAGAAAATTTTATCTCATGAGCTACAATTTTTCAGAAGTTGTTTCCCATGACTAGAATGCATTTCTTTGTCGTATCCAGTTAGCAGAATCCCTAATTCCTTCAAGGGTCAGTTAAATTGCTACCTTCTGCACACGCCTATCCTAATTTCTCTAGTCGCTAAAGCTCCTCTCCCCCCACTAAGTAAACAACTATAAAAATATTTATACTTATTTGTGTATAAGTTAATTACTTCCAAAAAAAGACCAAGGTTCTTTCACTATGTTAATTTGCCTTATCTCTTTTAAAAATCATCTTCTTTGGGAAAACCTTTCAAGATTAATCACATCCAGGGACTGTTTTACTTTTGCCTTTGTATCCCCAGCACCTAACACAGTGCTTGGGACATAGAAGATGCTTGATAAATACTTATTGTCTGCTCATTAGGTTGTAAACATTGATGCAGACATTAACTGAAAAACTAAATTAGAAAGAGTGTAGCATAGACCAATACATTTAAAGTTTATTTTCATTTGTGCCTATCTAGAAAAAATGCTTTTTTGCACATCTGAGGAAAACAGCAAATAAAGAAATGGTCTAATCCGCTTGGAGATGGCCCAAATCCAACCTTTCTATAATTCTGAAGTAGAAAAATTTCTCTGGAATTGTAGCAGCTCATCCAAACCTGGTGGAAATCTTAATTGCATACTTAGCTTCTCAGTCACATAATTTGGCTATGTTTCTTGGTTACACAGTGGGTGCCTAAACACTAAATTATATGGCTAACCTGACAATTTCTGTATTAGAAGTGTCATAAGTAAAAGAGCAAAGTAATTCATAAAAAAAAAAGGTGTTACAAACATACCTCACGAATTTTTTCAATCGCATAGGTGAAAATGTAAGCAATAACAATCCATTCTTGAACTGAAGGTAACTGTTCCATTTTCACAAGAACCACAAATGTATAAAGCATCAGAAATCCTAGGTACGCCAACTAAAAAAAAAAACAATTAAAAAATTAAATATCTAAAAATGTTTATTTAATAATATGGAGTTTTAAAGGCACGTTTTAGTGTCAAACATTGGCTAATATTTTTATCCTGTTACCTTCCTGAATGTAAACCTTAGAGTAACTTGCTAAAGCAAACTTTATCAATAGTGTACAGTGTACTGCACTTACTATGAGGCAGCTCTGTGGCACAGGAAATGAAGAGCTAGATAGAGTCAGGAAGGTGTGAGTTCAAATGTGGTCTTTGACACTCTTTGTATAACCCTGGGAAACTGCCTTACTTTTTATCATAAAATGGGGATAATAATAGCATCTATCTCCCAAAGTTATCAGGAAGATAAAACGAGATAATATTTTTCAAGCACTCTACAAGCCTTAAAGCACCATATAAGTGGTAGTTGCTATTATTATTCTTATTATTACTGATGGATTACTATTACTGATGTTACTGATCATGCCAGTTAAACTTCCTAATATCATTTCCACCATTCATTCCATTGCATAAACTATTTTTTTCCCACTATGCTAATCTGTCTCACCTCTTTAAAAAAAATCATTTTCCATAGGAAAAGTTTCCAAGATTAACCTTACCAGTCTCTATTTTATTTCACACTGATTCAGGTTATATAATATTAATACTTCATTATATACTGCTATACAAATGATTCCTTTTCATTACAACACAGTTTAAATACTTTCAGGGACAAATACAAGCAATTTGGTAATTACAACAGACTGAGCTGTATTCATAGAACTGTTCCTAACTCTTTTAAAAACCACATTAGGTTAAAAACTAAAACAAAAAACATCCCAAAGATACTCACTGTGTTAAACCAAAATTTCACAATTGGTGCGTGATAAAAAGCATAAAATTTTCGAGTGATAGGAAGTTTTTTTGGTTTTATTTGCATGTCAATTTCAGTCTTTCCTTCATTATTTTCCAAAATTCTGATTTCCTTGAAAATTTCCTAAAATAAAAAAATTCATTAGCTAGTTATTCATATTAAACTTAAAATTTTGCTTCTTTTACCCATGCACTGTTTCCTTACCAAAGGAATTTCTTCTGTAATGTTTTGGAAGTTGTTTTCACTGTCTTCCATGGTCATTTGATGAGCATCTTGAGACTGTGGAATGTGGGACATTTCTGCCTTGGTTTTATATTCCAGCATTAGTATGGCAGGTGGGACTAAGATGCTTAATATCACCTAGAAAAATTTAAAGACTTAGAATTTGCTTTATAAAAAATCAGTTTTAAGTAAGACCAGTAAAAGATCTAGTATAGCTTTTAATAATGTAATACAAATAAGTTTGTTTATTTTTTCCTTGTAGAAACTAATTTGACTAAGGTAAGAAACTCTGGTGAAGCAACTCCCTCAACTATGTAGTCTGGCAATTGCTCTAGGACTTGTTGTGCGATGACTAATATCGATAAACTTAACCTTTCCCAGCAATACAAGGATCTAACACATCTCCAAAGTCCTCATGATGGAAAACGCTATCTACATCCAAAGAAAGAACTATAGAGTTTGAATGCTGATTGAAGCGTACTATTTGCTATTTTTTTTTCTTCAGTTGAGTTTTGTTTCCTCTTTCTGGTGGTTCCTCCTATTGGTTCTAATTCTTATTTACAACATCCCTAATATGAAAATATGTTTAATAGGAATGTATATGTATAGCCTATATCAGATTGTGTGCTGTCTTGGGGAGGAAGGGGGAGAAAAATTTTAAACTCAAAAGGATATGGAAGTGATTATTGATAAATCAAAATAAATTTTAAAAAAAAGAAAGTAACTGAGGCACAATGAGGTTAAATTATTTACTCATGATTCAAAGGTGAAATGTGTGAGAGGTGGGACTTAAGCCAAGGTTTTTATAACTCTAAGAATGACCATTTATGCTTCGTACCATGACTATTACTAGAAAAAAAAAAAAAGGAAAAAGTTTGGGGAAAATTAGTTTCCGTTATTTATGTATGAAGTTTAAAGAAGCCCAGGTTGAATTCTGTTATAGAGCAAACCACAAAATGTCAAGATTTGTTTTGGTTTTTTTGGGGGGGGGGTTGTTTTTCTAAATTTCTATACTTACTATAAACACAAGGAAAGCATTCTGCAAAATGAGAATATAGGCCAATTATTTTCTAGGTTAGTTCATCAAATCTTAATCTGTATAAATATTTTGCCTTAAATTCATATATTTCCTAATCAAGGAGTTTCAAATTTAGAAATATTATTTCAACAAAATATTCACAGTAAAATAAAACAATCTCCATTAAGAGCTACTTCTAATTTTAATCTGAATCTCTTTTTAACTGTTCCATAGCATGGCCTGTGCTTATTCAGCATGTGCATCTATAAAGAAATGTAAACAATAAAGGTTCATTTCTACAGTGACTTTCATCTAATGCCTCAAAACTGAAGCATAAAAAAATTTATATAATAGGTTCTTCTTTGTCAATCTTTCATCACTATTTTTAGTAACTGAATAGTATCCATTACAAATCTATCTATATGTGCCTGTAATTAAGGGCTACTTGCCTGTTTACTGCCTTGTATATTCCTGTACCTTATTAGGAAAAAAATAATAGAATATCAGAAGAAAAGTTTAAGATACTGTCTCCTTATAAGGCAAGAAACAACACAAACATTTAACCAAAATTCTTAACCTTAAAATAACCACAACAAAACAAAAAACCCTACTAATAAGGCCACAAAAATATGTTACTAGAGGGATCCAGTACTGAACATGGCACCCTCTGTCTTTATAGCTACCAGAACAACCAAAAATAGTCAGGGGCACTGGACTTTACTTACAACTTGTTGTTCTGTCACATTTCCAGCTAGGTGACTAAACAGTAATCACCCTAAGTTCCCTGTTATCTACTGAGACTTTAGTGGCTAACATAACCAGAATATGCCACTATCTGGCACTACAAGCTAAGGCACTTCCAGGATCTTTCTGTTCTAGAAAATCAAGACAGCTATCTTATTTAGCTTGATATATCAGATGATATGAATGTTGTTATGAAATATACCTTGTACCATGAATTTTTTCTCATGTTCAGCCTTCCCATCCACATATCAGATAATAGCATTTGTGTACAAGTATGAGCAACAAATGGTCGAAGTCTTGAAGATACTGCTAACTTAAGACAAGTTGAATTACTCCAGTTTTTTAACTCGTATGTGAGTAATTTCATAGCCATTGTTTCATCTTGTCTGAAGGATTGTTCTAGAAGCTCTACTGCCAGCTGACCAAAATCACTATGAAAGGACAAAAGTAGATACAAATTACTGAATTTTGTTTTTCATTCATGGAATTTCCTTTTTATGCTATCCTACACCATTAATCTCCTAGGGCTATGCCAACCACTAGTCTAACATAAGGTTTCCTATTTACTACTTTTAAATGTATAACACATATTAGAATTATTCAAATGCATACAAAACTAAGAAATGTTTCCAAACAAATCAGAAAGGTGAACATTATTTCATTGAAATGTGAAGCGTGCCTCTTGGTATTTTCACAAGTCCTAAAATTAAGGTTTCTTTGTTCACCTTCCTGGGAAACAAATCTGTGGGCCTCTGGGACAGGAGAAAAGCCAGGACAATTTAGGTGATGTGTGGTATCCATATAAAATCTTAAGGTGGGAATGGTACGATGCAAAAATCTATACAGATGAAGTGACAGGGATTTAACTGCAAATAAGGACAACTCATGCTGCCATTACAGTGAAAAACCCTCTGAAGAAACTACTTAATGCTTATTAAATCACGTAGAAGAGGGCTCAGAGTTTCTACTGGCTAAGTATTATTTTACAAGTATACATGGGCTTGTTGTTCTAGAAGGCTTGCCCATAAGCCAGAGAGCTTGTTGTTTTAGGAGGTGTGCCCATTATAAGCCCTCCAGAAAAATCTCTCCTTCCTTTTCATGCACAGTATAACTATAATCCTATTACAGTATTAATAATTAAATATATATAATACCACAGAGCTTCCTAACTGGCTACCCCAACTCTGGTATCTCTACACGCCAATTCATTCTGTATACAAAGTAAAAACCACTGTGTACTTGCTTTACACATTAAAATTTTCAGTGACTACTTCCTCACTTCATATCAAATCAAGTCCAAAAAATTACTCAGAACTTGAAAAAATACACAGAACAGTTAAAAGCTGTGCAAAAGTAGAATGGACTGCTTCCAAAGGTATTGAGATATCTATCACCAGAAGTGTTCAAAGTAGATTCTGGATGACCACCGGTCAGGGATGTTGTAGAGGGGATTCCTGATTCAGACACAAGTTGGATACGGTGATCTCAAAAGTCCCTTTGAGCATTAAGATTCTATGATGCTATGATATATACTATATGCTAACGGCTAAAGAGAATACCTTATTCCTGCTTCTATACTTTGTGGATAGAATGATTACTGCATCCCCTTCTTCTGTGCCTATTAAGAAATCATGTGTCCTTTAAGACCCAGAACAATTCTATATCATCTACTTTTTTCTTACTGTCCAAGTGTCAACTTAAATCTCCTGTGTTTAAATGTCTATAATTAGTATTATGCAATTGTTGTGTATATGGTTTATTTATCAAGTAATGTACTACTTCGTAACAAATCTATTCTGTTGTCTTGAACTGTACACACACACACACACACACACACACATTTTATTTCCACCAATTTGGCTGTAAATTACTTGAAGTCCCAAACTTATATCTTTTGCAATCACCACCTAACATCTAAAATAAATATTAATTTTACATAAACTTAAACCAAAAACCTCCTTTTCAGATGCTTAGGTAAAAAAGAATAGCTTTTTAAAAAAAATATCTTTTAAGTGATACCCTTTCTTAACTTGTAAAATAAAAGTAAAAGCAAATTACATATTAAATAGTAGATGGCATTACATTAGTCTTTTTGTTATTTTATTTTTTGTTAAAAAGAAATTCCATATAGCAAAATGTAAAATTTACTTTGAGTACTGCTTCAGTTCCTCTGATGTGTCATCAACCAGGTCACTTTGTTTTGCTTCATATGCCATGGAACGATACATCTTACAGGCTACTAATGCTTTAGCCATGGATTCTTCACCATGCTGCCAGAAAAAAAGGGCCATAACTTGCCTCTTCATAAGGCAAGCCCAAATTAAGAGTTCATTGAGTGGATAAGGAAACCGCCTAGTTTCAGGATCATCAATATCAACAATTTCATCTTTGGTTCTTTTCTTCTTTCCTTCTTCAACAGCAGTATCGATCTTGAGAAAATTAAAAATAAGAAGGTAAAAAAAGTAGCGTGGCACTTAAAACTTAGTGTAGATTTTATAAAATCAAATCCACTTATGTTTGCAATTTAATTAAGACATTATGCACAATTTTGCCTAAGTTCACAAAACTGTAAACAAAAAATCCAAGAACTTCTCAAGGCTTTTCTTGGAGTAGGTATCCTATTAAAATCATCCAGTCCTACTCTCAAATAATAAAAAAGGCCAAATTATATTACAAAAAAATGACAGTTAAAACAAAACACTCCATATAACAAAGACTCCAAGTTGTAAACTGGCACTCATATTTTTTCATGTAATATCAAGCAAAACAAATTGAAGCATAACAAAAGAATTCAGATAGTGCCTTGAGATGCATTATAATCAGAAATGGTCTGAACATTTTTTACTGAATGAAATAAGGTCACAAAAGGTTTACCCAAATATTAGGGAAAATAAATAATGAAGGTGAATTTTCATATCCATATATATTTTGTTATCCATAATGTATTTCTGTCTTATCAAAAACTCTCATTGCTCTATCTGAATATATTGGGGAAAAGAGAAAGAGAACAAACATTTATTAAGTGATTACTATGTGCCAGGCATTGTTTTACAAACGGTCGCATTTGATTCTCACAGCAACTCTGGAAATTAGGTGCTATTATTTACCTCCCTATACAGTTGAAGAAACTGAAGCAGTCAGAGATCAAATAGGTCACAGAACTGAGGCCAAATTTGACCTTGGGCCTTCTGACTCCAGGCCCAGAGTTCTATCCACTGTACTACAATATCCATGGCTTCTTTATCTTTCTGTAACATGTCTATGAATTTGTAATATTTCTGTTCATGTCTCTGAATTTATATGCCTACAAATTGACTTTTAATGCCTTATTACGCATTTTAAAAATACTTACAAACAGTATGAAAGAGTATATATCATTTGTCTTTGCACATTTATTTTTTTCCATGAAGAACTAAATGATCTACTTTGTTATGTCAATGTTACATGGGAAACTAGATTCTAAAATGTTCAGTGTGTAACAAAAATTCAAAATATTATTATGGAACATTAAAAAATGTCATGTGGCTTTACTATAGTAAATAATTAAATAAATACATAAATAAATAAATAATATGGATCAGGTCCAAAGAGGGTGTTACTGAAACAAAAATACCTTTGGTCTATAAGGCTGTGCTGTCTTGATGAAATGATTGTGTCGCATTTTTTCCCTTTTGTCTTCCCTATTACCAAAAGATTCATGACTTTTTCGCAATTGAGGAGTGCTGCTGGAAGTATTTCGTCCAGATCGCTAAAAATGAGAGTTTTGTTAGTTTGCATAAATGTTTAATATAGTGACATTTAAAGAATTTGGAAAAATCACTAAAATTCATATATAAATTAGATGATATAAGTGAAGTTGAAGTTAAGTATGCAGTATCGATCTTGAGAAAATTAAAAATAAGAAGGCAGAAAAAGTAGCGTGGCACTTAAAACTTAGTGTAGATTTTATAAAATCAAATCCACTTATGTCTGCAATTTAATTAAGACATTATGCACAATTTTGCCTAAGTTCACAAAACTGTAAACAAAAAATCCAAGAACTTCTCAAGGTTTTTCTTGGAGTAGGTATCCTATTAAAATCATCCAGTCCTACTCTCAAATAATAAAAAAGGCCAAATTATATTACAAAAAAATGACACTTAAAATGACACTTGATTTGAACCCTATTATTTTATAAGCCCAACAGATTTCTTACAAGGCCTAATATAATTTTTCTTCTGAGTTTACACCACTACGCATTCACTATTTTTAAAAGAAAATCCACATACCCGATTATTACCACCAAGGCTGTTGTATATTACTCGGAAACGTTTTCGAGTATAAGTGCATCTGTAGGTTCCTCCCATGAGGTATTCGATGACAAGTCCTATATCAATCAGAGTTATCTTATATCCTGGAGGAAGGTTACCCTAGAAATGAAACATTATCATTAAATCTGTAGGATAAAACTTTTCTTTAACTAATTGATATAGAAATATGAACAATCCACAGATTAAAAATGTCCTATGTATAAATGGTTTATTTACATTTTGTATGACTGGGCTCAACCAGGTAATGAAAAACGGTCCCTATGTTTATTAAATTCATTTCTAGCTAGTGGGTGGTTAAGCAGGATTAGCTGCAAGGGAAGAGGAAAAGACAAGACATTCCTGACTTAGTGATGCTCCCTTCTGGAAAGGAGTGTGTTAGACCTGAGATCTAGGTCCTAAGAGTAGCCTAAAATGTAAATTTAACCTACAAAGATACTGGAGTTAAAGGGAATGGGACTCATTCATGAATACTAAATCTTCTCAGTAACTGAAGCAAGAGTTGTGAAGAGGGAAGAAGACAGATTTTTCTCCAAGTCTACAAATTCCTTTCTACCTACATATTGTAAAACATATTTTTCCACAGGAATTAATAAACGTAGTGCTTAAATTCCCGGACTAGTTATAACTTTTATATAGAACAGCACTTTATATACTATAATTTCATTTGATCCTCAGAACAACCTGTGAGGTAAGAAAATACTAAGGTATTTGTTGATAAGGCTCAAAAAGATTAAGCGACCAGCACGTACTTTTTAAGAGTTAGAAAGCTCCCTAATGCCCACATTATAATGTTGACTTTGACCCACTTAACTATATTGTTGTTCAACCATGAAACTACTGTATTTGAAATTTTTGAAATTCAGTCATTTCAGTTGTGTCTAACTCTTTATGATCCCATTTGGGGTTTTCTTGTTAAAGATACTAGAGTTGTTTACCCTTTCCTTCACTAGCTCATTTTTACAGATGAAGAAACTGAGGCAAACAGGGTTAAATGACTTGCCCAGGGGGCACACAGCTACTAAGTGTCCGAGGCCAAATTTGAACTCAGGCCTTCCTGACTCCAGGCTCCATGCTCTGGATAGCACTGTGCTACCTGGCTGCCCATTTAAAATTATAGTAATACAAAAATAGAATATTTTTTACATTATCACTTAAACAGATTTTTAGGTGCTAGTATGGAAATCTAATCCCCATTTATTTCATTGTTTCTACAAGAAAATGCAGCCTAACATCCCAACAACTGACTTAAAAATGAACAGTCTGAACACAAAATGATTATAAACATAAAGGGGGGAGTGGCTGTGTCGATTATACCTATAATTTTTATCATTGTAGTTAATGTAAATCTTGATTTGGGGGACCTTTCTATTACAGAACAAATAATAAATCAGACATGCAGGCATGTGTCTATATACTCAAACAGCATTATTTAAAAATTTATTTCTTCCATATGGTTTATATTTATGACCTAATTTTGGCATTCTGCCATGACCCATTCTTCCCAGATACTGTTCCTATATCTCTCTTAATTTATTTCATGATATCTGTTTTTTAAATTTTGTAGTTTAATATTTCATGTCTGTTTTAAGGAAAACTTCATTGCAGAAGTCCTCAAAAATCACACCAAAGACATTTCTACTTTATTATTGTCTGTCTGCCTAAAACCAGAGCTTATAATTGACAATTTCTTCATTTTAAGCATGTTTATTTAGCTCCCATGAAAGCTCCTAACAATAAACTAATTCATTCTGTATACTAACAAGTGCAAAAAATAAATTTTACTACAGAAAATGAGATCTCTGGCAGTGTCCATTAGCACAGGAGAATACTGGAAATAACAAACTGGCTGGGGATGAGAGGACAATCACACAGGAAACAAAAGTTTGAAACAAGCAACTTCCTACCTCCTCCTTACCCCTCAAAAATTTGTACTTCTTACATATACAAATAATTTTATATACTTTGGAAAATGCTCAATCATCCTTTCTGTCCCTTTGAGTCCATACTACCTATGAAGAAAAATGTACATGGCAAAATTTTTTTTATAAAAGATTTGGGCCTGTTATCACAGCAAACATAGAAAGTATAGCTACATCAACTCACATGTTTGGTGTCAGAATCAACTGTTTCTTCCTACTAGTTCACATTGCAAATATGAGGGAGAACTCCTGGACCCAAAGCTTGCCATCTTTTTCTCTCATGCTAATCACTTAAATGTTTCCTTCTGAAAGAATCTTAAGTGGTACCAGTTTAAAAAAATAGAATTGATAAACAAGAATTAGAATATAATCCAAATCTTTCCTCCTGGATTGTCATCTGATGAGAGTCAAATAAAGGGCACTGAAATGAGGAACTTAGAAACTAAACAGTCAAAGATTTTAAGGGGAATAGATAAAAACTAAATACTTCCAAATTAAGCATTCACTGGGCAAGATGTTTTAAATAAAGTCATCTGAGTATATACAGACACAGCCTCCTAAACAAATAAATGAATAATTTTGAGAGGCAGCATAGAGTTGCATAAACTATAGATTGTAGGTTTGAGCTGCCAATATACCCTGATAATCATAATTACAGCTAAATTAGAATACACCACAAGATCAAAAAACTCAATGGATTTTTGATAAGGGTTATATAAAATTATGCATACAGAATATTTTGAAGAGTAAAGTGTCACATAGATGTATACTTTTATTTCTGAATTATTCTAATATAAATCAACCTAAAAATCTTTTATTGTTAATGGGGAAGGAAAGATAGAGGGGTACAGAAGAGTAACATGACAAGCTTCTTTCAGGAGTCACTCATGCACTTAAGTATTATTACAAGTCATTACATTTTATAATTTTTAAAAACAAACTTTCATTAGCAACAATGCAAATTAATAAACAACCAAATCTAGACAGAAAGAGTTCCTTTGTTTTCATGACTCTTTAAGGACATATTTACATTTATATTTATGACCAGTGATTTCACTGATATGATAATGCAGATCAGTAACTGCTCTGCTCTATGAAGTCTTAGAGATTTGCCGGGGAACTGAGAGACTAAAAGACTTGCCCAGGATCACACAGTCAATAAAGGTCAGAGGCAGGAGCTGAATTCAGTTCTTCTTGATTCCAAGGCAAGCTGTCTATCCACTATGCCACTACCTATCTTGAGGAATATTAGAGGAAATTACAAAAAAAAAATAGTTATTTTGCCTATTAGGATAACTCTATCTGTTAAGTCCTATAAAAAAAATTAAGGGTTTACTCTATTTTCAAAGAAAATAAAAACATACCTGTTTGACATCTCGAACAAGGTGAAATAGCATTGGATTAGTTGGGCCTTGTTTCTTCATGGAAAGTGAGGAAAAACAACATTACAAATATTAAAATTACTAGAAAACTATCAATGAAGCTTAGGAAGAATTCAAAAACAAAGATTAATTTATAGAAAGATTCTGAGCATATTGATCATTCATACAAGGATTTTCTCATAAACTACCAGATATTTTTAAGGAAGTCAAAGTGGAGAGAATGAGCATCTCAAGTCAAAAGCTTCAATGCTGTTTATAATGGCCCAGGTGACTAGGTTATAATATCAGTTTAATTAGTCAGTAAGGTAAGAGGTAGTTGTTATCAACCAAGTACAATAGACTTTCCTGATTTCTCAACTACTAGTGCCTTTCCTCCTAAAACACCTTTCCTTTGTATTTATTTCATATATATCTATGTACCTGTTTCTTCCCTTGCCAGTCTTTAAGTTCATGAAGGACACGGACTATCTAATTTTTTTCCCTTGTATTCCCCAGGGTCTAGCTCCATTGCTTACTACATAGCAAGCACTTAATAAATATTTGTAGACTAAGAAATTATAGTAAAGCATTATTATAAAATTAGGATTCTGTTATACTGTAGGTAAAATAGTTCAAAATACCTAATGATTATTGTCTCAACAGTAAAAGCTCATGAAGTAGGAGTGATTGTATTCTAGTAGAAATAGTAAAAATATATTAAAAAAAAAATTTGTATGTACAAACACAAATACTCAAAAATTCTATGATTTTGTAAGTCAAGAGAATTCATCATGTAAGAACTTCTGCCAAATCTACCTCATCCCCTCCTCTCCATGTGTGAGGCTCACATCAAGTTCCTCCTTATTTATGACTTGACAATAAGTTCTCTCCTTTTTCTAACCTCTTCTTGGAAATCTGTATCATAAAGCCTGTACTGCTAGTGATCTGTGACATCTTTTCACAATGCCCTGGCTCTCTGATAGTCTCTCTTCCCAGTAAAGATACCTAAGACATAAAGATTTTAAAAAATTTATTGAGGGAAATCCAGTTTCAAAAATCAACACCCTCTCTCTCTGAGCTTCAGTTTCCTCAGCTGTAAACTGAAGTATTTGGACTAGAATACCAATAAGGTCCCAAAGGTTCCTTTTTAGTTCAAAATTTCTGAGCCCTCAAGGATAAGGACTGTCTTATTTTGCCATTTTGTTTCTTTCAGTGCTTACCACCGTGTATTGAATAGTGGGTGCTTAAAAAATAATTACTGACTCTTTAATCTCCAACTAAATTATAGCTTCTAGAGGTGAGGGATTATACTTCTTTGTATTACTCTCCTGTAGCTAGGAAGGAACAATTAATACTACATGTTCACTAACAGTCAAATAACTGGTTGTAGATCAAATGAAGAAATTTTAGAATTCTTTATCAATGGTACAATGAGAATGAAGTAGGATTTAATGTACAAACACTTCCTTTATAGACTTCCTTGAAAGTACTGAGGCAATGGAGAATCCAAAGTCCTCTTAACAATTAGAGACTTTAGGGTGCAAAGGAAGAATATGTGAAAAATAGTACAGCTTAATGCAATGGGCACTGGAATGCCAGTAAGTAGATGTCTGACTTAGAAAAGTCACATTACCAGTCTGCTTCAGTTTCCTGATCTGTAAAATGAGTAAGTAAGAATAAATGAGTTACGTTCTTTTTTCTAGATCTAAACTTCTATGGAACTGTTTCTAAACATATTTCCAAAAAACAATATTTTATCATAGCAAGGAAAAGAAGCATAAAACTAAGAATTTAAAATGTTTTAAGATTTAAATTATATTCAAAGCTAGGTAAATATATTTTAAGTAAAATAAGTAAAATAATGAATTGCATTCCACAAGTGGGGAAAAGTAATGCTTCACACTTTTAAAAAGATGGGAAAGACATCTTTTGATTTTTAACCATTATAATAGGCATTTATAGAGAGTCCCCATCCACTGAGCTTTCTCTTTTTTTGAAAAACAACAAAAAACCCCACCAGCTAATCAAAACTAGCTGATAAATTAACCTCATCTAACAGCATATGCAAAACCATCAATGAAAGAAGATAGAGTTCCTCCAATATTCTTCAAAACCAAGAGTTTCCATTACAAGTATACAGCATTTGACTTCTTTTTTTTTTTGTGAATAACTGATTGGGAAAGTATAACAAGTAGTGGGAAGCAGAAAATTTAGTGAATTGGAAGGGGACAGCTCACATACCAGAAATGGAATCAACAGATAAAAGAACACAGGGAATCGTTTTAATATAAGTGAAGCAATTTAAGGAAAAAAGGAATGATATCCATGTAGAACAGCAGAAGAACCTTTTCTTCTCAGGACTCTTTTACATGCTTAAACATTATCAAGGACCCCCAAAGAGCTATTTATTGACGAGATATGGTTGAAATATAGCCAATTCTCACTTAATTTAAGCTTTCCTCTCTGCTCCAACATGGCTTCGGTACATGAAACAGAAGAACCCTGGCAAGGCTGCACTGGAGCTACTGTCACTGCTGAAGCCCCTACATCTACACTTCCCTGTGGGAGCTGAATTTGTGGAATGAGAATTTAAGTAATGTGAGAACTGTCCATATACAAAGAAAACCAGGCCTCACACAGATACGTACTTGGAAAAGAATATAGTAATACCTGAATAATGTCTTAGTATTAGTATGAGAATAGTTTCAACTGGACAAACCTCCTGAAAGGGTCTTGGGATCCATGAAAACACTTTGAGAACCACTAACATAATGGAATTCAGTCATAATGCATGAGACAATGGAGAACTACAAGTTAAGATGTCCCCAAATGAACTGATTATCCACTCTGGTGACTCCCTATCGCCTTCAGGATCAAATAAAAAATCCTCTCTTTGGCATTCAAAACCCTTTGTAAACCACCTCTTCCCATCTCACCCAACCTGTTCTAGTCTTCTTATACCTTATATGCACCTACATATTCTCTGATTCAATGACACTGGCCTACCTGCTATACCACAAACAGGACACTACATTTTTGGGTGTCTTCTCTAGCTGTCTGCTTTTTGTGAAATGCTCTCCTGCCTTATCTCTGCCTCTTGGCTTCCCTTTAAGTCTAAGCTAAAATAATACTTTGTCAGGAAATTTTTCCTACTCCCTCAATTCTAGTGCCTTCCCTCTGTTAATCATTTCCTATTTATCTAGTGTAAAGTTTGTTTATACATCCGTTTGGTGCTCGTCTTCCCCTTTAGATTGTGAGCTCTGTTAACAGCAGAGACTGTTTACCTTTCTTTGTATCCTCAGCATTCAGCACAGTGCCTAGTACAGAGTAGGCACTTAATAAATGCTTTTTGATAAAGATGGAAGACATGACATAGATAGTACTTTGAGCCTTAAAAATATTACTTTTGATACAACTTTTTCAAATTTAAAATACTTACTGTGTTATAAAGTTCTTCTAGCCTAGGAATTGTAAGGAATTTGTGCATGCTTACTCCATTTTCAATAAGAAGTTTTACAAATGCAACTCTATCCATTACAAGTGCATCTAACATAGCTTGTTCCAAAGATCCAACCTAAAAGGGAACCAAGAAAAACAACATATTTAAGCAATGTTAATTAAATGAGATTTTTTACAAATAGTTATAAAAATATAACCACAACTGACTTCATTCTGAACATTTATATCTAGTTCTCCCTCAATAATGATGGATGAGAATAGTAATAAGTCATATGCATAAATAGAAAATTCAGATTTCAGAGTGGGAAAGAAAGGAATTTTTTTTTAACATGTGTTTTTAAAACTCTGGGTTACATATTTTCTCCCTTCCTCCCTCCCCACCCACCCTCATTGCAAAGACAAGCAACTTGATAGGTTACACATGTGCAGTCATGCAAAACACTTCCATAGTAGTCATGATGTGAAAAACTAAGTATATTTCCCTTCATTCTATCCCACCCCGCATTTATTCTATTCTCTCTTTTGACCCTGTCCCTCCTCAGAAGTGTTTGCTTCTGATTATCCCTTCCCCCAATCTGCCTTCCCCTCTATCATCCCCCTGCTCTCTTGTCCCCTTCCCCCCTTATTTTCCTGTAGGGTAAGATAGATTTCCATACCCAATTGTGTATGTTATTCCCTCCTTAAGCCAAATCCTATGAGAACAAAATTCACTCATTCCCTCTCACCTTCCCCCATTTCCCATCCACTGTAAAAGCCTTTCCTTGTCTTTTTTATGAGATAATTTACCCCTTTCTACCTCTCCCTTTCTCCTCCCAGTATAATCCTCTCACCCCTTAATTTTATTTTCCATCTTCAACTCACCCTGTGCCCTCTATCTATCTATACATACATATAATTTTTCCCTCCCACTATCATGAAAGGAATGCTTTGAAATAACATAAGGCTTATCTGTTTAAAATAAGTAAACAGAATCTGAAGGATTGAGATAAAAGGTAAAATATAAAGAGTTTGCTTATATTTATGGAACCTGTAGGCCAGATCATAGCCACTCACTTCACTTTTTAAAAAACTGAAACAAAACTGGAAGGAAAATTGGCTATGATTTCAGCCAAGTCCAAAGTTTCTATAATATGATTAAGAGAACTAATGAGATCATGAAGTCATAAATATTATAATCTAGAATAAATGCACATTTATAATTTAAGTACAAGCCATACAGAAATACTGGAAGCTATCTCTCTCAACTAAATTTTACAATTGCTAGTATTCTCCAGGAAGAAAAAGGCAAATGCCAATAACTGAAGGACCCTCTCTCAGAATAAGCTGAACACTTACATTTCCTATGAATGAACAAGAAAGGTCTGGAATATAAGGAGTTTGTTTTAGTCGGTACATCAATAAGCATTTATTAAGTGCATTCTGTGTTCTAGGCACTATGCTAAGTTAGGGATACAAAGAAAAGCAGAAATCAGTCACTATTCTCAAAGACTAATAAAGAAGCCAACATAAAAACACTTATGTACAAATTGTGTAAAAGATAAATAAGAGACAATCAATAAAGGGAATGCAGTGAGATTAACGGGGATCAAACAAGGATTCTCATAGAAGATGAGGTTTTAGCTGGGACTCAAACTAAGCCAAGGAAGCCAAGAAGTAGAGATAAGGAGAAGTGCAGATTTGGATAACAGTCAGTGAAAATGCTGACAATCTAGAGATGGAGTGTTTTATGTGAGGAACAATGAAGCCAGTATCACTGGATTGAACAGTATGTTGTCAAGGTGTAAGACTCAAGACCAGACCTATAGGAAGATGCCAGGCTGTAAAAGACTTTGAATGGCAAATGGAAGGTTTTGTAGTTGATCTTCTAGATGGAGTTTACTGTTGGGATGACATAATCAGATCTCTGACTCAGGAAGATTAATTGGACAGTTAAGTGGACTAGAGTGGAGAAACTTGAGACAGGGTCAACAACCAACAGGTTACTACAGTAGTCTAGGTGTGAGGAGATGGAAGCAGGGTAATAGCACTGTCAGAGGAGAGAGGGGAACATATATAAGAGATGTTAGAAAGGTAAAATCAACAGCACATGAAAAAAGATTGGACAAGGAAGAGTGGGGAATTGAGGATGACCCCCTGGGTGTAAGCTTAGGTAACTGGGAGAATTGTGGTTCCCTCAACAAAAAAAGATATGATAAGAAGCGAGGAAGGCTTGGGAAGAAAGATAATGTGTTCAGTTTTAGAGATACTAAGTTTAGGATGTTTATGAAACATCCAGTTTGAGATATATAACAAGCAATTGGAAATATGAAACTAAAGGTTGGACTAGGTAAGTAGATCTGAGAATGATCAGTACAGAGACTGTACAGAATAGAAATTGGGGGAGCTGAAGAGGTCACCAGGTGAAACAGTATATAGAAGGAGAAGGCAGCCTAGGACAGAACCCTATAGAGTGCTCACAGAAAATGGGTGTGATCTGAACAAAAATCCAGTGAAATACACTAAGGAGTCATCAGACAGGTAAGGTAGGAGGTAAACCACAATAGAGTACTTTGTGTATAGAAACCTACAAGGAAGAAAGTATAGAGAAGAAAGTGATCAAAGGCTGCAAGGAGGTCAAGAAGGATGAAGACTGAGAAAACAGAAGAAGGAGAAAAAAATTTAAGACTAGACTATCTGAAAGTCATGAGCAAAAGAAGAGCACAGACATAAATATTTCAAGAAATCTTAACAGAAAACTGACCAGACCTCTTCAAACCAGAGGACAAAATGGAAATTAAAAGAATCTACCAGTCATCTCCTGAAACAAGTTCTAAAATGAAAACTCTCAGGAACATAGTCAAAATCCAGTTTCCAGGACAAAAGAGGAAAAAATGAAAACAATCAGAAAGAATTCAAGTACTGAGGAGCCCCAATCACATACAATTTAGTAGCCAGAACTATAAAGAGGAATGAGAGTTTGAAATATGACATTCTAAAAGGCAAAAGATACAGACAGACACAGACACACTCGTACTTTAAGCCAAGAATAACTTAGCACCCAACAAAACTGAGTATTATCTTAAAGGGGGGAAAAATCTTTAATGAAACTGAGGACTTTCAAGCATTCCTGATGGAAAGACCAAAGCTAAGTAGAAATTCTCAAATTCAAACACAGGAATGAAAAGAACCATAAAATGGCAAATAGGAATGAACAATGATAGAGTACCAGAAAAGGATAAATTGTTTATGTTCTAACAGGCCCACTAGATGGTATGATGGATAAAGCACAGAAAGACATGAGATCCAACCCACTCTCAGACACTTCATGCTCACTAGCTGCATGATTCTGAGCAAGTCAAAGTTACTTAACCTCTGTTCTCAGTTTCCTCAACAGCTTCTACCTTACATAGTTTTTGTGAGGATCAAAATGATCTGTAAAACACTTAGTACAGTGCCTGGAACACAGAAGGCACTTGACAAATGCTTATTTCCTTTTCTTGCCTTCCCTAATATAGGTAAATGTGTATGTGTCACCTCTGAAGCCTATCATTATCATGGCTCATAAAGGGACTCGAATATGTCTTGATGATTTTTAAGAATGGAAAGAGAAGGGAAAAAGAATACATTGGGGACGTAAAAGACAGAAAATTATTTCACACAATTACGGTGTACAAACAGGCATGTATGGAAAGAGGGAGTAGGGGGTGGGAGGGAGCAGCTGACATTGAACTAACTCTCATCTAAACTGGTCATAGGACAGGATGAACACACACAGAGTTAGGTACAAAAATACATCTCACTCAAGTGGGAGATAGGAAAGTAAGGGAGAAGGAGAAATCCGTGAGGGTACATTAAGGGAAGGACTAGTCCTAAGTAAAACTGTACCTAAAAAAAATTATGTCTTTTTGAGGTAACAAAGAAAATGTAATGAAATAGTACTGTCTTTTTTTTTTTTTTACTAACATTTTTAGGCAATTGGGGTTAAGTGACTTGCCCAGGGTCACAGAGCCAGTAAAGGGTTTGGTCTGAAGCTGAATTTGAACTGAGGTCCTCCTGACTTCAGGGCAGGCGCTCTATCCACTTCGCCACCTAGCTGCCCCCTAGAGTACTGTCTTCTAAGAATAGTATTGTCTTTTAAGAAATAATGAAAGGGATGCTTTCAGAAATACCTGTAAAACTTATTAAGAACTGATGTAGAATAAAATGAACAGAACCAGGAGAACAATTTGTACAATGATAACAATATAATAAAGACAAACAACTCTGAAAGACTAAGAAACTCTGATCAGCATAATAAGCAAACATGATTCCAGAGGACGAATGATGAAATATGCTATCCACTTCCTGACTGAAAAGTGAAGGACTAAGAGTACAGAATGAGATACTGCCTCTCCCCACACACATTTTGCTTTTAGATTTACTATACATGTTTGTAACATGGATTTTATTTTTCTTTCAGTTTCATGAGGGAAGGGGAGGCAGCTCCCCTTTTAATTAAATAAAGTTCAATTTAAAAAAGACATGAGATGATGGAGGGCACAATCTGTCAGAAGATGGGGTAGAATAGGATCAATTGTGCATGTAGTGGGGGTTGCCTTGACAGAAAGAAGGACCCTCTCTTCATGTGAGACAAGGGTGAAGGTGAAGATACTGGCAAAAGGCATCATAGTGGTACAAGATGAGAACAGAAGAGAGATCTTGCATATGGCCTCATTTTTTTCCACCAGTAAAATATTCAGCAAGATTCTTAGTTGAGGTGTGGGGAGAAAAACGTGTAGAAAGTTTGACAAGAGACAAAAAAGTTTGGAATAGTGAGTTAATTAAGGAGGTGTAAAGAGACTGTCTTCTATTTTTTCTAACCTTATTTAATATTTCATTTTTTACCAATTTCATGTAAAAACAATTCTAACATCCTTTCTTTTTCAAATATTGAGTTCCAAATTCTCTCCCACGTCACTGAAAAGGCAAGCAATTTGATATAGCTTATACATGTATAGTCAGGCATAACACAGTGCCACATAAGTCACTCTGTGAAAGAAAACACAGACAAAAAAAAAAACCCAAAAAACTTCAAGAAAAATAAAGAAATAAAAAAAAAAAGTATCTTTGTTCGGCACTTAGGCTCTACCAGTATTTCTCTGGAAATAGACAGCACCTTTCATCATAAGCCCTACAGAGTTGTCTTGGATCATCGTATTGCTGAGAATAGCTAAGTTATTCATGGCAGATCATCATACAATATTACTATTACTGTGTACAACGTTTTCCTGGTTCTGTTCAATTCACTTTGCATCAATTCACGTTAAGTGAAAGGTCTTGCTATAATGATGGTGGCACACAGTTGAGATCATAAAGTTTTGTACTGGATCGAGTCAACAGGGTTTTTTTATTTTCTCCAGTTTCATCAGCAGGTGAATAGGAGGAAAGGCAAAAGATTCGAATAACTCAGGACTAAGGCCAGGCAGGGCAGGATTAGGGCTAATATAAAGGGGAAAAGAACTCAAGCAGAGTGTAGAGCTGAACTGGTTTACCTAAAGGTCAAAAAGTGAATGAGAGGAATGCTAGTGCAGAGGTGATGGCCTGGTAAGGAACCGATGGGATGAGAAATTGGAGATTATAGTAAAAATGAAGAATAGGGTTTGAGATAGTAAGGCAGAAGAAGTGAAATGAAAAATAGACTGTGATCAGATAAGAGAATGTTAGAGTACATGAACATGGAAGTAGAACATTTGCAGGTGATGGCAAGACCAAGGGTATGATTATTTTTGTGTGTAGTTGAGATGGGATCAGGTTGAGGTTAAGATGGTAATAGGACATGAGGGTACTTGAGAGAGTATCACTATGTATGCTAAAGTCCCCTTGCATAAGGACAGGAATTGAGGAGAAGAGAGAGATTGTGAGTTAGGTACTGAACTCACTGAGGAAATAAGAGAGTGCTCTGGAGACTGGTAGACAAGAACCACCAAGATTTTGATTGGATGGTAGATATGGTAGAGCCAATTTCAAAGGAGGAGAGGCTAAAGGGAGATGGTGGTAGAGAGAGAACTTGGAAATGACACTTGAGAGCAAGGAATATGACTCTTCAACCAGTATCAGTGAGTTGGGGGAATGAATTAAAGTACAGTTTACTGAAAAAGAGATGTTATCAAACTATAGATCAAGTTTAGCCCAAAAGAAGAGGTTTAAGAAGGTATCACTTTTATTTCTTTGCAGAAAGGAGAGATTATGGATGTGGAACACCAAATACAAACGTTAGATTTTAAAAATTATGATTAGTCTTACTGAACCACTACCCCCCTCTTTTTTTATTTTTTATTATAAGGGATGGCTCAATGGCAAGAAAAGTAGGGATAATTTGGGAAATACAAGTGATGTAAAAACAAAAAAAAAAATCAGTAAGTTTATTTTTAAAAGTCAAAACCACACAGAAGAGGATGTTCCAGAGAGAAGCGTTGCTATTACTGTGCTAAATAAATATAGAGACAGGTACTGGACCCAAGATTTTATGGGTATACGGAATTCTCAGATGAGGAAACTACTAATACAAGTCTTTGCGACTTAATGATTTCAGAGAGATACCTAGGGCACTCAGGGGACCAAGGCTCAGGCTACTGATGTAGTGTAAACAGTAGTGGCACAATGATCTCCAACTCCTCCCTCAGGCTTTAGAATAAGCAGACCAGCAGTATGAGCAATAGTAGCAAACTATACAAATCAATGTTTTATCTTTAGTAAATATTTTTTCTTTACTCTAAAAGTCCATCGACTTCTATAGCTAAATAAACCATTTTTGTAGTCTTTTGAAGAGTTCATTGTCAAATTTACTGCAAAACTACATATGTTAATAAAAATTATGTTATTTTTAAAGTCTTTTTTCATGTAGATTCTCACTATGTAAGAGACCTATTTATTTTTCTTTATAAGGTTAAAATCAATTGGAATGTATTGTATGTGAACCCTAACACTAAAGAATATTAAGGGCCAAAGTTCATTTCCAGAATTAATTTCTTCATTGGTTTACTATAATTCTTGCACTTTAAATGGAAGCTAGTTCAGAAAAACAACCAACAATCATTTTAAAAAGAGCATGCTCTCAAAGTCGCCACCTTTTAAATGAAATACTGAATAGAAGAAATATGAATAGGGAGAAATCAGTTCCAGTTGGAGGAACTCTAAATGGATCGAGATCAAGAGGATTAATGAAAAAAAGAAGTTAAATCATAGGCTAAGTGAATTATACAATTATTCAGGTTATTATAAAAACTTCCAAGTTTCATTCAGAATAAAGATTGTTTACATACCAGCCACTGTTGTCCATAAACAAATACATGATTTTTGGCAATATCAACTCTATCCCATGCCAGTGTAAGAACAAGTTGGTCAAATGCAGATGCATTAGTGCCTGAATCAAATAAGGGGAAATGTATCAACATGTAAAATCCACAAAATTGCCACCTTTTAAAACATGAATATCTACAATGATTATTCCCCTAAAAGACAAGTTAAATCTGTTATCAAAAACTTTCCTACCGTGCTATAAGGGTTTGTGAAGAAAAACAAAGTAAGTAATAACTATCTCAACTCAATTAAAAAAAATACTAATTAAATACATAACTATATACAATAGACTTTTTTAAGGAGGCAAAGAATACTACCAACTCAGGGATCATGAAAACTCTTGCCAAAGGAAGTGACACCTCTACTGATGCTTGAGGAAACTTGTGTGTGTGTGTGTGTGTGTGTGTACACACATATACGTACATACTTGTATATCAAGGGGAGTAATATGAAGTTAGTTTTGAAAGGGTTTTAAACGTCAGGCTGAGAAATTTGATTTTTTTTCCCCTAACAGAAAAAGGTTGAAACTGAAGTTGTGGAAAACTTCCTTTTCCATTTGGGCCATTACATTTTTTAAGGAGTTCTTCTCAGTCAGTATTTGTGCTGCCTTTTTCTGTTTGGCCAATTCTGCTTTTTAAGGAGTTGTTTTCTTCAGTATATTTTTTTTCCAGTTGGCCAACCGTATTTTTTAGGGACTTGTTTTCTTCAGTGTACTTTTTTTCCAGTTGGCCAATTATATTTTTTAGGAATATTAGTTTGGCAACTCTGTACATAATGGATAGAGGGTAAAGACTGGAAGCTGGGACAACAAATAAGAGGATCCTGCAATAGTACAAAAGAGGGGCGAAGAGAATGTACAATAGAATAGTGGGCATGTAGGTACAGAAAAGAAAACAAAGCTAAGACTCGACAATTAACTGGGTATTAAGAGTTTTAGAGAAGAAAATGTAGGATGACTCCCGGCTTATAACTTGGATGCCTAGAAGAATGATAGTGTCCTCAAACAAAACAGATGGGTCTGAATGAAAAAACGATTTAGGGGGAGAGATATTATGTTGATAGAGATATAGCTTGGACAGTCAGATGATGCTCAGAAGGAATGAACTAATAGTTTCAGAAGAAAGAAAAAGTTTAGGTATTCATAGGTTTCCATTCTGGGTTGCCTTTACCTGTTAGATGATGAGATTCTTAAAGGTAGGGTCTGTGATGCCTTTCTTTGTATCCTCTGTGCTTTAGCACAGTGCCTGGCAGATAATAGGCACTTAATAAATGTTTACTGACTTCAATTCTGGATAGAAAGATCAGAAAATTTTCACCATAGGGAAAAAAAAAAAGACAGTCAAGTATACCCATGGTCAGAAGGCTAGAGATGGATGATCCAAAAAATGAAACTAACATCTACGGTAAAGCCTAACTGGGCTGACCAATGCTAAGTGACTTCTTTAGCCTTTTTAAAGGTCTCTCAGTAAGAGTCGCTGCTGCTTTCTTAAAACACTCAGAACCACAAAGTGACAGCTTAAATGAATCAATCACAGCTGTACTTTATCAGCACTACAATGTCACAACCTCACTGATGTCTAGGGCCCCTTGATGCCTAAATTCCCTCAATTAGTCAGTCAACATCCATTAATTTCCTACTATGTGCCAGGCACTATGCTAAGCTTTGGAGATCCAAAAAGAGAAAAAAGACAGTTCTTGCACTCATGGAGCTCACAATCTAATGAAGGAGACAACAAGCAAACAAGTAGGTACAAACAAGTTCTATATAGGATAAATAGGAAATAATTAAAAGAGGGAAGGTACCAGAATTAAGAGGGGTTGGGAAAGGCTTCCTGTAGAAGCTGGGACTTAAAGGAAGCCAATAGGCAGAGATGAAAATGAAGAGCAATCAAAGCATGGGAGACAGCCAGAGAAAATGCTTGAAGCCAAAAGAACGGCTTATTTGTAAAATAAGGAAGCCAGTGTCACTGCATCAAAGAGTATGTGGCAGGAATCAATGAATGGAGGAAAGACTTGAGACAGTCCGACCCACCAGCAGTCTATAGCTACAGGCATGAGGTGATGAGGGCTTGCACCAGACTGGTAGCAGAATCAGGAGAGGAGGCATACTTGAGAGAGGTTGCAAAGGTGAAATTGACAGGTCTTGGCAACAGACTGGTTATGACAGATAAGGGAGCAGCTAAGGATGACACCTAGGTTGTGAGCCTGAGGAACCAGGAAGATGATGTTGCCCTTGTAATAGGGAAGGCAGCAAGGGGGAGGATTTAAGGGGAAAGATAAACAGTTGCAGCCTGGAGATGTGAGTTTGGAGGTCAGCAGAGAGGTTGGAACATGAAAGGCGGATTTGATAATCATTATCATAGAGATGGTAATTTAATCCTTGGTGATAAGATCACCAAGTGAAGTAAAGAGGGATTAGAGAAGAGAAGGAAATAAAAGAACCCTGAGACAGCCCTATGGTTAGAGGTGAGATCTGGATGAGCAAGCAAAGATTGAGGAGAAGTCTGATAGGGAGGAGAAGAACTGAGAGAGTGGTATCCCAAAAATCTAAAGAGAAGAGAGTGATCAATAGTTTCAAAGGCTACAGAGAAGCTGAGAATGATTGAGAATAGACCACTCAATCTGGCAACTAAGAGATCACTGGTAACTTTGAAGAAAGCATTTTCAGTAGAATGTTAAGATCAGATAATGACTTGGAAAGGGTTAAGAAGAAAGTGAAAAGAGAGAAAATGGAGGCACTGGGGGCAGCTAGGTGGCACAGTGGCTAGAGCACTAGCCCTGAAAGTCAGGAGGACCTGAGTTCTAATCCAGCTTCAGACCAAACACTTGTCACTTACTAGCTGTGTCACCCTGGGCTAGTCACTTAACCCCAACTGCCTAAAATTAAAAAAAAAAAAAAATCACATAAATTCAAATATAGTATTTGGAAAATTAAAATTATGGGGCAGCTAGGTGGCGCAGTGGGTAGAGCACCAACCCTGAAGTCGGGAGGACCTGAGTTCAAATCCAGCCTCAGATCACACACTTGTCACTAACTAGCTGTGTGACCCTGGGCAAGTCACTTAACCCCAAATGCCTAAAAAACAAAACAAAACAAAACAGAAAATGGAGGCACCTCTTGTAGATGGCCTTTTTGAGTTAAGCCACAAAGTACAGAAGAGATACAAGATGACAGTTTGCTGGAATGAAAAGATCACAAGTTTTGATTTTTTTTTTTGATAGAGGCAACTCAGACATGTTTGTAAGCAGCAAGATATAAGCCTGTACATAAGGAGGGACTGAAAGTAAGTGAAAGAGGAGGATGACAGAGGGTGTAATCTGCTGAAGGAGATGGGATGGAATGGGATCACAGGCAGATATAGGAGTTAGTCTTGGTAAGGAGTAACACCACCTCTTCATTTGAGACAGAGGTAAAGTTGGAGATAGTGGTAGAAGGAATGTGAGTGATATAAGATGAAGAAGAGTGGAGAAGAGGAGAGTCCTCAGTCTGCCAATCACACTGAGGGGTCCCTGACCATGTGCATTCTCCTGGAATTCTGAGGAGTGTTGACCTTCACTTCAAAAACTCCAGCCATCAATGCTGTCTACACAGCTAAACCAAAAAACATTGCCTACTTCTATCTGAAGTGGGAAAGGTAGGGGTGGGGTGTTACATGCTGAGAACAACAGCAATTGATATTTGTGGGACTAGCTAGACAACTACTTATTGCACTAACTCCTAAAGCTTCACTCCCTTTATTTGTGAAAGTATCAGCTTAGTGGAGAACAAAGTACTGAATTTGACTTTCTGAGCGAGCTACCTCATCAACTTGAATGTGGAATTGTTCTGTTTAAGTGAATGCTCATACCTATCATTTTAATGAGACTTTCAAAATAGCTTCTTGAGCAAAATATCTTTGCACAAGATTTAGTAAGGTAAAGAAAACATCTATCTTCTCACATAATAATCAATTTACACACAGTTATAATGACTGAGCTTGGTCCCAGAATAGAAATGAAGAACCTTCCTGCATTCTTTGCAAAGGTAGGCAAATTCATTAATGTGAAATATGGCATATGCTGTTACTGTTAATGTTTTGGTTGGTCTTCTTAAAATTCTTTTTTACCTGCTTTTTACTCTGTTACAAGGCATGATTCATTGGGGGAGGAAAGAACAGAGATGGGGTTGGATAGGGATATATTTTAAAATGAAGATGGTATAAAAACAAAAGATGTAACATTTTTAAATAAAGAAAATATGCTATATAGTACAGAAAATTTAGATACCTTTTAAACAAAAGTTAAGATTTTACCTTTTAGCAGAGCTGTAAGTATTGCAACATCTATATCTTGATGTTCATCTGACCCAATGTGGAAAACAGTTATCTGTTACAAAAAAAAAAATTATTTCCATTTATATCCACACTTTCACCTTTAATATACCAAGCAATCTTTTATATTATTTTAATTAAGGGGAAATAAAATTATTTATAGTAGGAATTTGTATTTCAGTATCACATTAAAACATTATTTCTCAAATAACACAAATATACAATTACAGTAAGATTTAAAAGAAGTTTACATGTATAAGCTCACTGACATGAAGACAAATGACCACTTAATGTGCTATATGTCTCAACAATATGATATGATTCTGAATCCTGAGCTAAATTTAAGCTATCCTAGCACCTTTGAAAAAATACATAATAATCTCCCCAAGAATGTTCAGGATTAAATATTATTAGAATTTATATTGGATGAGATCTAAATCTTAAATCAGTCCAAAAAGAAATCAAAATCAAGCCAATTTATTACGTGCCACCCATGTAGCACACAAGACAAAAATGTAAGTTACTACATTGTGGACACCAAACTGTGTTGCACACTGACAATTCCAGACATCTTAATTGCTCTTAAAAATCAAAGCTTTAGAGATGGAAGGAACCTAAGAGATCATCCAGTCCAATTCTATCATTATATAGATGAGGAAATTGAGGTCCAGGGACATTAACTTTCCTACAATCAGAAAGATGAATCCAAAATACCTTGAACACAAAAGCCAGACCATTCTTCAATAAATGGTTATATGAATAGGTAATTTTCAGAGGAAGAAATTCAAGCTATCAATGAAATATGAAAAAAAAATGCTCAAAATCACCATAATTAGAGAAATGAAAACGGAAGCAACTCTGAAGTTCCATAACAAGCTTATCAGATTGACAAAGATCATAAAAAAAGTAAAATGACAATTGTTGGAGGCGCTCTGGAAGGATGGACATGCTAAGCACTGCTAGTAGAGTTATGAATTCTGGAAAGCAATTTGAAACTATGCCCCAATGTCTATTCATTTATACATCAATATAATTACTAGGTCAAGACATTAAAAAAAAAAAAAAGATCAAAGGAGAAAAAGGGCCCATGCACATAAAAATAGCTATAGCAAAAAAAAAAAAAAACGCAAAAACCACTAGAAATTCAGCATGTGGCCTTCTACCGCGGAATGGCTAAACAAATTATAGGATACAAATTTAATGAATTCCACAGCACCATAAGAAATGATTAACGAGGAAGTTTCACAGGAAACTGGAAATACCACCATTAACTGATGATGAGTAAAGTGAGATGAAATGGGAGGTCAATTTATATAATTACAACATTTTAAAAAGAAACAACTTTGAAAAACTTTAAAACTTATCAAAACAATGACAAAACCATGATTCCAGAAGACCAAAGATGAAGCACACTAATGACTTCCTCTGAAATAAGTGATAGTCTTAATATGCAGAAAGAAAAACATTCTTGTAGACATAGCCTATGTGGGAATTTGTTCCGTTTGTTATGGAAGTTTTTTTAAAATTATTTTTTATTATTTATTGGGGGGGAGAATAGGAGGGGGAAGAAATAAATGATGATTAATTAGAAAAAACAATGAAATTATTTTTGAAATAATTGAAATAATATGAAATAATTAGATTTCTTTTGTTTAATCACCAGGAGAGAGTTGTTACTGTTTTAAAAATAAACTGACCATTTCTTAACTATTGTCCAGATGTGGCAAAACTAGTTGGTCTTACATTATAACATCCTGAAGAGGAAAAATAATCAACATTGAGTACGTGCGCACACACAGTCTCAGTCACCCTAATACATTACATAGAGACATTACCCTGAAAGAGTTTATAATATGTTTGGAGATAAATAAGCATGTGAAAAAGAAAACCTCTTGAATTAGTTTGTTTCTATAAAATCTGTTTATTACTTAGCACAGTCATTTAGCTATTAAAAATAACTCTAAATTAATTATAACTATAGAATCGTTGATTTTTGATATGTTTACATACTTTTAAGCCTTCATATCCTATAATAGTTTGAGTGCATTCATTTCTTCAGAGTAATCTTTCATTCCTCAGAATACTTAATAATACTTAAAATGTTAGCTGCTACCTCTCCAGGGCTTTCTTATATTCTAATCTAAATGAGATTTAAAAAAAAAATACCATTCTACTGCTCAACTAACTAGATCCCAGTCTTATTCATAATGTATCCTGAAAGCCTAAGCACATTATTTTATTTCTGATTTATTTATTTAGTCCAGACTTGTAACTTGATCTGTGTAGGAAGCTCTCTGATAAAGAAATTCTCTATCTATTTAAGTATGAAAGAGTTCTGCAATTAGAACATTAGAAAGTAGCCCAGGGCACAGACAGTTTGAGTACTCCGTCACAGATTACATAGTCAGCTGTGGTGGGGGTGGAGGAGGAGGAATTTGGAAGGAGGAACTTGAACCCAGGTCTTTCTCACTCATATAACTTATCTTTGAATAATCAGTGGCCAACCTGTATCTGATACTCAATAAACATTTCAAGATGATTATTATTATTAACAATAATAATTTCTATTGACAAGAGACAAGATGGGGAGGAACTTAACCTGATGTTGAATACAATTTTGAAAATTATCACTGTGGCAAAATAAAGAATTAAAATAAAGCACAAAAGGAAAACTTCTGGGTAACGTAAGCAACAAATAAAGGACCAGACATTTTTTCCAATTCTTAGAACTGTTCCAACTTTCTAAAACCGAAATTACGTGCCAAGGATAAAGCACCTTCAGCAACTTCTATGGTCAAGGACACCCACAATTGTAAAGAAGGTTTAAAACAAGACAAAACAAAACAAAACCCAAACCCAAGAACTGACACTCACTGACCCTGAATTTGCTCAGCACCCCTCCACCACCTCCCATACTAGCAGCGAGAGGCCACACAAGGAGACTCAAGGATGCAACACAGGGTTATATCAAAACGCATCGCAACATCAAGGTTCCCCCCAGTCCTCCAGTCTGCAGAAATTTGCTTGGGCCTTGATAGCCAGCTTGGCCACATCCTGTCAGGAACAAAAGACTGCCAGGGGCTACAACCTGGAAGCACCAGTGCTACAAAACTCTGAACTGCCAACGTAGGGAAAGCAGGCACTGCTGGAACCAGGAAAAATCTGGCTCTGACCTACTGGTGCTGGACCAGCGAACTAAGGAACAGAGGGAGTAGGGGTGATCACTAGGACAAGACGGAGTACATGTGAAGTTGCTGTGCATCAAGCTTGAGGAAAAGAACACAGAATCCAGCTGGGACCTATTTTGTTACCCCAAGAGTCACTTGCAACCTAGGCTGCTGAACCATGAGAAGAGGCTAAGAGGCTTTGACATTCAGCCCCCAAGAAAACCACAATTGGAAGGGGGGGGGTCAGAATTAAGAATAAGGAAAATATGGAGGGAGAGAAGGGTGGAAGGAAGGTGACAAAGGTCCAAAGTTTTCTGGAAGAAGAACTCTCAAAGACCTTGAACCTAAACTAATAAATCAACAGGAAAAGCAGTATCAGAAAGAAATTTGGAGTCCAAATATAGGTCAAAGCATCTATGTATAAGTACTGCAAAATAAAAAGAAAATGATGCAACACTTGATGAGACAAAGGAACCTGTGGAATTTGAGAACAATGAACCGTAACTGTTTCAGAGTAGTTTAAAAGAGAAATGAGAATTCTGAGAGCAAAATTCACATCATGCACAGGAAAAATAATGAGAATAGAAAAACTTGAATTTGCAATGACAAACCTCACCAAAAAAACAAAAGAGAAACAACAGAGTGGGAACGTAAATACACAGAAATGAAGGACAACCTAGAAGAAAAGCAAAAAAACAAGACCATTAAAAGAAAATATGCAAAATACAGAAGTAAAACATGGATACAGGAGGTGTAGAGAGCCTAAGGATCATGGAAGAAGAACAAAACAAAACCAAAAAAAACCTTAACACCATAATGAAGGAAATAATAGAAGAGAATTGCCCAGAACTTTTAAGCATAGAAAACGAAATTCCAATTGAAATAATTCACAAATAGCCTTCAGGAAAAAAAACAAAAAACTCAAGGCTACAAATTCCAAGACACACAGTGTTTAAATTTAATAATTCAATTCAGAAATAAATTCTGCAAGTCATCAAGAAAAAGGCCTTCAAATACAAAGGAAAGGATATTTCAATAATACAAGATTATTCTGCACCAACTGAAAAAAGGAAGAGGGAATGGAATAATGAGTTCTGATGAGCACTGGAGCTTAGGATGTTCCTCAAGGTGACCTATCCTGCAACTCTGAGCTTAACCATTCAGGATAAAAGATGGATATTCAATAAAAGTTTCAAACACTTTACACAGAAAGCCAGAACTGAAGATATTATTTGCTTCTTGAACACCCCAAACAATAGAAATGCAGGAATGAATAAATACAGACAGCAACAGAATAATGAGAGAAAGACAAGTAAAAGACTTTTTTCTTTTTTTAGGCATTTGGGGTTAAGTGACTTGCCCTGGGTCACACAACTAGTAAGTGTCAAGTGTTTGGGGTGAGGCCGGATTTGAACTCAGGTCCTCCTGACTTCAGGGTTGGTGCTCTATCCACTGTGCCACCTAGCTGCCCCAAAAGACTTCTTTCTAAATGAATACACAGAGACAAGGATGAAGGCAGAAATTTGGTAAAGGTAAAACTGAAGAGACAGATAGAAGGCATTATGAATAACAAGACATCTTTTCTACAGGTAAATGCTTCTTTTGCGGAACTACATTATAACATGTGAGGGGATGTGAAAGGGGGAGATGGGAGCAAGGGCATAACTTTAAATGTAAATGGATTAAACAGTCCCAATAAAAAAAAAATAAGTGACAGACTGGATAAGAAAACAAAATCCTACAATCTTTTCCTTACAAGAAATTTATTTAAAAAGCAAAGATAAAATAAACAAAATAAAACAAAATTAAAATATGGGGATAGAAAAAAATTTATTATGTATCGAGTAAATCCTCAAAATGAGAACTGCTATCATGCTATCAGAGAAAGCAGTAATAAACATTCAAAAAATTAAAAGGGAAAAACAAGAAAATCATGTTATGCTGAAAGGAACCACAAACAAACAAACTAATATCAGTAATAAATCTGAATGCATCAAATGCCTTAGCATCCAAAATCATAAAGGAAGCATCTGAGCTTCAGGACAATATAGAAAGTTAATACAAAAGTGACAGGAAATTTCAATATCCCTCCATCAATTTTGGATAAATCTAATCAAAAGATAAACAAAAGGGAAAATATGAACTGAACAAATTTCTGGAGAAACTAGAGTTAAGAGACTTCAAAAAAAAAAAAAAGTCCCTATATACTCCAAAATATGTATAGCAGCACTTTTTTGGTATAGCTAAGATTTGGAAACAAAGTAGATGTCCATTATGCAGCTAAAGAAACTGGAGTACACGAATGCAATGATATATTATCATGTTAGAAGAAATTATGTGTAATACAGAAAAGCACAGTAAAGATCTCTATTAACTGATGCACAGTAAACACATATACACAGTAACTACAACAATGTAAACATAAAGAATGACAAAAAAACAAAAGTAAATGAAACAAAATTATAATGATCATGTGGAACTCAAATGAAGAGATATAAGAAGATGCCCCACCTACTCACCAATCTCTTCATGGAGGTGGGAGGTTAAGTATTACAAATTGTATAAAAAATATTATTTATCATATGGGATAGCTCTTAGAGAGAAGATAAGAGGAAAGGATACACTGGATACTATGTAATATAAAAAACAGAAAATATTAATAAAAACTTTATATACAAAAACATATTAGAGTGGCAATAATGACCTAATGAGACAATTTTAACTTGGGTTCCATGTAGTCGCTGCCAGTAGTGCACATGAAAAAAGGAATTATTACTTGGTGAACTGAAACTGACCCATAAAACCAACTGTCTTTCAATTCAACATTTATTAAAGCTCTACATTCAGGGAACTATGCTAGATGCTGAGGATTCAAACATATCATAAAGACAAGCTCTTTCTCAAGAAGCTAACAATTTAGTTCCGGGTGGGGGGGAGGGGGAGAGACAACAAGAGGAACATTCACACATAAATAACTATGCTACAAGAATAACTATGCAATAAACATTTTTGTACATGTGAGTCCTTTTCCCATTTTTTATGATCTCTTTGGGATGCAGCCCTAAAAGTGCTATTGCTGAGTCAAAGGGGGTACACATTTTTATATCCTTTGGGCATAGTTCCAAATTGCTCTCCAGAATAGTTGGGTAAGTCCACAAATCTATCAACAATGCATTAGTGTTCCCATTTTCCCACATCTTCTCCAACATTTATCATTTTCTTGTTTTGTCATGTTGGCCAATCTGATAGGTGTGATGCAGTGCCTTAGAGTTGGTTTGATTTGCATTTCTCTAATCAGTAGTGATTTAGAGCATTTTTCCATGACTATAGATGGCTTTCATTTCTTCATCTGAGAACTGCCTGTTCATATCCTTTGACCATTTATCAACTGGAGAATGACTTATATTCTTATAAATTTGACTTATTCTCTATATATTTTAGAAATGGGGCCCTTATCAGAGACACTGGTTATAAAAACTCTTTCCCACTTTTCTACTTCCCTCCTAATCTTGGTTGCATTGGCTTTGTGCAAAACCTTTTCAATTTAATGTAATCAAAATTATACATTTTGCATTTCATAATGTTCTCTATCTCCTGTTTGGTCACGAATTCTTCTGTTCTCCATAAATCTGACAGGAAAACTATTCCTTGCTCTCCCAATCTGCTTATAGTATCAGCCTTTATATCTAAATTATGAATCCATTTTGACTTTATATTTATAAATATATAGTTTATATATATTTATTATTTTATCTATTCTATTAATTTCTTATTATGCATCTTATTGTTTTATATTATATTTTATATCATAATGTATAATGTATTTTACAATAATTATTAATTATATAAAATTATATATTGTTTTATATATTGTTATATTTATTGTTTTATTATATATCTAATTTATATATTTATAAATATCTATGTATTTATGAATATAAGTATATATAAACATAAATATATTTAAATATTTATAACAGCTCTTTTTATGGTGGCTAAGAATTGGAAATTGAGGGAATGCCCAGCAATTGGGGAAATGGCTGAACAAGCTGTGGTATATGAATATAATGCAATACTACTGTGCTATAAGAAATGATGAACAGGCTGACTTCAGAAAAACCTGGAAAGACTTGTATCAACTGATGCTGAGTGAAGTGAGCAGAACCAGGAGAACGGTGTACACAGTAACAGCCATGTTGTGCAATGACTAATAATGATGGACTTAGCCCTTCTCAGCAATGCAAGATCTAAGACAACTCCAAAGTTCTCATGATGGAAAATGCTATCCATATTCAAAGAAAAAGCTATGGCGTTTGAATGCAGATCGAAGCATACCATTTGCTATTTTTTTCTTCTGTTTTGTTTTATTTCCTTTTTCTGATGGTTCCTATTAGTTCTGATTCTTCTTTACAATATCACTAATGTGAAAATATGTTTAATAGGAACTTATATGTACAGCCTATATCAGACTGCAAGCTATGTTGGGGAGGGAGATGGGGAAGGAGGTGAAGAAAAATTTAAAACTCAAAAGCTTATGGAAGTGATTGCTGATAAATCAAAATAAATTAATTTTTTTAAAAAAAGAATAACTATGCAAGAGAGAAGTTCAGAGGAAGTGTGATGAGAAATTTGAGGATCAATGGATCACCTTCACCTGAGGAAGACAGGATATGATTAAAAGAGGAAGTTGAGCCTTGATGAAACAGAGAGATCTCAAAAGATGGGGGCTGGGCAAGTAAAAAACTCTCTTCTATAGGCAGAGGTGAAAGTGTAACCAAAGTCACAGGAGATAGGGAGAAAGTAAAATAAGACAAGATGATCAAAGGCCATCAAATTTGTCTGAAATATGGAGTAGGTAAAGGGAAGTAGTAAGAAAGAAGGCAAGAAAGGTATGCTGGAGTCAGGTTGTTTAGCCAGATTTAACAACAGCTGAAGCAAGTGGATCTGATTTAAAGTCTGAGTCAAAGCTTTTACCCAATTACTTTTTCTACATAAAGTACATTCTTCTTATTATTCATAACATTTCATTTCACACCTTTTACAGTCTTAAAAACTGCACATTTATGAGAGAATGATAAGGACTATACTTTATACAAATTCACCCAGAATCAACTGATTCTGATCAGCTGCTTGTTACCTTTCCTTGCCATATAGAACCATTAACAATAACTGACATATTTTCACAATCTCTTATGGGAATTTAACCTCCACAAAAGAAAACAACATGCCAGAAAACATAACCTCTTACTGGGCATAAATATGTGATAATAAAGTTAAAAGATTTAAGAATCTATTTCATGTAGAAATCACTTAATTGTTGTTCAGTCATTTCAGGTGTGTCTGACTCTTTGTGAAGCCATTTGGAGTTTTCTTGGCAAAGATACTGCAGTGGTTTGCCATTTCCTTCTTCAGTTCATTATATAGATGAGGAGCTGAGGCAAACAGAGTTAAGTGACTTGCCCAGGGTCACACAGCTACTACGTGTCTGAGGCCACATTTGAACTCAGGAAGATATCTTCCTGACTTCAGGTCTGGCACTCTTTCCACTAGAACACCTAGCTGCCCAGAAATCACTTAATCTTGCTGAGCAAAAGACATGCCAACCAAGGGTAATACAAGATTATGGCATAAGTTCATTTGTATAAAGAGGAAGTTGATTGAAGAATATGCGTAGGATGATCTTATTAAACAACAAAGGAGCTGAGGGAAAAAGGATCCTGCAGGGGTCCTCCTGAAGCCAGAAGTGGATATAATCAGAAGGAAGCTAAAAGATCTGCCAAGTTATTGCATAATGATCTATTCTCAATGATGGCAATAGTGTTAACCATTTAAACCATCTAGGGTTTATCCATGTGACTCACTATGTGAGCATCTCCGACACCCCCTACTGGGACATCTTGAACTGGATGTCCTATAGAGACCTTAAACTCAAAACTGAACTCATGGTCTTTCCCCTCAAAACCTCCCCTCTTCTGAATCTGCCTATTACTGTTGAGGGTACCATTATCACTCTGGGCACCCAGGTTTCACAACCTAAGTGACATCTTCAACTCCACACTCTCTCTCATCTCCCCTAGTTAATCATTTACTAAGGCTTGTCAGTTCTACCTCTCTCACCTTTGACACCTTTCCAACTGATTTTCCTTGAAGTGTAGGTCTAACCATGTCAATTCTCTAGTCAATTATCTACTAGCTCCCGAACACCTCTAGGAACAAATGTAAAATCTTTTGTTTGACATTCAAAGCCCTTCATGAATTTACCTTTTCCTAACTGTCTATTCTTCTTACACATTACTCACACCCATATATTCGTTGGTATAGTGATGCTGGTACCATTGCTCCTCATACAACATAATCTCCCAATCCCAGGTATTTTCAGTGATGGACCTCTATGCCTGGAATTTTCTCTGTCTTCATCTCTGCCTCCTGACTTCCCTGACTTCCTTAAAATCCAGCTAAAACCTCATCTTCTACAAGAAGCGGTTCTCTTTACTCCAATTTATTATACATTTTGTTTGCACATATCTTTTTGTCCTTCAAGTGGCCTCCCCTCTTACTATTAAACTGTCAGCTGCTTGACAGCAAAGATTGTTTTTAGCATAGTGCCTGGCGTTTAATAAATGTTTGTTGAATGAACAAGATTTCAATTCAATTCAATATATTTATTAACAGATGCAAATGAAAGTCCTTTCTTTCAAGAAGCTTTACACTGTACTGGAAGGATTGTAATATAAACACAATTTTCTATATCTCAACAACAAAACCCTGCAAGAAGAGATACTCCATTTAAAATAAGTACAGACAGTATAAAAACCTGGGAGTACACCTACCAAAACAAACCCAGGAATTATATGAACATAATTGTAACAAAATTCATTTGGAAAAACAAAAAAAAATCAAGAACATCAAAAGAATGAAAAAAAAAAAGTAAAGGAAGGCAGTTAAGCAGTACCAGATCTTAAATTATATTATATTGTAGTAATTATCAAAACTATCTGGTACTGGCTATGATACAGAAAGGTGTATCAGCAGCAAAGAGTAGACATAGAACACACAGTAACAAATGGTTATAGTAATAGTAATCTTGTGTTTGACAAATGTAGAGACAAGCTTTTGGAATAAGAATTCATTATTTGGTAAAAACTGCTGGAAAGCAGCCTGGCAGAAACTGAGCACAGACCAATATTTTACACCATTTACAAATATAAGGTCAAAATGGATACATGACCTAGATATAAAGGGAGACATCATGAAGATATTAGAAGAACATGGAACATATAACCTATCAATTATGGGTAGGAGAATGATTTATGAAAAAATGATAGACTTATTCTCATAGGATTTGACTTAAGGAGAGAATAACATACACACTCAATTGGGTATGGAAATCTGTCTTACCCTACAGGAAAATAGGGGGGGGAAGGGGACAAGAGAGTAGGGAAGACTGGGAAAGGGGGTAATCAGAAGCAAATAATTCTGAGGAGGGACAGGGTCAAAAGAAAGAATAGAATAAATGGGCAGGATAGGATTAAGGGAAATAGAGTTAGTTAGTTTTTCACAGCATGTTTACTATGGAAGTGTTTTGCATAACTGCATATGTATAACCTATATTGAGCTGCTTGCCTTTTCCATGAAGGTGGGTGGGGAGGAAGGAAAGGAGAAAATTTGGAACCCAAAGTTTTAAAAACACATGTTTAAAAAAAATGTTTTCACATGCAACTGGGAAGTAAGAAATACAGAAAATGGGGTACAGAAATCTACCCTGCCCTACAGGAAAACAGAAGAGAAAGGGGATAAGAGAAGGGGACGAGATATAGAAGGGAAGGCAGACTAGGGGAAGGGGTATTCAGAATGCATGCCATCTTGGGGTGGGGGGAGGGGCGAGATGAGGTGAAAATTTGGAACTCAAAATCTTGTGGAAGTAAATGTTGAATACTAAAAATAAATTTTTTAAAAAATTAAAAAATTTTTAAAAATTTTAAAAATGATAGAGCATTGTAAGATGCAAAATGGATTTTATTCACATTAAATTAAAAAGGGTTTGTACAAATAAAATCAATGTAGCCAAGATGAAAAGGAAAGCAGAAAATTGGGGGGAAAATTTTATAGACAGTTTCTTGGATAAAGGTCTCATATCTCAAATATATAGAGAACTCTGTCTAATTTATAAGAATATGAGTCATTCCCCAATTGATAAATGGTCAAAAGAATATGAACAGGCAATTTTTTGATGAAGAAATCAAAACTTTATATATAGTCACATGAAAAAATGCTCTAATCCACTGATCAGAGAAATGCAAATTAAAACAACTTTGAGATATCTCATACCTATCAGATTGGTTAAAATGATAGAAGGGGGAAATGACAAATGCTGGAGGGGATGTGGAAAAATTGGGACATTAATACATGTCAGTGGAACTGTGAACTGATCCAATCATTTTGGAGAGTAATCTGGAATTATGTCCAAAGAACTATAAAACTTTGGCCCAGCAACACCACTGTTAGGTTTGTTTTCCAAGGTGATCAGGGAAAAAGGAAAAGACCTTATATGTTCTAAAATCTCTGTGGTGGCAAAGAACTAGAAACTGAGGGGATGCCCATCAATTGGGGACTGGCTAAACAAGTTGTGGTATATGATCATGATGGAATACTACTATGCTATAAGAAATGATGAGCTGGTTGATTTCAGAAAGACTGGCATGAATAAATAGCGAAATGAACAGAACCAAGAGAACTTTGTACATAGCAACAACACTATTATTCTTTTTTTTAATTACTTAAATTTATTTTTAGTTTTCAACATTCACTTCCACAAGATTTTGAGTTCCAAATTTTCTCCCTATCTCCCCTTACCCCCCATCCCAAGAAGACATGCATTCTGAATACCCTTTCCCCTAATCTACCCTCCCTTCTGTCACCCCACCCCTTCTCTTACCTCCTTCCCCTTTCTATTTTCCTGTAGGGCAGGATAGATTTCTATACCCCATTGCCTGTGTATCTTATTTCCCAGTTGCATGGAAAAACAATTTAACATTAACAACACTATTATTCTAAGAACAGCTTTGAATGACTAAGTTATTTTGAGTATTATAAATACTCAAATCAATTACAAAGGATCTAGGAAGAAAAATCTAATAAATAAAAGTACGCATAGTATGTTTTTTTAAACACACACATTTGTGTCTAATGGTAGCCTTCTCTAGGATGGGGTGGGGAAGGAGGGAAGGAGGAAGAGGGATAGAGAGAGAGAGGGAGGAAAAAAAGTAAGCAGCAGAGAACAAAAGAAAACTTAGAAGAAAGCACAGAAAAGCAGGATAGCTTTGAAAACGATATGTAGTATTTATTACATAGTTTTTCAAAAAAAGTAATGGTGCAAAATGGAAATTCATGGTTTTATACTGTCTTCTTTTTATGTTGTGCTGTATACATGGAAATGTTTTGGGGGGTTTTTGGTCTTGTGTTTAAGTTCAAAATGAATAAAAAAAAAACCCAACATCTCAGAGAGTAAGATTCCAAAGAATGGAAAAGTCTACAAATATTTTAACAAAGATGTTTGTCTTTGCTTAACAGAGACACAGTACCAACAAATTAAGTAAAGAGTAAATGAAAGGTAGTTTTTGAGGGGAAGGCCCTAGTAGTTGTGGGGATAGGTAAAGTCTTCTTGGAGGATGTGGTGTTTTAGTTAAAGTCTTACAGGAAAACACAGAATCTAGAAGTTGGAGGTACTGAGGGAGAGCAAGGAGGACAGAAAGTGTAAAGGCATGGAGAAAGGAGATAAAGCACTGTATGTGAGGAACGCTAAGTAGACAAGTTGGCCAATCTATGGATGATGGAAGGAATACTTTATTAAAACACTGTAAAGGACAGGAAGGAGAAGGTAAAGAGTTTTAAATGCCAAATAGAGGATTTTATATCTGATCCTAGAGGTAACAGGAAGCAATGGAGTTTATTAAGGAGAGTATGACAGGGGAATATTTTAGGAAATTCACTTTGGCAGCAGTGTGGAGAATTAAAGGATTAGAAAAGGAGAAGACTTGAGGCAAGGAGTCCAATATAAAGACTACTGAAATAGTTCAAACAAGAGTGATGAAGGCTTGCCTTCTCTCTGAGAATAGACTCGGCATGGATCATATCTTGACAAATCTCACAACGAAGAGAAAGAGAGATAATAGGATACTTCTGTTTCTGTTTACTGATTTTAAAAAAGCAGCTGAGCTGGTTTAAATAAAGTATTCAACAGTGTCATGGAGGCTGGTCTACACAAATACCAAACAGAAGGACTCCCTATGACAAGATTCTCTAGATATTCTTGTTCATGGAAAAAATGCACTCTGATCAGATTATTACATGCTTCAGGACATGCAGCTTACTGGGTTTAGTTCCTATGTCTATAATTTAGACAGAAAGACAGATACAGAGACAGCCTGAATGGGTGCTACAGAAAAGACAATGAGCTGGAACCAGAATTGGAAAGAAATAAAGTGATTGGGTTGGACTGCATTTGGAAAAATTATATTATTATATTATTAAATTATTATTATTATAAAATTATATTAAAACTTTCAGTGAGAAAAGCTTCATTTTGTGGGGACAGGGTTTGTGAAGTGTTGGGGAAGGAGGTAGGAGAAGAAAGGGAGGGGACCTAGACTTGGGACTTAATTGTCATAGGAGCCTCCTGGTAATGAAATGGCATCTATCACAACATAGACTGGCACTTGCTTTGTCACTTATGCTCTTAGAGAGCTTTCTGGATCACTGAGATGTTAAGTGATTTACCCAGGATTATAGTCAGTTTTGTGTCAGAAATAAAACTTAAACTCAGGTCCTCCTGACTTGAAGACAGATATCGAGCTACTTCATTTGGTTACACGGTTGTGAATCATGGACTAAAAATATCTTGATTTAAGAAGAAACAAATTACAAGCAACATCCAAGATGAATTTTTCTTTTTACAAGAAATGTTAAGACTTCCTCTAGGAAATATATTACCAGTAAAGGAGGTGGACTGATTATATACTTACTATAAGACACAAGAAAGTTAGATAACCTGAGTGATACACTGATACTCCCAAGTTAGTTAAAACCAATCAATTAATTAAATAACAAAAGAATGCTTTTAGGGAATTGATGTTCTATGTAGAATTTACAGAAAGACATACAAGATAGAAAGGGGAGGAGGGATTTTGATCAATAGAGGATGTAGTAACATGGATGAAATCACAGATTCAACTAAACATCTAAACACGATAATCAGAAGTTAGAGCTCTTATTTCATAAATTATTATCCCTCTGATTCAGAATGAGTTTTAATGGAAATAAAAAGCTTTCCCTGCTGAAATCCACTTACAAGTTCTTTCTTTTTCATGCATTCCATCAATGTTTGAAATAAGTGAACAGCCTCACTCTGGCCAAAATTGAATGTCTTTTTGATAGTTGAAATGATGTCAGGTTCTGCTGCATCAGGGAGATTTCTAAAACAAAGATGGCCAAAGATTTCAGTAACTACTAAATTCTCCTTCTATGTAGCCATGTGCTTTAAGATGGCACACAGTCAGATATCATTCAAGACACATTTTCAGATGCTATACTAACATGTTATTTTACAGGCTGGTTGAATTTTTGTCGAGGGGGATCAGGGGAAAGAATCCATACTTAGTGACTTTCCTCTACTATAGACATTTTTGAAAGATACAAGTTGAAACTATTTCCTAATATTTTGCAAAATCAACATATATTATGATGTAACAGTACCCCCAAAAGCACTCATGTTTTTAAGCTTTTAACAACACAAAAATTAATCCAATTTTCTCTTTAAAAAAAAATCTCTTGGGGCAGCAAGGTGGCGCAGTGGATAGAGCACTGGCCCTGGATTCAGGAGGACCTGAGTTTAAATCCGGCCTCAGACACACACTTACTAGCGGTATGATCCTGGGCAAGTCACTTAGCCCCATTGCCTAGGCCCCCCCCCCCCCCAAAAATAAAAATCTCTCCATAAATCCTTAAATTAATGCCACCTCCCCCCACCCGCAAAAGTTTCTCTTACCCGCCTTCTTCTGTTTGTTTATGAACATGAGCCAGTATGTCTGCAGCTCGACCTGTACCTTCACAAACCACCACTGGGACAGGTGGACTTTCTTGAAGATATTCCAATACTGTAAGGATAACATTGGGTCCACCTTCAAAAATGAGAGCCACCACAGGCACACCTTGACCAATTCCTTTTTTAAAAAAATTAAGAAAAAGCAAAGTTCAGTTATTAACTGAAGCGATAATTCAACTAAATTCTTTCACAAAAGGTAGTGCAAAACCAACAGCAAATATAACACCCATTTTCCTTACCCTATATATTTGATTTGTTTCTGAATTTAATAATGTATAAATTTAAATATCTATCCTCATATTCACATATGTAAAATGAATGCCTGAATAAATCCTTTTCTATTGATATCCATAATATTTTCAGCTATATTCCAAGTACAAGTGGATAAAATTCTCTATGCAATTTGAGTGGTTGGGCTGCTAACATTTGATACTGCAAGGAATGAACTCTATAAATTATGAACTGACTTACTAGCATGAATTCTTTGTTGATTGATGGTTTTCTCCAGTTCTCGTCTCAATCTCACTTCTGCACCATACTTTCCAACGGTGCCATTATCCACCAATATAAAATGGGAATGGAGATTATTCAAAACATTCAATTTACTCAAAGGGTTCAATAAAGTTTGATATGGGGCAACCACCTAAAGATGATACACAACACAAAAGAATTAGTGGGTCAAAAATTTAATTCATTTTTCTTTTTCTCTGCTCTTGAATAACTCTCCTTGTAACTGAATTGGTATAAATATGGCATAAACATGAAAAGATCTAGGATAAATAACCACAACATGAAAAAAAAAACTTAAAAATACTGTGTTCAACTTGACTTTCAAGCTATCATTGTTTTCAATTTACTGTCATACTTAGCAGTTCAACCTCATTAACAACTGTGGTGAGGTGTTTACGAGTACTTTTATTATTAGACTGCAAATATTTATACATTTTAGGAAGAGAAAAGTCCCCAAGACGTTGGGAAATAATAGCACTGAAAAAGAAACATGTAGTTTATAATATAAAATCATGCTCTGGAATTGCAGAAAGCTCAATGTATTTTAATTCTCAGTTTAACTTAACAGTCTAAATCATTTAATGTCACATTCATCTAGTCTCCATAAATCCTCAAAGTTTGATGATGTTCTCCTAATCACAAAACCTGAATTTTTTCAGGCCTCAAACTCGCTGAGACTTCCTCACACCATATAACACTGATGTGACCAGTCCCTCCTTCTGGGGTTCTCTCCTCTTTTGGCTTCTGAAGTGCAGCTCTTTTCAATTCTCCATTAACCTGTCTACTTCTTCTGTGTCTCCTTTGTTGGTTCAATGTCATCCTATTGATCCCACAAATTAAATGACTGCTAGTTTTCATCTCCTACCCTCTCCCATTCTGTCTTTGTATATTCTCCCCCAGGTAAGCTCACTCATTATCACAGCTTTATTTATTACAATGGGTTGTTTTTTTAAATTTCTCTGTTAAACCAACTCTAGCATGTATACTTATTTTCTATTCCTACTGCTATCACCCTAGTAAAGGTCTATATTAGTACCTGGCTGGATTAATGTAATAGTCCCCTAAAAGATCTTTCACACTCCAGACTGTTTCCTCAGATTATCTGGTATAACATTATTCTAGTCAAAACCCAGAAGTGTATGAAGCCCACCTACTACTCATCAAGAGGGCACTGGATTTGAAATCAGAGGTCCTGATTTCAAATGCTTTCTCTGTCACTTATTATTTCTATGATGTTTTTCCTGTGTAGGACAGTTTCCTCATCTGTAAAATAAGGGAGTTGAACTACACACCATCTAATGAAAACCAAGTATAATCCGAACTCCACTGACTACAATCAAGGCTCTCTATAATCTAGGATCACCTTGTCCCTTTCCAATCTAGGCAAATAACATAGTCCTCCAGAAATATCTTTTTCCACTCTCATCCCATCCCCTCCGTCCAACCTAGTCACCTGTATAATTTCTACCCATCTTTTAAAGTCTAACACAAATGCCACTTCTCTCTTGTAATACTGTATATTATTTTATCTGTGTAGATGTTTTATCCTCATACTAGATTTTAAGTTGCATGAAAACAAGGATTATGTCTCATCTCCTACGTGTATCTCTGACACTACAAAGAACAATGCGGTGTTTGTTAAAATATTGCCTGTTGTTTCAGTTTTTCCATATAATATTATTGAGAGTTCCATAATCTACCTGCTGTCACATCTGCCTATTGTTCCCTTGGTAAGTTTTATTTAAAATAAAATTTCAATGATTGTGATTTTAAAAGTTCTTTGGAAAATAGCATTGAGTTAGATAACATATGCATATATTTAATAGTCATCTGTGGAGGACATTTGGGATTGCAAGGAAAAGCAGAGAATGTAAAAACCTGGATATGCTGTATTTTGCACCAATATGGGGCAATCCCACACCCATAAGATCTACTGAAATGCTCAAATATAAAGAAAATAATAAATCTAAATACTGCTGAGCCTTGATTAGTGGGAATAAATCCCCTGAAGTGGTTGCATGTATTCAAATTTACACTATTCAAAGTTATATTTGTACTCTCTGACATGTACCTTGCTCTAAAATTCCAGTGATGGTGATGACAAGGCAGCTAGCATCAAGGTCTATAAAGTACTACACATTTGTAATCTCATTTGGTTCTCACAACAACCTTGTGAGGTAGATATTATTGTCCCTAACTTCCAGATGAGGAAACCAAAGCTCAAAGAGTTTAAGTGACTTATCCATGGTCAAACAGCTAGTAAGTTATCAAAGGCCAGATTAATAATTATTTAAAGAATGGCAGTTTATCTTTCAACAATGAGAAAACATAGTAATGAGCACTTAACATCTGATTATTTCTCCCAATTTAAGTGTTTCCCTGTTACTTTCACAAGAGGGAGAAATGAAAAATATTTGCTGATAAAAGAACAAATTGTGAAAATTTAATAATGTTGCAGAGTACTTTAATGCCAAGAATGAACTTCTGCTAGTTTCTGTAGACATCAAGGAGAATCTGTGAAACTCAGAAATTTTTAAATGCAGAAGCTTTAATAATCACATATTCTTACGCTTCTTCCTCATTTCCCATCCAGCTGTACTACTTTGGGAATCCTCTGATTTCTCCACCATACCCCCACATGAGGTACTTCCTTGTTCTTCCTGCCCCCCTCCTCTCCCCAACACCTTTTAAGTGTTGTCTTCTCCATTAGATTGTATACTCCTTGAGGTCAGGGACCATCTTTCTTTTTTGCCTTTTTTTTGGGAGGGGAGGAGCATCCCAAGCATGTAGTAGGTCCTTAGTAAATATTTATTGACTATTGAATTCTTGTTTAATTAAAGTTTTAAAGTTTATTAATCCCAAAAAAGTCACACGATTCTTATTTAATGCACATCAACAAAACACTGAGTTTTTTTCACACCATTACTGAGAAATTATTATAAATCTGCAAAAAGCAAATAATGAAAATCTTACATCTCTTCCAACAAGATCATTCCTGTTTTCAATAACACCCCATGGCGCTATTCCAATAGTGCAAATCTTTCGAGATGATCTAGAAGCATGTTCTTTGAGGGCATCACCAACGTGTTTGGCCACACCTATGCACACAAGGTTTTATTTTTAAAAGATTATTACATATTATTAGCTTTCTATATGTTCAAAATTCCATAGGTCTTAATTTAAAATATTAATATACGAAATTATGTATACACACATGTGTATACATATATGTAAATGTGACATTACAATTGGCAAAATACTCTTCTCACTACAAAACCTAAGTAGTTAGTGTAAGTATCATTAATCCTATTTTAAAATGAAAAAGGAGGCTCAGAGAGGTTGTGATCTACCCAGAGTTACACAACAGAAAACTTACAAAGACTAAAACCCAGATCTATCAATTCTCTTTCAAACAGACTAAGTGGTCTAGGGAATCACACAAGAGGCAAGTAAAACCAACTCCTGCTTAACGCAGTGACCTAATTCTTAATAAAGAGATTTCTATTACACTGCTATGGAATTTTCCCACATTCTTTAGATTGTTTTAAGTAATTTATAAAATGGTTCACTTAACTATGTTTAAATCTGATGCTTCCCTCTTTGACCCTGTTGATTTGTTAATTGCCAACTGCAAAGATCTCTAAAAGGAAAGAGCCATATCATTCTATAATCTCACTTTATCTATGCAAAGGTTTCATCTCTGTATGTTTTCAATTTGTGTACTTTAAACAATTTTCAATAAAGGGAAAACAGACATCAACAGAGCTTGTTTTTAAAAAATAATAAAGGGGTAATGAAAAATAGTTTTAATCCAAAAATAATTTGCATTTGCTTTTATATTAGGTTATGTTTATAATGAATTTACCTCTCACTTTTATTTTACCTGAGATACTAAAATAAGTATGTTTTCTTTGTCCATTGAGTGTGTCTAATTGGTGAAAGCTTGAGAATGGAATGACATTAAGGGAATTCAACCAAGAATGAAAAGTTTGCTTAGAATTATTAAGCTGACTCTATTATGTTGTAGCCCACACGGAAGCTTGTACATTAGAATGCAGTATATCAGGGAGAATTCTGCCTATGCAGAGAAATTTTGATATCTGTTTGATATCACCTAGATATCTTCCTGACACCTCAAACTCATCATCTTCCCCTCCAAAGGAGAAGTCATTCTGGCTTTAAACCTTAGTCATCCAGGCTCATCTTCTACTCCTTCATCAACTTTCACCCATATTATTCAATCAGAATCCAATTTGGATTGATTCTTTAAAAAAGAAAAAAGGTATATCAATTTATAAATGGATAAATTTACAAATCAGGTCCGTAAAACATACATAATTTAACCAGAATTGTGCCTTGTGGAAAGTAGTTGGCCTGGATTCTAGTCTCAACTTAACTATATAATTCTGGGCAAGAAAGTTAAATGCCTTAACTTCCTCATCTATAAAATGAGGAAAATTTTCCTACCCATCTCATAGAACTGTTACAAGACTACAATGAGATAATGGCTAGAAAAAGTTTTGGAAAGGCTAAAGGGTGTTATTCACATAAAAGAGATGCGAGAAATTAGGCTTTTGCCAATTGTTACTTCCTTGTATCAATGTTATTGGAATAGCAATAGCAATATTCTACCAATTTATCTGTAACTAGAAGTATTTTTTTTTAGTTTTTCTCTTATCATCTCAGAAAAAGGAATAGATTAGTATTTTTAACTTCTGGATCTAAACCAAATCCTTTTATTTTTATATGCCAACCACAGCTGTAAATTAACAAAAATGTTATTTTAACTTTTCCATTTTTAGTACTTTTAAATCTAATTAAAAAGCATCAATTCTATTAAACTATTTTAAGTTGAAGACTAGACATATACAAGCAGCACAGCTTATATAACATGCTGAGTTTCTGATGGTGTTCTTAAAGCTTACTTTTCAGACACATACTATTTAATGTAAAATTATGTATTAAAAACTTAAAGTTTTATGAAACCCAACACAAACCCGTATTCACTCCTCCAGTTAGAATCCAGGCTCCGGTTGTTACTGCAGCTTTAATAAGACCTTTACCAAGCAACTGCTTGATTCGTGGATGAAGTTCAAATTTCTGCATCCCACCATGAACAGAAATAACAAGTTTGGGCAATTCCATTTGCCATTCTTTAAGCATAAGCTGGAGAATGATTTCAGGTTTGGTGTCATACGACAATCTCACATACTGAAGTATACAAGAAGATAAAACAATTGATATAGAGGTGTGTAAAGCACATCATTCTACAATTTAAAAGCACAATTTATTTCTTAGTAGAAAAAACAGCCTTTAAAACAATCTAAAATATTCACATAACTAACTACAAACCAGAATGTCCTGATAAATGATCAATATTCCAAATTTATATATGTAAAAAGAAAATTATAGTTATCTTATTTCTAAAATAATTAGTTAAAGATTTTTAGTCCATCACTGTTTCTTTTATCTTTGTGACTTGTGTTATTCTCTTAATTAAGATTACATTCAGGAATTGTACAAGTAATACTGGGCGAAGAGGGAATAGGAGGAAGATGTGGCACAAAGTCAGACCACTGGCACCTCTGACTTTTTGAAAGACATTTTATTATCAAGATATAAGATGGGGGGGAGGCGGGGGAGAGGAGGGCAGGCGGGCAGATCACACCAAAAAATGGTTGCAAAATATTTCTAAGTGTTTTCACAAACATCCAACGCCTATTAGAATTGAAATTGCTAAGTTAACAAAATATTCCTTAACAGTAGACTGTCTACTAATTTCAAACACCATTAAAATGAAGAGAATTAAACATTACCAAAGAATCCGTTCAGAAATGTTTTATTACTGGAGATGTTTAAAAAGTATTATGCCACTCCCTCCCAGTTCTAGGTAAACTTAGGAAATGGCCAATGTTTATACTTCTCATAAGAAACTGTTTTATTTTGTATTATATTTTGATACTATGTACCATATCATCATTATCACCGAATTTCCTCTAGTCCCCTCTACAATGCTCTGCATATAAAACATAGTTAAAAAAAAAAAAAGATTCTTCAATTGGATAATCATTACACTACTATGACTAAATAATAAGATTTCCCTGGCCAGGATATTCTGTCTTTTAACTATTTCATGTAATTATTAACATCATAGGATAAAAATATATGGCACATACCTTAGCTCTATAGGAATGAGAACCCCCTTGAAAATTAATGACACCATAAGAATCAGTGGGGCTCTGCTCTGTATGTTTTTCCACTGACCACTCTTCTATCTCTTGATTTAGATGTTCACCCAATTTCACATCTGAGTACTTCATAGCAAGACTTGCAGTAAAACAAGCATGTTGCCTGACCAAGCGACCACAAAAGCATCTATGGAAAAAGGAAATTATTTTATTAAGCAGCACTAAAGGAAATTCAATTTAAGAACATGTTCCCTTCTATTTCACAGGAATTTGCTAGAACACAGAGATATTGGGCATTAACACACTAACAATAGGCAATAAAGAGAACGAAAAGTCCAATCTTTTAATCTCAGAACACTTCTAAAGAAAAACTACCAATATATTTTCAAGATACTATATCTTTTCAGTAATTGATAAATGTTCCTAATTAATTCAGAAGCTACTATTTTGGAGGGCAAAGTCACTCAGAAGCTACTCTTATAAAAATTGCAGACCAAGTCCTGGAAGATTAAAAATAAACAAACAGCATGAGGGGTTTAAAAAAATTCTAAGTCAGATGAGTTTTAAATCACTTAGGCTCATGCTAGAACAAATCATCATTTTTCAACCACCTAAAGGTACAGAAAGTTATAGTTTGTTTTTGAGATCGATTTGTGTGAGGAAAAGATGATATCTGATCCTGATTTATTTTCCACTACATGACAAACTAAAAAAAGGAAAAAGCAATATCCATACGAGATGTTCTCATAATACATGGCTTCTTAGTTCATCAACCTCAGTTCCCATAACCTACATCACAACTTTACCTCGAGCCCTACATAAGGGTGACACACTATCATCCCCCAAACTATGCTATGTCCATGCATCTAAACTCTGAAATTTCCCACTCTAATCAAAAATTCTAGTTCTTCCATCTTGCTCTCACTTTACTCCTCCTGAAACAAGTCCTTCATCCTCAACATGACTTCCACTTTCTCTATCACTCCTAGTTCTTCCAGTTCACCACTGCTCTGACTCAATTCCCTTCAAAGCCTTACTCACCCTTGCAATCTGCAACAGTGGTCAATTCTATGATCTACCTCCCCACTTCTACTCCAGAGCCGATTTAAGCAATTGTGCCAGAGGAAAATGGGTCCACTTGAAATTTATGTTCTATAAACTCAATTGGTTTCTGCTACAAAGAAATCCTTTCACTCTTTCCTGATTGAACACTCAAAAACTGCAGCATAACATTCCCCTATCTCTTGGCAGATCACTGTGCTTACTACTTCATGAATTCTCTCAAAAGTATCTAAACTCAGTATGTTTAAAATGGACCTTGTCTTCCTACATCTCTCAACATCTCTTTTTCCATTGGGCGCATCACCATCCTTCTCAGTAACTCAGGATTATAACCTCAGATCCACTGCATAGTCTTCTTTCTTCCTTAGTTTCTATACCCAATCAGATGCCAAAGCCTGTCAATATTCTATCTACAATTCCTCTTTCATTTGTCCCTTTCAATCTGCCCACAGGGTTATCACCTTAATTCAAGCCCTTATCAAATATTGCCTAGATTATTGTAACAGACTCCTGGAATAGGTATCTGTACTTCTAGTCTCTCCACTCTCCAATTCATCATCCAAAAACCTTGAGCTTTACATATGAAACCATACACATTCTGGATCCAAATCAACTACCAAATCTTACTTGATAATATTTCCATTAATGTACGTGACATTACAGCCAAATGAAACCATAACCTGCACCTGATTACCACATGTCAGGCATTTGTACAACTTGCATGTCATGCTTGAGATGCAATCCATCCTCATATCTATCTCTAAACTCTTACCAAGGCTCATCTGTAAAGTCATCCATGAAACTTTCCCTCATGTTTCCAAATGTCAGTGCTTGATTTTTCCTCAATTATACTGCATTTATTTAGATCCCTCATTAAGTGGACAAAAGAGTGCTTCCTTTCCTATTTTCATAGAGCCTTATACATAACACAATCACAGAATATCAAAACAAGAAAGAACACTGGATGAAAGACCATCTAGGGCAGAGGTTTCCAAACTTATTTGGCCTACTGTCCCCTTTAAAAAAGATTACTCAGAGCCTCCCCGGAAATCTACTTTTTTTAACCCCCCCCATGGGAAATCTGCGTCATTTCAAAAACAGATAATTTTTTTAAAAAATAATGCATCTTAAATTTAATAATTTATTATAAATTTGTGGGTTTTCCCCTGCACTGAAATTATTGATGATGCATATTGCATCATGTAACATACAGAATCATACTGTAAACAAGTCATTAAATGCACATATTCCTGCTAATGCATGCTGGACTTTCTGACAATGAGTGACACGCACATCTGCCAACACTTGCTTGCAAAGACCTGTCGGCTGACTTGACCACTGATAGGTTATATGCATTTTGTGTATTTATTTGGAAAATAATGTAATCACTACAATTTTAGCTCTGTTACACAACAAATGAAACATGTACACATGGTTTTTCAAAATTTTATCTTCTCTTCTTTCCTTATACTTCCACCCCCTCTTATTTTTATTCAATGCCCCCCCCATAGCACCCTAGGCTACTATCACCCTCCTGGATCATTCCAGCACCCCCCAGGGGGCAGTACTGCCCACTTTGGGAACCTCTGATAAGAGAAATTAGATGACTTATACAGTTATATGTTAAAATATATAGAAAAACTGATTCAAAAGTCAGATACCCATATATTCTTGTGTTAATCTCATACAAATAAAGATAAAAAAAATTTAGCTAATATCCACTTTTAAGAAACTGGAGGGCAATAGTAGACTTTGTAAAGCATTTTTATAAAGCTTTTAGTTATATGAAAATTTGTCAGTCTGAGTTTGCTAAAAAATTTTTAGTCCTGAAAAGTACCTGAATTTCCATTTTTCAGGATGCTCACCTGCTCAAATGCCTCTGAAATAATGAATATTCATATTCATCTAGGATATTCATCATTATGCATCTAGGATAGCATCTATTCAAAATATTCATCTAGGATAAACCCTAACTTACCTGACAAGTTGCTGACAAATCTGACATCCTGGCAGGCATCTGTAAAACAAATTAATATGCTTCATTTTAAACAAGAATTAAAATTATTTATGTATAACTCTCCATAAAATGTCAAGAGAAAGGTTATGTTTAGTCACACTTATAACAAGTGTGAACTGATCTGTACAACTGAGCTCTTAATTAAAAGTTGAATATAAATCTTATTCTATTTTTAAAATATTTTTTGAAATTTATTTTTGGGGGTGTTATATTTAATTCTGAACTATCTCCTTCCCCACCCCACACTAGGGAAGGCCACCATTTCTCTCTCACACTCACACTCTCACACACACACACACACACACACAGGCACAGGAAACTATACTATGCATACTTCTATTTATCCATTCTTTCTCTGGAGGTGGATAGCATCTTCCTTCATAGGTCCTTTGTAGTTGATTTGAGTATTTATGATACTCAAAAAAACCGAGTCATTCACAGTTGTTCTTAGAAAAGACTCTCACAACTTGGCAGCAGGTAGGGGCCAAAATTAAAACAGGTCAAACTTCTTTAGGACAGATAGATTACACTAGAGACAGACTGATGATGGTCGTTGCTGTGGGTCACACGCGCAGAGGCAAAACTACATTTTTCACGGGCTGCCCGAAATCCTTTGGTGGACCACAAGTTGTGCAGGCTTATCTTAGTACAATCTTGCTACTACCTTATACAAAGTTCTCTTAGTTCTGCTCATTTCACTCTTCATTATTTCATGCTTTTCTAAAACCAACCAGCTCATTACTTCTTACAGCACAGCAATACTCCATCATAATCACATACCATAACTTGTTTAGCCATTCCCCTATCGATGAGCATCCCCCTATCGATGAGCATCCCCCTGATTTCCAATTCTTTGCCACCACAAAGAGAGACGCTACATATATTTTAGAATATATTAGTTCTTTCCCTTTTTCCCTGATCACCATGAGAAACTAACCTAATAGTGGCATTTCTTGGTCAAAGGGTATAGTTTTATAACTCTTGGGGCATAATTCCATATCACTCTCCAAAATGGCTGGATCAGTTCACAGTTCCACCAACAATGTATTAATGTCCCAATTTTTTTCACATCCCCTCCAACATTTGTCATTTTCCCCTTCTATTATTTTAGTCAATCTGATAGGTGTGAGAGATCTCAAAAGTTGTTTTAATTTGTACTTCTCTTATCAATAAAGATTTAGAGCATTTTTTTCAATATGACCATGTATAGCTTTGATTTCTTCTTCCCAAAACTGCCTGTTCATATTCCTTCAGCCATTTATCAATTGGGGAATGACTCATATTCTCATAAATCTGACAAAGTTCTCTATATGTTTGAGATATGAGACCTTTATCCAAAAACTGTCTATAAATTGCCCCCCCCCCCAATTTTCTGCCTTCTTTCTAATCTTGGCTACATTGGTTTTATTTGTATAAAACCTTTTAATTTAATGTAAACAAAATTATCCATTTTACATCTCACAATACTTTCTTTCTCTTGTTTACTCATAATTTATGAGTAATTTTACTCATCAAGTTTAAAATCAGGAAATAGGCTGGAAGAATAAGCAAACAAACAAAAATAATAATCCTATCATTATGGGATTTTATCTTATTATTATGGTGACAGTGATGTTCAAGTCACAAATTCAAAAGAAGAGAATGACTCCAAAATATCTTTAAGTAAAGCCTCAGGAAAAAACACAGCTTTGGCACAAATTCAACTAGAATTTCTAGAATTGTGAAGAAACAAAATCAATGAAGCAAGAATTTAAAATGTTTTCATAAATTAAATCAGAGTGCTAAATGAAAAACTGTAAAAGAAATGAGCCATGGAACCAAGATTTGGAAAGAAAATTAACAACTTGGCACAAGAGGTACAAAACCTTACCCCAAACAAGCTCCCTGAAAATTCAAACGGACCAAATAGAAACCGACTCCATGAAGCAGCAAGAAATATCAAAACAAAGTCAAAAGGCTAATAAAAAGAAGAAAAGATAAGGTATCTCACAGCAAAAACAAAACAAAACAAAAAACTGTGAAAACAGACTGAGGAGAAAAAATGTAAACTATTGTACTACCTGAAAGCAATGACCAAAAAAAAAAAAAAGGCCTAACCATAGTATTCCAAGAAATCTTAAAACTGAGCAAATCTCTTAGAACCAGGAACAAAGTGGAAACAGAAAGAATCTACTCCTGATACAAATGGTCCTAGGAACACTATAGCCAAAATCCAGAGCTTCCATGTCAAAGAAAAAATACTACAAAAAGGCTGAAGAACTTAAGTACTAAGGTACCACAGTCAGAATCATTCATAAAGATTTAAAGCGAAGAATAATTTACCCATCAAAACAATATAATTCTACAGGGGGAAAAATGACCTTCAGTGAAATAAAGGATTTCAAGCATTCCTGATGGCAAGACCAGAGCTAAATAGAAACATTCAAACACAGGAATGAACACAAAAAGGTAAAGAAGAATGAACAATGATAAAGGACTAAACAAGGATAAACTACTTATATTCTAATACAGGGAGATGATATACGTGTCCCCTCTAAACCCCATCATCATCAGGGTAGTAAAAGAGAGTTTAATTACATAAAGCCTAGGAGTGGTTCTGTTTTGTTTTACTATCTTAAGTCAAAAAAGAAAAAAAAAATGGAAAGAGAAGGGAATACTCTGGGGAGGCAGAAGGAAAGTGAAGTAGAAATCTACATTAACAAGTTAAGAGAAGGTGGGGAGGAGTGGCTGGTATATGAACCTCATTATTTGAACTGGTCAAGGGAGGGAAGAATACAAAAATACATCACACTCAACAGAGAAGCAGAAGGGAAAAGAGAGAAAGGAACAGGAAGGATTAGAGGGAGGGCAGATTAAGGGAAAGATGAATTCTAAGCAAAACAAATTAAATAAGGATGTATAAACACATTTATGGCTCTTTTTTGAGGTGGCAGAGAAAAATCACTCTTCAATGAGTTAAAGGAGGTAAACATTTTATAGTAGAATACTTTATGCTCATAGAGATTTAGGTATAAGAAGAAACCATTATTTTGCCACCTAACATTCCTCTTTCAGGAGATGCTCCAGAACAGAAAGACGATTCAAAATAATTAATCATGTGGAGACATAGTGGTTCAAAATAAGCTAAAGCATCAGAAATTTGCTTAAATATTTTTAGAAATTTATTGAAGGAAACAATAACGTGCTTACCTGTGAGGGTCCTTTGAACTTGGTATAATATAAACACATTCTCTCTTGGTCAAAGTATTTTCTATCCAGGATTTCTGGGACTAAAAAAAAAAAGAGAAGCTTTATGAAATAATTACAATAAACAGTATTCTCTGAATAATGCTTCTAAAAGAGTTGTCCTTTCTAGGACTTTTGCTGATAAGAGAAATAGCTTGAGGAGACAGTATATTTTACAGAAGAGAGAAGCAACCAGGAGATAAAGACTGCAATTGTAATCTACAGCAGAAGATGGGATGGATAGCACCAAGGGCACAAGTACAGGAGTTGGCTTTGGCAAGGAAAAGAGCCACCTGATCAAAGGCTAGAGTAAAGGAGGAAGGAGTAGAGGTGGATGGCCAGGAACTCTGAGATTAAAAGGGGGGGGGGGGGGCTCTTTTTCTTTTTTTTTTAATAGTAACAAGAGGTACTGTCCTCAACTCTGAGTATGTGTGGGAATGTAAGAGGACTGAAGAGATAAGAGAAGTTTTGGAATATCCTCTAATAGAAATGTGATAGGCAATCAATTACAGAAGAGAAAAATGACTACTTTCCCGTTGTGAGACCACAAAGACCCAGTAATTTCTGTTGCATGACTTTCTCCAGTTTGGTTTAGGAGCATGTAAAAAGGAAGTAAGGAGACTAATGGGAGTTAAGATAGGGCTAAGGTTTGAAAAGGGATGAAAGATGATAGGACAAGGGGGCAAGATAATCCAGAATAAAGGACAGTATGTAGTTAATTATGGTGTCAGGACTGGAAAGAGAAGAAAGTGAAGTCACGACAGGAATAATGGTCCAAAAAAGTGCTAAAGGGTAAAGTGACTGGAGAGTAAGATTAGGTTGGAGAATAGGTTGAAGATGATTAAGTCATAGGGAGAAAAGAAATGATCAAAAGTTATGATCAAATAGAGGAATACCAGATTTTTAAAATTTTTTTTCATTCACTATTTTAAATCATGACACCATTCATAGATAATGGAAAGAAGATCTTGGATGAAGGGACTAAGAAACTACAAGGTTAAGGTGTTTGAGAAGAGCCCTATACATTACAGGAAATATAAATTTACTGGTTACTTTCTTCTTGTGAGCAAATTTCTCTTATGCCCCCTTAGTTGACCCGGTTCCTTATTATTTAAATACATTGAAAGTTATCTCAAAATGTACTTCAGTGTACTCTGTCCTCATTGCTTTCCACATTTTATTTGTAATTCTTTGCTTGCAAGCTTTCTCCAGAAAAGAGTGGTACTTGTCTGCTTCTTCTACCACAGATGGTTTTAAATGCATCCTAAGATTGTGTATGATTGTTCACACCCTGAGAAAATGTATAAATAAGTTTTTCAACTGCGGTTATAATTTTCTTGGAAATCATTTCTAATCAGAGACTGGGAAACAATCACTGAATATCATTAATGGAAGAATGAAAAGAAAATTCTTAAATACAAGATGCAAAAACATTGTAGAAGAGAGTAATAGATACGGTCAGATTTTTTTTAAAAAAAAGTTACACCAGAAAAGTAGAACCAAAAATTCACTGTGTTGCCAACTAAAGACAAAATTTGGCCCCAAAAAATTAAAATTAAAAAAATAAAATAGAAGGGTTAGTCCGAGTTTCCTTAAAAAGAAGTAGAGTAGGAGCAACTAGGTGGCTCAGTGTTTAGAGGTCTGGCCTTTGGGTCAGGAGGACCTGAGTTCAAATCCGACTTCAGACACTTCATACTTGCTAGCTGTGTGACCTTGGGGAAGTCATTTAACCCTGACTGCCTCACCAAAAATGAAAAAAAAAAAAAACAAAAAACAAAAACAAAAACAGAAGAAAAAAGCAGCAGAGTATACTAGTCATTTTTTGGACCTAAGAAAATAAAGAATCACAGAAACATAAAACAAGAAAAAATCTTAATATCCACACAACAGCACCAGCAACTCCTCTTTATTATGTGAGAGGTGCCTAGGGGCAGCTAGGTGGTGTAGTAAATAGAGCACCGGCCCTGGAGTCAGGAGGACCTGAGTTCAAAATGGGCCTCAGACACATAATACTCACTAGCTGTGTTACTATGGGCAAGTCACTTAACCCCAACTGTCCCCCCCCCCAAAAAAGGAAAACTGAAATGCTCAAAAAAATTGGCAGGGGGACATTACTATATGAGGACAGAATAAAAATACTGGGATTTTTCAGTTTGGAACCATCAAATCGGCCAATCAACAAATAATTATGAAGCACTTATTTGCTAGTGAGATGATGGGATACAAAGCAACACAGGAGACAGTTTCTGTTCTCAAGGAGCTTTGATACTATCAAGAGAGACAAAATCTATATTTACCAAGGAAATGTCTACTTTCCTCTTAGTTTCTTTGTTGGATCTTCATCCATCTCTAATCCAGCTAACCTGGATATCCCACAGGGTTCTATCCTGAGCTCTCTTCTCTCAACACTATTTTACTAATGGAGCTCTCTCATCAGTTTTCATGGATTCAATTATTCACAACTATGCAGATAATTATCAAATACCTTATACAGGCCTCACCTCCCTGCTAACCTCCAGTCTCACATTTACAACTTGCCTCACAGATATCTAGAACTTGATGTCCCATTGATATATTAATGAGTTCAGTTTTGAACATGTTGAGTTTATCTCTGTCCCACCCAAGAGTACTAACCACCCTCCACCCTCCCAATTACCCAGGCTCACAACCTAGGTGTCACCACCACCTCCCCGCTTCATAATCAATCTGTTGCCAAAGGCTGTTGATTTTTATCTTTTTAAGATTTCTCACGTGTGTTTCCTTCTATTCTCTGACACTGTCACCATACTGATGCAGGTCCCTTATCATTTCATGCCGGACTAACTGCAATAGCCTGTTGACTGGTGTTCCTACTATAAGTTTTTCCCCACTCCAGTCCATCCTCTGCTCAGCCGTCAAAGTGATCTTCCTATAATGTACAGGGCTGACCACCTCACTTTCCCCCTACTCAATATGCTCCAGTGGCTCCCTATCATCCCACAGAATTAAATATGAAATCCTGTTTGGCATTTAAATTCCTTTATAACCTACCCCTACATATACCTTTCCAATCCTCTTATGCCTTAGACCTCTATCCCACAATGTACTCTTATGATACAGTGACACTGACTTCATCGCTATTCCTCAAATAGCTCATTCCATCTGCCAAACTCCAGGTATTTTTACTGTCTCCCCACACCTAGAATGTTCTCTTTCCTCTTCACCTCCTGGCTTCCCTGACTTTCCTTATGTGTTGCTATTTTTCAGTCATCTCAGTTGTATCCAAAATCTTCATGACACCCCTTTTTTTGGGGGGGGGCACTAGAATGGTTTGTCATTTCCTTCTCCAGCTCATTTTACAGATCAGGAAACTGAGGCAAACGGGATTAAGTGACTTCGACCCACCTATCTAACCATTTGCCAAATCTTGCCATTTCAACCTCTACAGTATCACTTGCATCAGAACCCTTTTCTCTCATACAACTTCCATCTTAGATTAAGCCCTCATCAACTCTTGCTTAGATTATTGCAGTGGCCTCAGTCTCCCTGCCTCAAGTCTCTCCCTACTTAACTCCTTCTTCCTCATAGCTGTCCAAATAATTTTCCATAAACCTAGACCTTGTCATACCTCTACTCAATGAACTCCAGTGGCTTCCCTATTGCCTCTAGATTAAAATGTAAACTCTCATTTATTTAGCTTTTAAAGTCTAACTCATTATACATTACTGCACCTTCCTGCCTCTAAAATTCACCCAAATCGGCTTTCTCTCTGTTGTTCAATCAACCAACATTTATTAAGTGCCTATTAATTGCCAGGCACTGTGCAATTAATTAAGTGCTGGAGACAAAAAAGTCCCCACTCTCAAGGAGCCTATAATCTAATGGGTGGTGGCTATGTGAGCAGCTAGAGTGTCAAGTGTGATAGATCTTATGGAGGTAAAATAAGATTTAACAATCAATTAGATAAATGGAGTAAGATAATGCCAAAGTTATGACCCTGGGAGCCTGAAAGGATAGTGGTGCCCAAAACAGAGGATAGTTTTTATGATTTTTCTTCAACACCACTTTTTCTCATCCTACCCCCAGAAATTCCATTATTTATCATCTCATCTATACACAGAAAATCATGTATCCTTCTTAAAGACATAAAAGTCACATTGCTACTAAATAAAAGTTCATACCACGATCTCAGATTCTAAGTCTTCTTATGCCTGTAGTACTGAAATCCTTAATAATATGTCATTAATATTCCCAGTGGCTTTATTTGCATTCTTTTTGATGTTTCATGAGGGGTAAACAAATATTAATATAACAGAAGAAGTCAAACTATGAATAGGAATTTGAAAATAACAGTCCAACTTTGATGACTTAAAATGAGAAAAAAAGATTTTTCAAAATCATAAAACACTTTTTCACATAGTTTATAAATGGTGGCACTAAAAAGAAAACACAAAGCTGTGACTTACAATAAAAAAGGTGAAGAAAAGAAATTACAAAAAGGTCAGATTAGCAATTGCACTTATTGAAACAGCTGTTCATTTATTAATGAGATTCATTGAGAGTAGAAGGCATGAAGTGAGAAGATAAAGAGATTTGTTTGGAATTTCTGCCTCTAAGCTATTGCTCAGAAACCTAAGAGGCAGGGTTAATAGTCAAGTGAGAATTTATCACAGCTCAGTCTCAAGGCATATCACATGACAAGGTAATAACAGATCAAGATCAGATATTGGAACTAAACATGTAACTTATTTAAACGACTCATTAAAATAGTGAGAATATCTATGGATAGGTAACAGTGAACAAATTATTCTTAAGAGAAGGTCAAGCAATTAGACTGAATTTTTAATTTTAAGTATTAAAATATTAAAAAGAAAAATTGTTATAGGTCAGGCAAAATACAGAACTATTAGGAGACTATTTGTAAATATATTAAGAAAAATTACTCTTTCTTATAGAACTCTCTGCCCTGTTGAGATCCCTGTGATGGAGCTTTGAAGAATGCTTAAATTAGGGAATCTTAACCGAGGGTCCTGGTACCCTCAGGAGATCTCTGTAAATTTGTCGTTGTCTTTTTAAATATTTTGATAACTATATTTTGATAAGTGGTTTCATTTGTAATTCTATGTATTTCATTTTATGTATTTAAAATAATTATTCCAAGAATGGGGCCAATAGGCTGCACCACATTATTGAAAGAGTCCATGACAAAAAAGAAAAGTTAAGAATCTCTGGACTAGATGAAAAAATTCCTTCCCCAGCTATCACTCACCACTCCTTCCACCCCCATTATCTCAGCCCTCTCACCTGCCAAAGTCTTATATCACTCTGCTCTCTGGAAACCTCATAAGAAACTGCCCTTCCTAATAGCATCACTTTTCTTCACAATCCTTCCATTTTCTTGCATAAATAGAAATGTGATTCCCCACCAGAAGACACTAAATCCCTGTCTATCCTCTCTCTGAGTGGATGTACTATCTCATCCTCCCTCACACACAGAATTCTCCTTCTTGACTTTTTCCTCTATCTTCCTCTCCACCTGCCCTTACATTAAAGGACTTTGAGGTCGAAGGATATAAACATGCAGTTTTGAGACAAAGATATCAAAGCCATCTACAATCTTACAAAAAAATGCTCTAAATCACTATTGATTAGAGAAATGCAAATTAAAACAACTCTGAGGTACCACTTCATACTTACCAGATTGGCCAATATGACAGAAAAGGAAAATGACAACTGTTGGAGGGGATGTGGGAAAACTGGGACACTAATGCACTGCTGGTAAAGTTGTGAACTGATTCAACTATTCTGGAGGGCAATTTGGAAATATGGCCAAATGGCTACAAAATTGTGTGTACTCTTTGACCCAGCAATACCACTGTTAGGGTCTATATCCCAAAGACATTAAAAAAAAAAAGGAAAAAGAACCTAATTATACAAAAATATTTATAGCAGTTCTTTTTGTGACAGCAAAGAATTGCCCATCAACTGGGGCAAGTTATGACATATGATCGTAAAGGACTACCATTGTGCTATAAGAAATGATAAACAGGATGATTTCAGAAACATCTGGAAAGATTTATATGAACTGATGCAGAATGAAGACAGTAGAACAAAGAGAACACTGTATACAGTAACAGCAGTATTATGCGATGATCAACTGGGAATGACTTAGCTATTCTGAGCAATACAATGATCCAAGACAATACCAAAGGATTCGTGATAAAAATGCTATCCGCTGCCTGGGAAAGAACTGATAGAGTCTGAATGCAGACTGAAGCATACTATTTTTCACTTTATTTTTTTTCATTTTTTTTTTAAATTTTTGGTCTGTGTTTTCTTTTATAGTATGACTAATATGGAAATATTTTGCACGAATGCACATGTATAACCTATCTCAAATTGCTTACCACCTCAGGGAGGGAAGAGGGGATGGAGAGGAGGGAATTTGAAAGTCAAAAATTTTTTAAATGAATGTTTTTTTTTAAAAAAAATCATTTTTACATGCAATCGGGAAAAAAACCAAGTATTATTTTTTTTTAAAATGTAGTCAAAAATTCCTTCCAAAAAAGTATCTCCCGAGCTATACCTACAATAGTCCTTAAAAGACAACAGAAACAATTTTTCCATCACCTTCTGAGTATTAACATCAACAAAAGAATCAAATGGAAATAAATGCCTGCCAAAAAAGTTTCCCAATCAAGGAGGATGAACAGCAGACAGTGTGAAAGAAATAAGGATTCCATATAGTTCATGAGATCTCCTCGAGTTGCTCATTTGTCAATAAAACTGTGTTTTATCAACATTGCAGAACTTCCTAAATGAGACCTACAGTTCCTCAGGAGGTTGGCCTAATATTCAACACAAGAAAAAGCAAGAGGCTAAAGAATATCTATAGCATAGACTATGACAATCAGTTGGCTAGACAGTCCCATTGAGATGTTTCAGCAATACATACATGTTTTGGATGACCATACATGGAAATGAGCTGGGTCCAGAAATGACCTTGTTTCCAAGCCCAAGGTAGGGTCTTGGGGAACTTGAACTTTTCTACTTTAAAAAACAATATTATTCTGTTGAAGGTACATGATTGTGAATCAGAATACCACAATTTGTAGGTATTAACAGAAAGATATCCTATGTGGTACATTTGTGCCCTTGTAATATTAAGAACTCCAGAGGAAGGCTTCCAGAATGCTGGTAGATCCCTTATAAAGAATTGGAGAGGTCTCAGACAGGAATTAAATGTCCATTTCACCACCACCCCCTTTTAGAAAATTTCAGTGGCTACTGATCACCCCTTAGAATCAAACATAAAACCTTCAGTTAGGCTTTCAAAGCCCTCCATAATCTGGCCCCTTCTTTCCTTTAGTCTTTTTTCACCTTACTCTCATCCACATCCTCTGAGATCCAGTGATACTGGCCTCTATGCTGTTCCTCAAACAAGACACTTCACCTCCCAACTCAGGACATTTTCAATGTTTGTCTCCCATGGCTGAAATTCTCTCCCTCCTTATCTCTACTTCCTAGCTTCCCTGGCTTCCTTTAAGTACCAGACAAAATCTCACCTTCTGCAAGAAGCCTTTCCTGATCTACTTTAATACTAGTGCCTTCCCTCTATTGATTATATCTTGTGTGTTTGGAGACAGAGAACCTGGGTTTCAATCCCACTTCTGCTCTTTAATCAATTAACAAGCACATACTAATGTGGGGCAGCTAGGTAGAGGAATGGATAGAGCGCTGGGCCTGGAGTCAGTAAGGACTGAGTTAAAATATTACTGAGTTAAAATATAGCCTGAGACACTAGCTATGTGAAGCAAATCACTTAATCCTGTTTTCCTCAGTTTCTTCATGAGCTGGAAAATGAAATGGCAAAGCACTCCAGTATCCTTGCCAAAAAAACCCCAAATGGGTTCACTAAGAATCAATCATGACAAATGACTGAATAACATCATCTTGTTTGTAAGTAGTTTTGTTTTGGTCAGGTTTTCTCTCTGTTAGACTGAGATTTTTAGAGAGCAAGAACTGTCTCTTGCTTTTCTTTGTACCCCCAGCACTTAGCACAGTACACTTAATGCCTGTTGACCTGACCTGACTTGAATGAAGTCAGAATGTTTCAACCACATTCATATTTGACTTCACCTCAATTTATCCTTTTGACTCTAGCCCACTTTGCAATTCTCATATTATTCTGTTTACTTAACAGGGTTCCCTTAACAATTTAATCCAACTGTAATGACGTGATTAGGACCAATGGGCATTAAGGATCTGGGGAGCCAAAAAAGATCCCTTAATCATATGCAATGTAGACAACACCACAGTTAACCGTGAAATGACCAGACATACATACTGATTACTGAGAATCTTGGTAGGATAAAGGGTCAAGGGGAGCAAAGAAGTGAGTTGATAATAAATTATTAAAGCTGAAGAAAAATGAGAAAAGTTTTCAAAGAGTAAGGGCATGGTTTGACGGAAGAAAATGCCATGTGAATATCTGACGCACAAATAATCAATAGCTGTCTATACAGAATCATGCTGGAACGAATCATTATGACCAAGCTGATAAAGAAGGCACTAGAGATGCAAATAACACTTAACAGGGACTGTCTATCAGACACTTTATTTTTGACAGCATTTATTGCCAAAATTATTAAGAAATATCATTAACGTACAGTTATTCAAACCCCCCATTAATATATGTACCTAAAATACATTAAGATTTTTGTAGATATATAGTAAATCATTTGCATAAATTATAGAATACTTTAAAAAAAAAACCCTTGGTAGGGCAGGCTAGGAGGCGCAGTGGATAGAGCTCTGGCCTTGGAGTCAGGAGGACCTGAGTTCAAACCCAGTCTCAGACACGACACTTACTAGCTGTGTGACCCTGAGGTAGTCACTTAACCCCGAACTGCCTCACCAAAAAGCAAAAAACAAACAAACAAACAACAACAACAACACAAAAAAAAAACCTTGGTAATTTAGAAAACAAAGATGGTTCATAACTCTTTAAGACAAATTTGTCTTTGACTTTCTCTGTTAAAATGTATAAGGTATATACAATCAGGGATGAAACAAGGATGTCCTTTATCACTGCTATTACTGTTCAATATTGTACTAGAAATGTTAGCTATAGCAATAAGAGAAGAAAAAGAAATGTGAAGGAATTAGAATAGGCAGTGAGGAAACAAAACTATCACTCTTTGCAGATGATATGATGGTATACTTAGAGAATCCTAGAGAATCTTCTAAAAAGTTACCTGAAATAATTAACAACTTTAGCGAAGTTTCAGGGTATAAAATAAACCCACATAAATCATCATTTCTATGTATTACCCACAAAGTCAACAGCAGGTGCTAGAAAGATAAATTTCATTTAAAATAACTGTAATCCATATAAAATACTTGGGAGTCTACCTGGCAAGACAAACCCAGGAACTATATGAACACAATTACAAAACACTTTTCACACAAATAAAGTCAGATCTAAACAACTGAAAAAATATTAATGGTTCATGGGTAGGCCAACCCTATATAATAAAAATGACACTTCTACCTAAATTAATCTATTTATTCAGTGCCATACCAAACTACCAAAAATTATTTTAAAGAGTTAGAAAAAATAATAACAAAATTCATCTGGAAGAACAAAAGATCAAGGATATCAAGGGAATAAATAAAAAAAAATGTGAAGGAAGGTGGTCCAGCCACATCAGATCTCAAACTGTATTATAAAGCGGTAATTATCAAAACAATTTAGTACTGGCTAAGAAACAGAGTGGTGTAAGTGGTGGATCAGTGGAATAGATTAGGTACACATTATATTATAGTAAATGACCACAGTAACTTAGTATGTGATAAACCCAAAGATCAAAGCTTTTGGAACAAAAACTCATTATTTGACAAAAACTGCTGGGAAAACTAGAAAACAGTATGGCAAAAACTAGGTATAGACCAACATTTCATACTGTATACCAAGATAAGGTCAAAATGGGTAAATGATTTACGCATAAAGGTCCCAGAAGACACCATAAGCAAATTAGGAGAGCATGAAATAGTGTATTTGTCAGATCGAGGGAGAAGTGAAGAATTTAGGACCAAAGAAAATATAGACAGCAGTACAAAATGTAAAACAGATAATTATGATTATATAAAATTAAAAAGGTTTTGCACAAACAAAACCAATGCAACCAAAATTAAAAGGAAAGCAGAAAACTGGGGGGAAAGTTTTGTGACAAGTATCTCTGATGAAGACTTTATGTCTCAAATATATACAGAACTGAGTCAAATTTATAAAAATATAAGTCATTCCCCAATTGATAAATGGTCAAAGGATATGAACAGGCAGTTTTCAGACAAAGAAATCAAAGCTATCCATGGTCATATGAAAAAATGCTCTAAACCACTATTGATTAGAGAAATACAAATTAAATCAACTCTGAGGATTCTTACTTATAACATCACTAATGTGAAAATAGGTTTAATAGAAATGTACATGTATAGCATATATCAGATTGTGCGCCATCTTGGGGAGGGTGGTGGGGAGGAAGGGGGAGAAAAATTTTAAACTCAGAAGTATATGAAGTGGTTGTTGATAAATCAAAATAAATCAATAAAAAAAAAAAAAGAAAAAAACACAACTCTGAGGTACCACCCCAAACCTATCAGATTGGCTAATGTGACAAAAAAGGAAAATGATAAATGTTGGAGGGGATGTGGGAAAACTGGGTCATTAATGAACCACTGGTAGAGTTATGAATGGATCCAACCATTCTGGAGAGCAATCTGGAACTATGCCTCAAAAGATATAAAACTGTGCATAACACTTAGCACTTGATCCAGCAATACCACAGCTAGGTCCATATCCTAAAGACAGGAAAAAAAAAAGGAAAGGGGGAGGAAGGGGAGTTGGAAGAATTCAAGTTGAAGGATGCCCATCAATTGGGGAACAGCTAAATAAGCTGTGGTATATGATTGTAATAGAATATTATTACACTATAAGAAATTACAAGCAGGATGATTTCAGAAAAACTTGAAAAGACTTACATGAACTGACACAAAATGAAGTAAGCAGAAGCAGGAGAACATTGTACACGGTAACAGCAACATTGTACGACAATCAACTATCTATCAACTAACTATTCTCAGCAATAAAGTGATCCGAGACAATCCCAAAGGACTAATGATGAAGCATAACATCCACCTCCAGAGAAAGAACTTATTTTGTCTGAATACAGACTGAAGCATGCTATTTTTCATTTTTTTTTTAAAATCTGAGTCTTTCTGTACAAATTGACTAATATGGAAAGGTTTTTTTTAACATGATTGCACTTCTACCTATATCTGATTGCATACCATTTCAGGGAAAGGGGATGAGAGGGGAGGGGGGATAGAACTTGGAACTCAAACTTTAAAAAAAAGTTTAAAAATTGTTTTAACATGTAATTGGTGAAAAAATAAAATACTGTATATTAAAAAACGTGTAAGGTAATACTGTTGGTTAATATGAACTAAAGATTGACAGACAGACTAGACACATCACTCAGTGCTGGTGTCAATGGTGTAGTATGGTCTAAGCTGCTGTTTTGTTCAGTCAGTTTTCAGTTGTGTATGACTCTTTGTGACCCCATTTGGAGTTTTCTTAGCAAAGATAATGGAGGTAATGGTTTGTCATTTCCTTCTCCAGCTCATTCTCCAGATGAGAAAACTGAAGCAAACAAGGTTTTGTCCTGGATTTTATGACTTGCCCAGGTTCAGAGATCTACTAAGTATCTGAGGCCATATTTGAACTCAAGAATATGAGTTTTCCTGACTGTAGAGGCCTGGCACTCTATCCACTGCCATTTACTTCCTCTAATCCCACTTCTCTCCCCCTCTCATAGAACTGTCTAGTTTTCTAATCTAAGAATCAAAACTGGGATACATCCAGGACCTCCCAATTGTGTAGCAGATAAAGCTTGGATTCAGAGTTAGAGAAGCTAAGTTTCAATCCTCAGCTGTTTAATTAATCAAGAAGTACATACTAACTAACATATAGGGCACTAAGTTGATTACTGGGGATACAAAGACAAATATCAAACACTCCTGGTTTTTATTGAGAATGAAAACTGTATAAGCATATTTTTAAAAATGTTATTAAATAAATGAAAAAAATTGCGGTGAAGGACACTAGCAATGGGGAGGGGAATTAGGACAACTCATGTAAATGATAGCATATGAGCTGAATTTGAAAGGAAATAAAGGATTCTAAGATATGGAAAGAGTACATTCCATGCATGGACATAACAGCAAAAAGTCATGGAGTCAGGAGATTGAATATAATATGTGAGAAAAAGAAAGAAGGCCAGTGTGGCTGGACTGTAGAGTGCAAAAAAGAGAATTGTATAACAAGATTGAAAAGGTAGATTGGAGCCAGGTATGAAGGACTTAAAAGCCAAACAGAATTTATTTTTGTTCCTAAAGGCAATAGGAGCCATTGGAGTTTAACTGAGTAGAAAAATTACATTAAGTCCTATGCTTTATGAAAATCACTTCAGGAATTACCTATGCAGAAGATGAATTGTGGGGCCTCAGTTTTCTTATTTACATAATGAGGCTGGACTAGACCTCTGAAGTTTCCTTCCAATTCTAATATTCGGACGATCCCATAATGACTTACTGTGACAATGTCAGGGATCTCATGTATTATAGAATACCTAACACCTTCATGCCTCTAATATGGGAGTAGGAGGGAAAAAGTGATTATATCCAGTTAGATCCAATATCTTCATTCTCTTCCAGTACAGATCAAAGTAGTACCATTATTCTACCTTCATATCTTGAACCTTCCCAGCAAAGGACACTTGCACAGGGCTGCAATATCCTCTCCAGAGCTGAGTGAATTTGTGACTTTTAACCCTACCTTGCTACCTTGTCTTTACATGAAATTATGTAGCTACAAAACAAACTTAAGGTGTTTTAAGGAATCAAATTCGTGGTGAAGTAACTAAGGAGCAAAAGTTGAGCTACTCCCATTAGATCTCACTGTAGTTAACTATATAAAGGAAGTCAAACAATAGTGTTTCAAATCATGTCCAGATTTTAACAGTCCATGATGCAAACCGTGCTTTAAATGTGCTAAGAAAGGGAATTCATTGGGTCAGTCCTTTAGTAAATTCACTTTCTAATTTATCCAAAACAGAATTCATCATACTCTGCCCCCCCTACAAATGGCACTATTATCTTTCCAGTCATTCAGCTTCCTAACCTCAGTAATCTTCAACTCTCACAATCACTCTCATTTCCAGTTACCCAATCTTTTTAATACTAAAACTCAATGACATGCATCACTCCGATCCAATTCACAAGGCCATCATGCTAGTTCAAGACATAACACTTCAAATAGACTTTTGTAATAGTCCCCTTACTGATTTCCAAGTTTTCAGCATTTCCCTTCTTTAATCCACTCTCTATAGCACTGGTAAAATATCTTCCTAGAATCTTCAAGAATCCTGAATGGCTCATTATTGTCTCTAAAAAAAAAAACCCATAAAACTCTCCATCTAGGCATTTAAAGCTCTTCACAACAACAAAGAAAAACACAGTTGGATAAAATAATGATAGCTAGCATTTACACAGCATTTTCAGGTTTACAGATCCTTTACATATATTAACTCATTTGAGCCTCACAACCACCCTGTGATGTTGGTGCTATGGTTATTATCACTTTACAGATGGGGAAACTGAGACTAAGAGAGGTTAAGAATTACTCAGCTAGCTAAGTTTCTGAGGCAAGGTTAAAATGCAGGTCTTCCTGCTCCAAGTTTAGCACTTTATCCACTGTGCCATTTAGCGAGTGAAACCAAAAAGTATTAACCAAGTCCAACAGCATATACAAGCATTCCATACCCACTGTTCTCTACAGTCGGAAAGAGAGGTACATTCTCACCTCTTCTTAGGGGCCAAACTTTGTCATAATTACAAAGCATTCAGTTTAGACTTTTTTTCTTTCCATTTACACAGTTATAATCATTGTGCACAGTTTTCCTGGTTCTGCTTACTTCACTCTATGTCAATTTATATAAATCTTGGGTTTCTCTATATTCTCCATTTTCACTGTTTCTTATAGTATAATACTACTCCACTATATTCAGGTTATCACAACTTGTCTAGTGCTTTCCCAATCAATGGTTATCTATTTTGTTCCCAATCAGCTGCTATTAGAAAGACTGATGCTAGAGATTTTTTGGTGTTCTGGGACCTATCTTTGACTTTCTTAGATATGCCTATAGATCTATGGGTAAGGACATTTTACTTTCCAGACTGGCTGGACCAATTATAGCTCCACCAACAGTCCGCTTATCTTTCTATAACCTCTCTAAAACTGACTATTCCAATCTTTTGTCAATTTTCAAAATGTGAGGTGAAATATCTCACGAGTTGTTTTAATTTCACTGCTATTACCATCATGGGTGATCTGGGGCAATCTTTATTATAGATGTTCATATTTTCATTTCTTCTTTGGAAAACTGCTCCTATCCACTGAGGCTCATTATCTCATTACATCCCTCAGAAGGGATGTACTGAGAAATTACTGAGACCTAGGAACAAAAGACAATAACTAAAATTTTAAAACAAATAAATCTTTCCATAACCTGGCTCCAGACTACCTTTCAAGATTTATTTCACATTATAAGCTCTTTATTTTAAATCTTCCCAGGCTTTAGTACCTTCCTTTACCAAAATTATCTTGTTATCTCTCTTGCACTTGTGTCCATGTTGTATCCCTTAACAGACTAAGTTTTTAATAGTCCTGGCAGAGACTAGGGGCTGTTTATTTTTGCTTTCTTCTATCTTCAAAAACTAGCACAGTGCTTAGTACTAGAGCAGGTGTTTAATGAATGCTTGCTGTTTAATTGACTGATTCACTAATTCTATATTTCAATCACATTCCATTCATGAAATGCTTTCCCCTTTACTACCTCCTTTTACAATCTTGTTAGCTTCCTTCAAAGCTGGGCTCCAATGACACAGATTTCCTTAGCTACTAGAGGCTGTAGCAGTCCTCAAATGATCCTGTATTTACATCTGTTTACAAACAAATAAAAGTAAGTTCCTAGAGGAGTGGGCCAATTTTTCATTTCTGCCTTTGTATCCTCAACAGGATCAAATGGCTTTTAATGCCCTGCATAACATGTTCCCCTTTTCCCTTCACCTTTCTAGTCTTCTTACATGTTATTCACTTCTATATATCTCTGCCATCGAGTGACACTGGCCTCTTTGTAGAAGTAGCTGGTAACACAGTGGATATGGCACTGGGCCAGGAAATCATGAAGACCTGAGTCTGAAAGATAAACTCACCAGCTGTGTGACCCTGGGCAAGTCTCTGACCTCTATTTGTTTCAGTTTCCTCAATTGTAAAAATGGAGATAGAAAATAAAAGCATCTACCCTCAGAGTGTTGTGAGGCTTAAATAAGGTAACATTTGTTTAAAAAAAAAAAGCACTTAAAACAGTACCTAACACACAGTAGGCCCCATAAAAAAGCTTATTCCCCTCTCCCCCTGTTTTTTCTTCCTCATACAATGCACTATTATCTCCCAACTCTGGATATTATTCCTTCAAAGCCCAGCTAAAGCCTCACGTTCTATAGGAAGCCTTTCCTGATCTCCCTTAATACTAGTGCCTTCCCTCTGTTGATTATCTCCAATTTATCCTGTATTTGGCATCTTTGCACAAAATAGCTTGCACGCTGTCTTCTCCATTTTTCTGTGAGGTCCTTGAAGGAAAAACTGTCTTCTTTTACTTTCTTTGTAACCCCAACTTGCTTATCACAGCACTCGGTAATATTTATTGACCAACTGACCCAGCACCTACACAGGTCTTCCTCACAGTTCACAATTTAAAACTTGTCTGAAATTAAATTTAATTTGTTTTATAAGTTATGATTCTTATGTAACTTTTATTAGACATACTTAAAAAAACTGACCAATATTACATGTTCCCAAGCTATTTATTATTTGCATCTAATTACTAAATAGGTTAGCCTTAGGTAAGTTCATTATTGAGCAGAATCTCTGGCAACCCAGTATCTTAAATATGCAGCAAAGCAACAAAAATACAGTGTGGGCTACAGCTGGAAGGTATATCATAGGCCAGCTAGCCCAAATGCCTCACATTTTGCAACTGAAAGTTGTAACTTATGTATCGGGGTTCTTTAATTATACATTGTGCATGTGAGCTTTTTGGATTTGCAGTGTTTCTTCATTCCTGCAATGTGAAGTATGTTGGTAGCAAGGCTTATTTTAATGTATCTATGATTCCCCCTCCCTCTCCCTCAGCACACAGTTCTCAAAATCCCCAAGACCCATTTGGAAGCCAAAACTATTTTCATAATACTAAGACATTTTAATTTCTAATATGATAGATATTGATAAATAAAAACCACATAAATAATATCTCTTTGAGACCTTCAATAATTTTTATGAGTGTCAAGGGGCCTTGAAACCAAAAAATTTAAGAACTGCTGCTGTAGTACATTTTAATCTGTTGCCTTCAGAGATCTGTTAGGAAAAATTGAAAGATATAATATCAAAATTTTTGTGCAGTTAATTATGAAGTTATTTTTTTAAATTACAGATACTTTCTTTTCAGCACTGAAATGGCATAATAGTATACTATTCTATGTCATATCCACCAAATAAGGACTTTGATGGAAGTAAAAATATTATATTTAAATTATTTTCCTGGTGATGAAAAAATACATAGACATCCTTACACAGTGACACATATCAATTGTATCTTGCTACTTTTTCTTTCCATTTGACATAAAATTCAGTAATTTAAGTTTGTATAACAAAATTTAAGTTGAAATAAAAAAAATGCAGCCTATCTATAGCAAATACTTGTGAAGATCAAGGGAAAATGATGTATGCAAAATACTTTGTAAAACTTAAAACAACAAATAAATGTTAGCTATTATGATTAAGTTGGAATACCAGGTATACCTCCTCTCAACCTCTGAAACGGGACTCCTGTGGGCTATTAAACTTGGTAGAAACCAACAGTATAGCATAATGGAAAGAGCATTCACTGGACCTGGAGTAAGACAAGAAAAGTAGCGCAATCAAAAATACCCTTAAAGATAAATACTACCTCCAAAAAAGCAACCACAGAAAGCTTTTGAAGTGCTATCTATAAAAAGGCAAAGGAAGATTCTCAATACCTAGCTGGAATACACAACAGAAATTTGGAAATTTGGCAAAGAAACTTTCTTAAAAAAACAGGGGCAGCTAGGTGGCGCAGTGGATAGAGCACTGGCCCTGGATTCAGGAGGACCTGAGTTCAAATGTGACCTCAGACACTTGACACCAGCTGTGTGACCCTGGGCAAGTCACTTAACCCCAATTGCCTCACCAGCACCCCCAAAAAAAGTGATACATGGAGTCAAAACTCCATTAAAAAAAAAGAAGAGAGATTATTACAACCAAGGATTGAGAAGTAAAGAAATCAGAGAAAACTCCCAAACAAAGCTAATACAGAAAAATTCTGGTGTTCTATATGGTCTCAAAAAGTCCAAAACAATGAAAATCCAAGTTGAATCAAACAGAATGGGCATTAGTTAATATAATGAAATTCAAGTGAAGCTGTAAGCTTCTCTGCAAAACTGGAAAATGACAGGCCCAGATAAGATACAATTATGGGATTAAATGTTTCACAGTACTTCATGAATTTACTACAAAGAACTTTACAAGCTTCTTCTCAAAAACACATGGCATTGCCATACTTATTATCTAAAAACAGTAACACCAATGAGAACATCAATATAGGCCAATTATGTCTCAAATCACAGCTTGAATCGATTTTTTAAAAATCTATAATCATTTTCAGAAAAACAACATAATGGGCTGAGGCAGAAAAAAAATGTGCCAAAAAAGTCTAAGAAGTTTAGAATAACACTGATTTGACAACAATTCAACAAGCTGCCTAAAAGTACTCTAACAGCTTCACTGCCTTATCCCAAAACCTTTGCACTTTTGGTGTAGTACCACACTCATGGTTTGTACATGTACTGCAAATATATAAAATAAGCTTAAGTAAATTAAGAATGCTGGCTTATCTGATGTACGCATTGAAAACTGTTTTCTATTTTTAAAGAGTCATAGGACTATAGATCTCGAGCTGTAAGGGATTAAAAAATATTCCATGACCACAATATTGTCAGGAACAATTGACATTTTTCAGTGAGATAGTTTAAGAGTGAAGAAGGGAGGAAAAAAGTAGGAAAGAAAGAAGAAAGGGAGGAAGAAGGAAATTATGTAAAAAATGCAAAATAGAGTTCAGAAGGAAATTTAAAAGGAGATAGAGACAAGAAGGGTAGCTTGACCATTACAATGCTGAATGAAGTAAACATTCACTAAAACAAAACAAAATAAATGGTAGATTCAGAATACTTTTTTCCTGATGCTCTTTGTATTACAAATGAATAACCAAGAGTCTATAGTCCAACTTTCCCAGGTACGGTTCTAATTACACAATGCTGGCAAGGCTTCCAGTTCTAGTTAGATGTGATTGCTGAAACTCTCCCAAAAACTTGCTGATGAGATAATTATAACTCTACCTTCTACATCATGACTAGGTTTTCTTGGCTTATCTCTACAAAGCTCCCTTTGCTACTATTTTATCCAGGTTCCCTTATCCCATTACCTTCCCAGCCATATGGCTGCCATAGAAGGCCCTTTGTTTGAAAACCCTATGTAAACCTCAGTCTCTAGTTCAGGGGTGAGCCTTCTTGGCCTTTGGGTTGTGGTCTTTTGACTGAATCCAGATTTCACAGAATAAATCCTTTTATTAAGGAGATTTGTTCTGTGAAGTTTGGATTTAGTCAGAGAGCTATACTTGAGGACCTAGAGGGGCCACATGTGGCCTCAAGGCCACAGGTTCCCCACTCCTGCGCTAGTTGATCTGGGCCTTCAATCCAAGACCATATTCCACTGATAGTTTAGGCCAACATCCCATACATACTGTCCCTGAGACAGTGGGGACTAAGACATCTGCACAGAATTTTATCTCTATGAATTTACTCTCCTATATTGTTATAGGCTCTTATTAATAAACTTTTTCAACCCATCCTACTATTACTGTATGCCACTCACCCAAAAATTCTGCTCTAAATTTTAATGACAATTAACATACTCCTGTTTACTGATGACTATGAAGTTCATAATAAAAAAATTAATATCAAGGAGATGGCTGTGGATGAATATTGAGACGTAACTGGCCTTCTGAAATTAAAGCTGAATAAGAAAGCAATCAAAACCTATGCTATACCAGTCTTAATATATACTTTGAGAACTATAAAATGGACCATAACAGATTTGAAAAGTATTCTAAAAATAAACCTGAACAATATTAACAAAACACAACCCAACATCCTAAGACAGCTATAGAAAAATTAACACCTTTTCACCAAAAATGATAGGATTGATACTATAAGAGTTTGTGACAAACAGGAAAAAATGTCTCTCTACAGAGACATCTGCATCAACTTGGCCAAAACATATTGGTAAACATAGAAAAAAAAGGTTGAGCCATTCACATTTGTTCGTGGAAATGGAGGAAATTCCAAAGGCAATTTTTCCACCAAAAATTACAGGTTATCCTTACGGAGCCCATATCAATACAGATCACACAATGAAATGGTACACTGATTCACACAAACTTAGGGGCAATGTTTTTTAACAGAGAATGTCATGCCCAATACTTTCAATTTACAAGCTGCATGAAACAATTTTCAAAATACAGACTTAGCAGAAAAAAAACCAACAAAATTATGAGATATTACCTCTAGTATCAAATATAAACTCTATATGGTATTTAAAGCTCTTCACAGCCTGGTCCCAACCTATCTTTCAAGTCTTCTTACACACTTACTCTTTGTACATACTCTACAGATGAGCCATACTAATCTTCCAATCACATCCATCTCAGTGCCTTGGACAGCAATGACTGTCCTTCATGCTTGAAATTCTCTCTTACAATACCTCTGCCTTCTGGAATTCTTGGTTATCTTCAAACCTCAGTTCAATTTCTACATTCTACATGAGGTCTTTCCCAGTTCCCCCACCCCAAACCATTACTGTCTATCCCTCCAAGGTTATCTGGCATTTGATTTGTTTCTATTCATCTTGTACATATCTATACGAGTACGCATTATCTCCTCCATTAGAATGTAGATCCCTGAGAAAAGTAACTAGCTTTAGTTTTTTTGTATTTCCAAAGCTTAATTATTTAGCATGGTGACTGAAACATAGTAAGCTCTTAATAAATGCTTATTGGTTAAATGTTGGAACTTTACACTTTGTAGGAAGTAGGGAAACAATGGAATTCTTCAAGAAGGGAAGTAGGAAAGAAAGACGGGCAAATAAAACACAACCAGGTGTGAGCTCTTCACTCTCTCTGAGAAGCTTCTGTTCTCACTCTTCTTCTAGGTCTGCCTGAAATTCTACCACATTTGGTCTTTTCTTATTTAAAAAAAAAAAAATAGTTGTAGTCAGGGTGTATATAGCTCTGGTTCTACTTACTTTGAGGAGGGAAACAATAATAGGGGAGTGGTAGCCAGGGAGGGGCACTTTGGTCCAGAAAGACAAGGATGGACTGACACAACTCACCCAGGAATAAAAGCACAGCAGAAAAATCTTAGGAGGTGGAAGTGAGCAGGAATGTGCATACTAAAGAAATAGCCAGAGAGGAAGGAGTGAAGTAAAGCATGTCTGGGATTTTCCTAAGTGTTCCTAGAGAGGTTGCTAACAGGGGCAGCTAGGTGGCACAGTAGATAGAGCACCAGCCCTGGATTCAGGAGGACCGGAGTTCAAATCTGACCTCAGACACATAAACACTTAGTAGCTGTGTGACCCTGGGCAAGTCACTTAACCCCACTGCCCAACCACAAACAAATAAAAAGGGGGGGGTGGGTGGAGCTGTTATGCCTAAAGCAGCTACTGTTGTTGCTGCTGCTGCCGCCTTCCAGGCATGTAGGTGGTGCAGTGGATAGAGTACAGGCTTCTGGAGTCAGGAGAACCTGAGTTCAAACTAGGTCTCAGATCAGATACCTGACACTTACTAGCTGTATGACCCTGGGCAAGTCACTTGACTGCAATTGCCTACCAATACAATCAATTATCTAATTTAATCAACAGGCATTTAATGAGTGTCTACTAAGTAACAGTATAAAGAAAAAAACTTCTTGGCCTCAAGAAGCTTACAGGGCTAGTTAACAGTTTAGAGCAAATGTTTCCCTTCATAAGTTTATATAGCCTATGAATAATCCTCTAAATATATAAAAGAAAGTCTCTTTCCTAGACAACAGTTAAAGTAACAAATCTAAGGTAAAACCTGATTACACTATCAGGCTTTCCAGAGCTGTGAAAGTACCAGTTGCTAACTGATTACACAAAGCATATATTTTTTCAACATATATTAAAAATTAATACAAAGGCAAAACTTCTTTGATGCTGACAGAAGCTTTTCCTCCTTTGTATTTTACACAGCAGTTTCCTTCCTTAAAAATTTATTTATGTATTTATTTTTATTGCATTTGAGTTCCAAGTTGTCTCCCTCCCTCCCAATCCTGCATCAAGGTCAATATGATACAAATACATATGTGGAACCATATAATACATACTTTCATATATCAATTCTTTATCTGGAAGTGGATAGCATTTTCCTTCATAAATCCTTTGTAGTTGATCTGAATGACCATATTAGTCAGAATAGCTTGGGGCAGCTAGGTGGTGCAAGGGATAAAGCTCCTGCCTTGGGAGTCAGAAGGACCTGATTTCAAATGCAGCCCCAGACATTTGATACTTATTAGCTACTTGACCCTGGGCAAGTCACTAAACCCTGATTGCCTCACCAAAAAGCAAAAAACAAACAAAAAACCAGTAACTTATTCATTCATAGTTAATCTTCGAACAATACAGCTGTTACTATATACAATGTTTTCTTGGTTCTACCCATTTCACTCTGCATTGTTTCATACATGTCTTTCCATATTTTTCTAAAACCAACCTGCTCATCATTTCTTAATCCATCACAATAATATAACATAACTTATTCAGCCAATCCCCAATTGATGGGCAACCCCTTAATTTCCAGTTCTTTGCCACCACAAAGTGAGCTGCTATAAATATTTTATAACATATAGGATATCTTCCTTTTTCCCTAATCACCTTGGGAAACAAATCTAGTCAAGGGATATACCCAAATTTTATAACTCTTTGGGCATAATTCCAAATTGGTCTCCAAAATTGCTAGATCAGCTCACAATTCCACCAACAGTGTATTGATTTTTTCACATCCTCTCTATCATGTCATTTCCCCCTTCTATCATTTTAGCCAATCTGACAGGTGTGAAATGATACCTCAGAGTTGTTTTAATTAGTTGTTTTAATTAAATTAAATTGTTTTAATCTAATCAATAATGACTTAGAACATTTTTTCATATGGCTATATATAATTTTGACTTCTTCCAAAAACTGCCTGTTCACATCCTTTGACCATTTATCAACTGGGGAATGACTCATTCTTATAGATTTGACTCAGTTCTCTATATTTTTGAGACATGAGGCCTTTATCCAAGAAACTGGCTCTTTATACACACACACACACACACACACACACACACACGTATGTATATATAAAATCTCCCAGCTTTCTGCTTTCCTTCTAATCTTGGCTATATTAATTTTATTTGTACAAAACCTTTTTAACTTAATGTAATCAAAACTACCCATTTTATATCCCTCGATGCTATCTCTTGTTTATTCATAGTCTTCTCCTACCCATAAATCTGCTAGGTAATATATTCCATGTGCCTCTAATTTACCTCTTTCTCCCTTTATGTCTAAATCATGCATCCATTTTGACCTTACATCAGTAAAATGGTTGTCTATACCTAATTTCTGACAAACTGCTTTCCAGTTTTCCCAGCAATTTTTTTTAACCAATTAGTGAGTTCTTATCCCAAAAGCTTAGATCTGTACATTTATAAAATGTGAAGTTACTACAGTCATTTGTTACTGTGTATTGTATACCTACTCTAATCCACTTATTGATCATTCTATTTCTTAGCCAGTAAAATATAGTTTTGATGATTGTTGCCTTATGATACAGTTAAGATCTGGTACTACTAGACCTTCTTTCTTCCTTTACATTCCCCCCCATTAATTCCTTTGATGTTCTTGCTCATTTGTTCTTTTAAAAGAATTTAATTATTTTTTTCCTAGCTTAAAAAAAATAATTTCTGGCAGTTTAATTAGGATGGCACTCAGTAAGTAGATTAAGGTAGAATTATCATTTTTATTACAATGGGTTGGCCCACCCATGAACAAATAGTATTTCTCCTATTATTTAAATTTTGATATTTGTATAAAAAATATTTTGTGTTATAAACACAAATATTAATTAAGCTGGGTTTGTCTTATTGTCTATCCCAGGTTATTTTATATTGTCTATAGTTATTTTAAATGAAATATCTCTTACTGTTTTTTGTTTTTTTTTTGTTGGTCTTTGGTGAGGCAATCAGGGTTAAGTGACATGCCCTGGGTCATACAGCTTTACTATCTCTTCTTGCAGAGGTTTGTTTGTAAGACAGAAATGATGACTTATGCAGGCTTGTTTTATATTCTGCTTGTTTGCTAAAATTATTAACTATTTCAACTAATTTTTTTTAGTTGAATCTCCAGGATTTTCCAAGTATATCATCATATCAACTGTAAAAACGGACAGTTTTATTTCCTCATTGCCCATTCTGATTCCTTCTATTTCTTTTTCTTCTCTTGTTGACACTGTTAGCATTTCTAGTACAATGCTGAATAACAGGGTGACAATGGGCAGCCCCCGGCACTTTCTTTTGTACCTCTCTAATGAACTTGTATCATTTTATGTTACAATTATTACATCCTGTAAACTGGTAAGCATGTTGTCCCTGAGGACAAGATCTTTTCTTATCCATATTTTATATTTCCTCTATTACCTAGCAGTATTCTGTACCCAAGAGCTTAATAAATAACTTTCACTTTATAAAAAAATTTTGATCTATAGATTATATATCTCCCTCTACTCTTTCTATAATCTACATCCTAATCAATAGCTCCAATGAGCAATGAAGGGAAGGAATGGTGGATATAAACATTTGGCAACATAACTTTACTGAGAACAGGTCTCAGTGCTAGAATTCTACCAACTCCACTCCACCTACTAGAGGTTCTTAGCCTTTTTTGTGTCATAGATCCCTTTTGGCATTGTGGTGAAGTCTACGGACCTCATTCTAAGAATAATGTTTTTAAATGCATAAAATACATAGGATTACCAAGGAAATCAATTATTTTGAAATACAGTTAAGATTGAAAAAAAAAATTAAGAACCCTAAATCTGGAGGAAAAAGTCTTCAGAATGTCAAGTGGATTCTGCTAAATGGAAGATTTGGGGAGAGATATGGGAGTTGCATAGGTATTGATGGGTTCTTAAAGGCACTTCTGCACAAGTAGAGGAAATATAAGATCACTGCCTGATGGAAGTATCAAAGTGGAAATTAATTCTATAAATACATTTTTTAGCTGGGAGAGCAGAAAAGAAATACTAGAGACCTAAAAGTTCTTTAATAAAGACTATAGATAATTTTAACTTACAAAATTCAAAATAAACCATGCAATAAAGTGACTACTCTCTATTCTGAAAGAGGGTGCTTTAAGGCACATATCTCAAACCTAACCATCCTGTATTTAATAGACAGAAAAACCAGAAAAACTAGGTTCAGAAAAGTGAAACTACAGAGAACTTGATCACTACAGAATCTGAACAAGGAAGTAACTATATGCCTCCTAACAATACATTCAAAATTATGCACACTTTGAAACACTATAGGCTTGGTTAATTTACATGCATAAAAACCTGTAGGAACTAACAATTCCAGAAGTATCTTTCTATGAGAGATTTATTTTCTTTAAAGAAAGTAGGAAGGTCATTTTACAGACTTTTCCAAATAATTTACAAACATTTATCCAACCTAATCTAGTTCTACTGCAATTTTCCAAAGTGTTTGAAACTAAATCAAAATTTAAATCTATTAATCAAAAAATAAATTTAGAAATCAATTTTCTCCTAAATTAAAAGACATACATAATTAACTCAATAAGCAAATTAGAGAAATATCCAATTCAGTGTGAACTGCAATTGACCCTAACAAAAATCTTAAACATAATTCTAGGCGATAACACTTTGAAAGGAAGGATCATTCTACAGTGAAGGGCATAGGCAATAAATAGGAAAGTTAGTCCCTATGGTGATGATAAATTATGATGATTTAATGTTAGAAAGTTAAAAAAATTTTAAGAAGTTTTTATACTGACCTCTCATTTAGTTCCACTTCAATGTAGAGACAAAGTGAAACCAAATTATCAATTGGTTCACATATAAGATTTCAGAGAATCACAGTGGATATCACACAAAGTGACCTGCCTTCAAAATATTAAACTGTCATTTTATTACTACAGCATATGTTCGTATTTTCCATTTTATACACATCTTGCTTTTATATAAATGCTTGCTGAATGACTACATAAACTTCTAAAGGGCAGCAACTCACAAATCTACTTATGGAGAGAGGAGGAGATAAGGGAATAAGCATTTATATAGTGCCTGGTACTGTGCTAAATGCTTCCCAATATTATTTAACTTTATCTTCATAACAAACCTGCAAAACAGGTGCTGTTATTTTCCCCGTTTTATAATTGAGGAAACTAGGGGAGAGAGGTCAAGCGACTTGCTCAGGGTCACATAGCTAGTGCATATGTGAGACTCAATTTGAATTCAGGTCTTCCTGACTCCAGGCCCAGTGCTCTATCCACTGCACCATCTAGGTACCATTACTCTATTATACTGTACATTTCCTACCAGGCTGCAAGCCTCTGGAATTCTCCATCATCCCACAGGAACCCATTTATCCTGAAGATCACTTCGGCACTCAAATTCACATCTCAAAAATATCCTTTGCCTCTGAGACCCACTTCAGATTGTAGGGTAAGCGCTCCTCCTAGAACCTTCATTTAAGGAAGGCCCAGACATCTCTTCATTTCACACCCAGTCTGCATTCCTTGGAATTTCTCCATTCATGCCTTTAAACCTTATACATTGTCCCTTCACCCCTCTTCAGTTTCCTTTTCCGTGTTGTGTTCCCTAATGCAATGTAAATTCCTTGAAGAAAGGAATTGTCTTTCTTTTGCTTGTATTTGTATTCTAAGCCCTTAGAACAGTGCCTGTTACATAGGAAATGCTTAATAAATGTTTGTTGATTGAGGGGATGCCCATCAATTGGGGAAAGGCTGAATAAGTTGTGGTATCTGAATATAATGAAATATTATTGTGCTATAAGAAATGATGAGCAAGTGAACTTCAAAAAACCTGTAAAGATTTGTATGAACTGGGAGAATGTTGTACACAACAATAGTCACGTTGTGCGATGACTAACATTGATAGACTTAGCTCTTCTCAGCAATGAAGGATCTAAGACATCTCCAAAAGTTTCATGATGAAAAATGTCCACATCCAGAGAAAGAACTATGGAGTTAGAATGCAGATCGAAGCGTACTATTTGCTCTTCTTTTTTTCCTTATGTTTTGTTTGGTTTCTTCTTTCTTGTGGTTCCTCCTGTTTGTTCTAATTCTTCTTTACACCATGACTAATGTGAAAATATGTTTAATAGTAATGCAAATGTAGAGCCTATATCAGATTGTCTTGAGGAAGGAGGCAGGTAGGGAGAGGGAGAAAACTTAAAACTCAAAAGCTTATGGTCACATAACCCTCACTAGCTGTGTGACCCTGGGCAAATCACTTAACCCTAACTGCCTCACCCAAAAAACAAAACAAAACAAAAAGCTTATGGAAGTGATTGTTGAAAACTAAAAATAAATTAGTTAAATTTTTAAAAATAGTAAAAAAATAATAATAATAATAAAAAATGTTTTTTGACTACCAGAGCTTCAGTCACAAAACCTCATTATTTCTCTACATCTCCCATTTCTTCCCTTCTCTCTAATCATACTTGAACCAATAAGCATTTATTAAGCACTTACTAAATGGGCAAGGCACTATGCTAAGCACTTACTATACAAAGAAAGGCAAAAATAGTCCCTGTACTTAAGAAGCTGACATTCTAATGAGTGAGACAACATGTAAGTAACTAAGTACACAGAAGGTAATCTTACGTAGAGCAAGTAGCTAAATGTAATCAGAGGGCTTTACAGTTGATCCTGAAGATGACAGAGAACCACTGGAGCTCAATAAACAAGGTAATGTGAGCAGAGATAGAATTTTGAAAAATCATCTTGGCAGCTAAACAGAGAATGAATTAGAGTGGGAAGAGATTTAACAGAAGACAAGCAGTTAAAATGCTATTATAAAGGGGCAGCTAGGTGGTGCGGTGGATAGAGCACTGGTTCTGGAGTCAATCCAGTCTCAGACACTTGACACTTACTAGGTGTGTGACCCTGGGCAAGTCACTTAACCCTGATTGTCTCACTCCCCCACCCACCCAAAAAAATGCTATTACACTAGGCCAGGTAGGAGATGCTGAGAAACTAGAGTTGTGGCTATATGAGTCAAGAAAAGGGGACATATAGATGTAAATGTAGAAATGACAAGATATAGGATTCAAGTGAGAATGAAGAGTTGAGAATGATACTTTAGTACATGCTCTCATCATCCCTCATATGGACTATTCCAACAGGTCACTGAATACACTCCAATGACTCCATCTTACTCCCAGGGTCAAACATTAACTCCTTTGTTTGGCATTTAAAGTCTTTATGTTCTTTCCTATAAAGTCAGTATTCTTACACTTCAATCCTATTCAAAGGCTACAATTAAGCCACACTGGCCTACACAATGTACCTTCCACACAACTCACATTGCATCTTGAGTCTCTGTGTCTTTGCATTGGTTGTCCTTACCTAGAAAGTTCTCCCTCCTCACCTGTTTCTCTTATAATCCCTGCCTTCCTTCAAGACTCAGCTCAAACATCACTCTCTGCATAAGGCCTTTTCCACTCTGACCAACTGATAGTGTATTTTCCTCTAACACTATCTTTCCATTTATTCTACATTATCTTAATAATAGCTAGCAAAGGGGGCAGCTAGGTGATGCAGTGGATGGAACTCCAGCCTTGGGGTCAGGAGAACCTTAGTTCAAATCCAGCCTCAGACACTTGACACTTACTGTGTGACCCTAGGCAAGTCACTTAACCCTGACTGCCTCACCAAAAAATAATAATCATAATCATAATAGCTAGCATTTATATAATGCCTATTACGTGCCTAGCACTGTGCTAAGTGGTTTTCACAAATTCACAAGGGTGAAAGCATGATGGTAGAGGAATAGGCCTGAAACATAATTTCATAATACGCCACCCATAGGTGAATCCTTGTTTTTTGTGGTGGTGGGTGGGGAGGGAAGTCTAAATTGCAGATTAGGAGAGCACATAAAAGGGAAAGAGAGGGAAATAGAAAGGAATGTGTGAGGTACCGTATTCAAGATGATGTTAAGCAATAAAGAGAAAATAACTCCTGTGGTCTCTTGTTAAGAACAATATGAGAATGGGAAAGATGGCAAAGTAAAGGAATGAAATAGCAGAATGGGGCAAATCTTGATTCAATGATGGGAAGAGATCTCACTGAAGAAAACTCCCATGGAAGGAGAAAGATATTCTATAATGAGAAATGGAGATCTTACAATATGAATAATCTACAGGAATTTAGTGCTGAGGGACCACTTCCTCTAAAAGTGTACTGTGCCTCCATGGATGGCATCCTGTCTCAAAAGAAAAAGGAGTAAGTTGATGGGGGCGACTGAAATCCAGAAGGTGGTGAGAGATTGAAACAAGAGATTTCATGGCAAATGTGAAATAAAATGACCTAGTTAGGTCAACATTCAACAAAAAAGGGAAAATAACTACTGTTGTCTCTCAGGAAGAAGGCCTACATGAGACTAGGTGATGAGATGGTAAGGAGGGATTGAAAGAGGAAGAAATCCAAGTTATTAATAATCACATGAAAAATGTTCCAAATCACTATTAGAGAAATGCAAATCAAAGCCAACTTTACCTCAAAGTCTACCTCAGACCCATCAGATTGGCATAATGACAAAAAAAGAAAATAACAATTGGGAGAGGGAGACACATTAATACTCTTCTGACAAATCTGTGAACTGGTCCAGCATTCTAGAAAGCAATTTGGAACTATGACCAGAAAATCACTAATCTATCACCCTGTGACCCAGCTATACTAGGCCTATATGCCAAAGTAATCAAAGAAAGAGAAAAAAGCTCCTTGAGTATAAAAATATTTATAGCAGTTCTTTTGGTTGAACTGAAAACAAGAGGGTACCCATCAACTGGAACTGAATAAATTATGGTATATGAATATAAGCTATTATTATAACAATCAATCAATAAACATTCATTAAATGCCTACTATATACCAGGCACTATGCTAAGCACTGGCAATATAAAAAGAAAAATGTTCAATAAGCAAATATTTAGCTCTAGGAATATAAAGAAAGGTCTTCCTCTCAATAAACTTTACATTCTAATGAGGGAAACTGCACACATGCATGCATACACACATATACTTATAATACACATATACAAAATACATACAGAATAAATGGAAAATACCCTTGGTATGGAAGGCACTAGCAACAGCAGGCAGCTAGAAAAGCAGGATAGAATGCAGGGGAAATGTTGCAGAGATGATACAAATCACTGAATCTATATCATAGATCCACCTAATTGATTCCTACAATATTACTAACGGTAGTGATTAGAACTGGCAGTCATCTGAAGACAAGTAATAATTGAAATTATGGGAGTCAAGAGACCTTGGGGGAAACACATTTATGCATGAAAAGAAGGAAAAGTCAAAAAAGAAAAAAAGAAAATGGTGAAAGTAAATTGTGGAAACCAAGGATAAAAGAATGTTCAGGAAATGTGGGTGGGCCCAATGTCAAATGCTGCAGAAGTCAAAAAGAATAACCTATCTACCTTATCATCTCACAAAGTTGTTAGAATTAAATTACTTTGTAAACCTCAAATCATCATGTAAATATGAGTTTGAATTATGAATCAGAAAAAGGACATTATATTTAGTGATACATTGATTATTAGCTTGGAGAAAGTTATTTTAGTACAGTAATGTGGATAGAAGCCAGAATGCAAAATACTGAAGATGAAGCAGATGGGAGGGAAGTAGAGATCCCAAGTATCTCTTCAGAAGTTGGGAATGGAGGTGAGAAGGAAAGACTGAATGGGGTAACAGGATCAAAGGACCCTTTTTGAGAATAAGGGAAACCTGAGCATGCTCACAGGCTTAAAGGATTGACTAAGCTGAGAGGAGAGAAAAAATGACTGACAAAACAAGGTTATCTGACTAGAGTAAATGAATTTGAAGGTATAGAGGACAAGGTTTGGCAAGAATGGAGCAAAGTCTCCTCTAAGACTGAGGAGAGGAGAAAATGGAGGAAAACAATTTTCAAAGAGATTTGAGAGCATTTCTATCAGATTGCTTTAATCGTCCCAAATCACAAATGTTTTACAAAGTCTCTCAGCTAGAAGGACTCTCTCCCTCCTTAGAAACCAACTTGATAACTTGTATTGTACTTGTATTATATTCATGTGCATACCTTATCTTTGACTCCATTAGACCAAGCAATCTAAGGATAAGGCTGAGAGAGTCTTATTTTTATTTTTTTATTTCCCACTAGGTTTACCAGTGTTTAATAAATGAACAGAATAAAATGTTAGGGGTTCAGAAGCAAAATCATATAAAAACACAGTACTGTGAAATGCCACAAAATTTAAGGACTTAAAAACCCAAATTAATCTGGCCATTTTATTTTGCTTAATTATTTCTTGTACAAAATTAAGGTTCAGTGTGGGGAGAGGTTAATATGATAAAATGAATGATGGGAGGGAAAGGCATCAATATAACTTAAAAAAAAAGTATTGCTTTACTCTATCCCAAATTAAATAAAATATCTACTTGCACACACAGAAATAATCATACAGAATGCACTAGTTTGTGGTAGTAGTTTTACTACTCTCATATCATGAAGCTAATACCTCTGAAATACGGCTTTCCATGTTGTCCATAATATGCGAAATAAACCATAAAAATCCCATTATGTTTCAAAATACAAGACAAATATCATAATGATCTTAATATGGACTTACCCCCAAAATAAGTAGTTATCTCTTAAATCTCATCTCACTAACTGGAGAAATAAACTTTTCATGAAATGACCAAGAACCATTCTCTCAAAGGATGAGTCAAAAGAGATGAAATGCAAGCTAAAACAACTTTAAGCCTTCACTCCCCCCACTCAGCAAATTGGCAAAGATGACAAAAAAATGGAATATGGGTATAATAATACACTGTCAGTGTAACTATGAATTAATCCAACTATCCTGGAAAGCAATTTGCAATTACACTACATGCTAAGAAAGCCAAAGACAGAAAGAATGGTCCTATATATAGCAAAATATTTATTGCATCACTTTTTTAGGTAGTAAAAAACTGGAAAAAAAGTTAGTACCCATCTATTAGAGGTTGGCTGAACAAGCTGTAGTATATGAATATAATGGAATATATTACTGTGCCGTTATGAAACAAATGAGAAAAATTCAGATAAGCATGGGAAGATTTGTATAAATGACAAGAGTGAAGTAAGTAGAACCAGGAAACAACATACATCAAGATAATAATGTAAACTGAAAGAATAAAAAGAACCTGAATACTACCTAATTTTAATGTCAAAGCTTGGCCAAGGAGAATAGTTGAGAAAATAAATCTCCCTCCTTTCACTGCAGAGATGGAGGACTATAGATGTGGAATACTGCATGTCCCATCAGATATGTCAGATGTTTTGGTTGGCCTAATAAACCTATTTTTTTTCCCTTTTCTTTGTTAATCTTTGTTATAAGGGAAGGTTCATTGGGTAAATGCTGGGAAGGGATATATTCATACAGAAATGTGATGCAAATTAAAATGCATCAAAAATAATTAAGACACCACTTCACATTTCAAAAAAGATACCTCTTCACACTTCAAAAACATTTTCTTCAAAGCAATTCTGAGCAGTGAAAGTATTTATCACCAAATCACAGATGTGGAAACAGGTTCAGAAGTCATAAATTGCATAGGAAACACTATCTTAAACAGCATATGAATTGAGTGAGGTTTTCTGCACTGAAAATTTTGGTTTTACGTGTACCTCAGTGGATCCATAATCTCACTGATATGGATATGACTCCTAACAGTAAAATCTTTTCAGAAATTTATCTTAAAAATTAATTATATACAACTGCTGCATATAACACTGACCTATCTGAGGGAAATTATTTCCCCCAAAAGGTAAAACAAATAAGCTTTAATTAATCAAACATTTGGAAAACTTAGCTGGGAAAAGAACAAAGTCTTAGAGGCAGCAGGGTAGTTAAAAAGCACTAGATTTGGAATCTAACATAAGCTCTTTGAGGAAAGAGACTTTTTTGCTGTTTTTCCTAGCTTGAAGCTCTGTGCCTGGCACATAGTGGGTGCTTAGTAAAATGTTCACTGAACTAAGTAGAAGGTTTGACTTCAAATCCCAGCTCTGCTCTTTAACGACTGCCACTTTTTTTTTTTTTACCTGTGTGACCAAAGGTAAATCACTTGATCTTTCTGGATCTGTTTCCTCACCTGTAAAACAAAGGGACTAGCTTAGATGGCCTCTGAGGTACCTTTCATGTCTAATTTTATGACATGGTGATGTTAAAGAAAAAAACACCAAAGACAAACTGTTGGACTTCATATCAAGTTAAAGGGTGGATGTTTAGAATGGTAAACAAATGAGGCTAAGAGAAATGGGTTACTCTCACTTACCCTCTCAGATCTTGCCCTCCAATATCTAGCTCCCTGGGTCTTACTTAAGGATCTATTTGTATCATCATGACATAGAACCCAGGGTTAAAATACACTATCTTGGGGGAGAGGGATGCTCAGGAATGCCCTCCCCCAACCTCCCCAGCAGCAAGGATTCCAGAGGAGATGAGCAGACTGGCTTTGTGGTAATAAGGGGGCAGAGATGCAGGAGGCATCTAACCCTGCAGTGCCAGGAACAGAAGCACCTGCTCAAGTTCCTCCTCCTCAAGCTCCAACTCCTCCTTCATGTGAACAGTTCTTTTGGAAAGTGATAGCTTCTGCTGCTACTGGAGAGCGCAGGCAAGCTTATCATTATAGATAGGATTCAAGTAACTTATAAGACATCATAAGGGGTGTGGGGCAGGGTAGTGGAGTAGGGCATCCTTTTTTTCAGAACAATACAGTACATATAAAAATCAGGTAACATTATAAATAAATTATATACCACCTATTAAAAGACATCAAAAATTATTTAAAATGTTCTACTAAATTATAAAACAATCCTTTTAAGAATTCACTGATACAAAAGTTGTGCCAGGTCAACCACCACCATGGGGAGGAAGAGATACTAAGACGTAAAACAAATGTTGGAAATCACAAAATTTACAATGAGGAATCCCCAAAATGATAAAGTATATCAGAAATGAGTTAAGAATTCATTTATAAACTACAGCAATATAATCATACTTCATTCATCGGGTTATCACTGAATGAATTTATTGGATTAAGTATACATTTAAAAAAAGATTAACTATTTTTATGGATGTACAAAATGCATTACATAACCTTACTTTTATGAACAGAGTATAATTTAACCTTCTCTAAGGATGACAAAGAGCCATTATCCTTACAAACATAAATATTGGATGGTACCTTAAATCAATAAAATTTGTAGAACTCTTCTTTTCTAATACTATATTAAATGTTCCCTGAATATTATGCTTGTCTAGTTGGTGTTCCTCTTATCTCTTCAATCTATGCTTACCCCCAAACAGTCACAGGGTTCTCTTTTCTGACACCACCGCCTCCCACCCCATTAATCTGATGATGTCTGGTTTCCAAGAAAAATGAAACAATCCATATTAATAAAATGAATAAATTTAGTTTTACAGACAACAGTAAGTCAACAGGTTCCACTGCCCTGAGGATGGCTATACTCTAAAAATAGAATAAGAATTTTAGATCTGGAAAAGATCTTGGGCATTATCTAGCCCCAAGGTGCCAAACAACACTCCTGAAAGATGCCTGAATCAGATTAAAATGAAATTGGAAAATATTTAACAAAATACACAAAAATACAATAAGGCATAACATAACATTTTAAAACTAAGTCAACATGTGACCTGCAGGGATCCATGAGTACAGATTAATGACTCCTGTTTCTATTTGAGTTTGACAACACTGATTTAGCCAATCATCATCATGGTTCAGTGAAAAGATTACTGAAACAGCATCATAACTACCTGAGTTTAAATTTCCCTTTCTACCTTGGGTGATCTTGGGCAAATAACATAACCTCTTCTGGCAATAAGGGGCTGGACTAAAAGGCCACTAAGGTCTTTTCTAGTGTAAACCTATGACCCTTTGACAATTTTATAGGAAAGAGGAAAGGAACAAGCATTTATTAAGCATCTACTACGTTCCAGGCCCTGGGCTAAGCAATTTTTACAAATGTGTCCTTTGATCCTCACAACAACCCCGGGAAGTTGTTGCTATTATTATTATTCCCATTTTATGGCTGAGGAAACTAAACCAGACAAAGATTAAATAACTTGCCCAGGGTCAGACAGTTAAGTTCCAGTACGAGAGGCTGGATTTGAATCCAGGTTTTCCTGACCCCAGGCCCAGAGGTCCATCTGCTGTGCCTCCATGTGGAAATACTCTCTCTAGTATTAGTTGTTCTCAATGATCAAATGAGCTAATCAAGAGCCAATAGGAGGAACTTAAATGTTTGTTCCTTTCCTCCCTCTCAATAGTATTAATTCAAGTTATAAACTAATGGTAATGGGGATAAAAGAAAAGCTCAATGGCTCTTTCCCTTCCCAAATTTTATTACGCCTTCTTTTAAGCTCACATGTACATTTATTTGCTTTCCCTATAACAGTATTCTCAAACTTTTTAGTCTCAAGGCCCCTGTATAAATCCCCCAAATTATTGAGGAATCCAGAGTTTTTGTTTATATGGGTTACATCTATCCACATTTACTATATCAGAAATTAAAACTGATAGTTTATTTATTAAATTCACTTAAAAATAATCAATTGGTAAACATTGATTAAGCACCTACCATGTACCAGGCACTGTACCAGGGATACAAAAAGAAACAAAAGGCAGTCCCTCCTTTACTTACAATTTAATAGAGGAGAAAATATTCATACAAATATATATGAAGCAAGCATATACAGGATAAATAGAAAATAATTAACAGAGAATTAAGAGAGGCTGGGGAAGGCTTCTTATAGAAGGTCAGATTTTGGTAGGGACTTAAAGGAAGCCAGAGAGGTCAGCAGTTGGAGCAAAGGAGGGAGAGTTCTAGGCATGGGGAACAGCTAGAGAGAATTATACACCCACTGCATAAATATTTTTATGAAAAATAACTATATTTTTCAAAAAAAAATTTAGTGAGAATGGCACTGTTTTACATTTTTTGCACAACTCTTTGATGTCTGGCTTCATAGAAGACGGCTGGATTCTCCTATCTGTTTCTCCATTCAACCTGTTGATCAGATAATTGTTCTGACTGAAGTATATGAAGAAAATCCAAGTCTCAAGAAAGCTATGTAGCTGAAAAAGGGTAGACTGTTCTAACAGGTAAATGGCATCTTAGTATTATTACAGAAATAGTTTTGACAACATGGACTCACTAAAAGGGTATTGGAGGTGGGCCCACACACACATTTTTTTGAGATCTACAACAACCCTGGGGTAAACAGGACATGTATTACTACCATACTTGTTCTACTAAGCAGAAAACTAAAGTTCACAAGGGTTAGATAACCTGCTTATAGGTTTACAGGATGTTAAGAAAATCCAAGGCTCTTTAAAATTGTTTCTACATGCCATGAGGAACAATATTAATGTGCTGCATATTTATTTTTATAAATGGTCAACAATAAGAATAACAAAAAGGCATTGGGACTTGAAAAGTGCATAGTTGAACAAGGTTTATTAATTTCCATGTCAATAGAGCATAATTCCTACTACCAAAGATCAATATTTACTTAGTTTACAAAATCTCTTAAGAATTAGATAACTTAACAAAACAATTTAAAAATAAACACAATTATTATTCTATGGAGGCATAAATGAGTTTCAAAACCAAGTAAAATATTTCAAACTAAAACTGAATTCATGTTCCAAAATTAATGAAGGGCAAATCAATTAAAAATATTCTCTACATTAAACATTTCATTAAATTCAAATCACTAAATGATAGAAGCAAAAATTATAACAGGTTCTCTCCATGATCAACTCTTCTCATTTTTTGTCTCTAGGGGAAAAAAAAGTGGCCAACAAGGGAGGAAACTTAAGGTGGCGATTTTTTTTTTTTAAGGGACTCCGTAAAATCTACTGAGATGGTAAGGAGATCAATTAAAAAAAAAAATGAGGAAATATGTATTCACTTCTGTCATTAGGGAAAATCTCCTTCCCCTACCCTGAAGTTTAAAACTTCAAGTTCTTATTGCTGTACCTATATACAATATATATGCAGTCTTTAAAGTAAACATGTGTATTTAGAATATGTATATTTTCTAAACTTAAATTTAAACTTTGTAAACTTAAACTTTCATATCACTACCCTTTGCCTGGTGAAATAAGATATTAACATTAATTTTAAAATTATATCAAGTGTATTCCAGTTGGCTAAGGAGGAGGGGGAGGAGAATAATGTCAGAATTTTTATGTACTTTCATTAACAAAAATATCAAGAGATTTTCCAGTAGTAGGAGAAAAAATGGATAAAAATCAACTTTTAAAAATCATATCTAATTCCAATCTAATTATATATATTTTTAGAAGTTTTAAAGTAAAGACTATTGCTCTTAAGGATAATACATTTTAAACTCAAAAATTTTTAAATAGGCACTATGATTTCTAATATATATTCAAGACACAATCAGGTAATCTTTCTTAAAATCATAATATACATTAAGGAACTCTTAGAAAGTTCCCAGGGACTAAAAAGATTTAGAAAAATTGAAGAAAATTGTACTCAACAAGAATCAGTGCTCAGTCTAGAAGATATGAATGCCCTTTTTCATTTCTCAATTCAAAAGAGATCTATCTCTAGAAAAAAAATAAACATGTTAAAAAGTGAATATGAAGATGAGAATATATTAAGTTTCAAGAAGAAAAGTAAATGCACAGATTATCGGGGCTGGGATGTATCTAGACACAGTAAAAGCAAGAGAAATTTTTGGAGTGGACTAGTTTTAAAGTTTTGAGGGATAAATTTCCACTGATTTGCAATCTAGTATGAACTTGCCATGACCAGAGGAAAAAAAATTTACTGAGGCAAGTTGTAAAATTTTGGAATTTGTTAACACCTTTTTTGATAAGATAGGTTTTGCAGCAAAATGCAAAGTCTACTATCAAGAAAGGTGTTTTGTTTCCCCCTCTCCCCCTTTTCAGGAAGATGAATGGAAGTCTGAATCAATGCCAAATTCTTACTTCGGTTTCTTAATAATCAAAATTCCTCCTTCAAAAAAGGAAACCTACATGTATATGAGTTCTGAAGAATACGAAGGTTATATCAAACAAAATTAATGCTATTTTGTAGAGATCAAACCAGCCTTCCTGAGTGATAACAAATCCACAATGTAAAATTTAGCCTCTTTAGTCAACCTTATTCACGTATTTGATGCAATTAAGAAAAAAAAAAGTCGACCACCACTTTCCAAATTAAAGTAAATGGGAGGTAAAGCAAGATAACTTGAGTACAAAGAGGGAGGGGGTCCTGTATAACCAAATCCATGGCTTAGTAAGTACCTTTTTAAACAAGATTCTACTGTACTTAAAATAGCTTCAAGTTCAAAAAGTGGGACGCCCGCACTCCAGCAGAAGCACTATTAGCTACACAAATATAAACTACGATGGTTAATGGCAACATAATAAACATATTTATAAGTACCCACCAACACTTGAGCGCACGGGCCCGAGTTACTCGAAAAGAAGTTCTTCACACCTGCTGCCAGGCATCAAAAACCTATTGAGATTACTGCAATGCACCTTTCTCCCTCTCCATTCACTCACTCCGCACTTTCTGTTTAGAACGCAACTCGCCCTCTAGGGCAGCGGATAAGGCGCGTCGGCTTCATCCTGGCAACACTCATCATCACCCTTGTGGTCCCTTCTGCAGTAAACTCATCAAATGACCGAAGGCATGCAAAAAACAAAACAAAACAAAAAAAAAAACCTGACACCTGAAGCCAGAGCTACCTACCATTTAAAAATAAATCGTCATAACCACTGGGAAACTCCACACTACCTGTGAAGGAAAGCCACCGCGCACCGCTGCGCAGTTGGAGAGGTACCTCTCCGAGCCCCGTGCCCTGTCCCTTTTTGTCCCTCTCTCTCCGCCTCCCTCCCTAGCACCTTCCCCCGTGGCCTCGGCTCCAACGTTGGCTCGCACATCTGCCTGCAGCTGGCGCTGGGGGAGGGGAGGCAGACAGCCGCACTCCCCGGGGATGAGGAGGTTCAAGGCGGGGGTGGAGGGGGGGGGTCGCGCCGGGGTTGCTCAGCCTACAGCCAGGTGCTTCTCCAGGGCTCGCGCGCTGGGGTCTCCGCCCAGGAGGTCCACGCGCTCGGGCGAATGCCGGTGCTGCTCGCACCCCAGCCTTCCAGCTCAGCTCAGCGGCTTCCCGCGGCCAGGTCCCGCTTCCCCGGCCCGCCCGGGCCCTCCCCGCTATTCGGTCCTCGGCGTTCCGATCCTCCCCTCCCCGGCCGTTCCCAGAAGCGATTCACTCTCAGCTCCCCCCTTCCAGCCCCGGCGGGGCCTGTGCGGGTCCCGTACCATTCTCCTCACGGGGCGGACTCCGGAAGGGCAGCAACTCCACCTCCTCCTCCTCCGCGGCCTGCAGCCATCTATCGGGAAGCGTCTCCGAAGGCGGCAGCAAAAGCCGCCGGACAAGAACAGCCCAGAGATACCTCCTCAGAACTAACTCAGCTCCGGCGCTAGAAGCAGCAGCAGCATAAGCCGAGTCTTTCATAATTGTGCGACCAACTCCTGCGGGTGACTGGCCACAGGGACGCGCCCGCGCCCGCCTCCGCCGCCTGACGGAGCCGGAGACACACCACGTGAGCGACGCGTCATGCGCGCCACCGCGAGGGTGCGGGTCACGTGACCCGCCGCCCAGCGCGGCTCCAGTTTCTTATCCCGTGGCCTCCGGAGCTGGGTTCTTCTCGCTGCGCGGGGTCTGGGAGGAAGGCCCTGTGGCTTGGGGTGACGCGGCAGGGGGGGAAGAGGGAGGCCTCCCCCATCCCCACCCCAGGCCGCTGAAGTGCAGCCTAGTTTTGTCTCCCCGGTGGCGCGCAGACAGCTGACGGCTGAGCTACAGCGGGAGCCCAAGGAGTAGGACCCTCGTGCCCCCCACCCTAGCCCTCCTCGAAGGCCCGTGGTCGTCCTCCCTGCGGTGTGTGTCTATAAAGAGGGGCAATGTGAGCGTGGTCGGCGGGGCTTCACACAGCCCCTGGGTCTGCTTTCTTCTTATCCAGTGCAACCACCCTTCTTCCAGTCACCTAAGAGACTCAGTCAGGCCAGGACCCCCTTCCACCCTAAGGTTTCTTACCCCCCTGACCTCTTTTTTCACCTGGCTGCACTACTTGGGACTTCTCTGACTTCCACCATACCCCGGGAAGTTCATTGTTGGGTTAAACTTCACCCTCTAAGAGCCCACCAGCAGTGGTTCCTTTCCCCTTCACCACTTTCTCTCCATTTGATGAGAGGGCGGAGCCATGAAGTCCAAAACTTCCATTTAAGAAGGGCACTCAGTTAAGAACATCTCTTTATTTCTCACCTAACTACCCTACTTTGGCACTTCTCTGACTTTTCCACCACGCTCCAGGAAATTCATTGTTGGGTTAAATATCATCACCACGTAGGAGTCCATTACCCCGTACTCCACCCCTTCACCACTCTCCATTTGATGAGAGGGTGGAGCCATGAACTCCAAAACCTCCATATTGATGATGTGTCATTACCTTACTAGACTATAAACTCCAAGAAGGTTATAGCTCAGCCGGGACTCTGGGCACAGAAGGTGCTGAATAAATATTTGTTGATCTCCTCACTTTTCTCTCTGGCTCCTGTGTCTCCACCCACTCATATCTTCCTAAATAATCTTCCGTGTACACATCTCCATTCTCAAAATCTTCAATAGCTTCTCGTTCATAAAGTGTAAAGTCTAAATAACTAAGCGGGAAATTAGAGGTCTTCCACAATCACCTATCCCACCTCTCCAATCTCATTTCTCATTATTCCCATTACCATTGTGCTACAGTCAATGATTTATTATTTTGTAAAAATGACATTCGATGCTCTATTTCCGTGCTGTTCTCTAGTTTGTGATAACATAAAGATTTAAATTTTTCTTGTGCATGTATAATATCTCCCCAAATTAAACCCCTTGAAATCAGCTTCTGTCTCTTTAAAAACCCAGCAACTAACATAGAAAAAAAGTTTGTTGACATACATGTTAGTCCAGTAGCATAAAGTTAAATTCTGGACTTGAAACGATACAGAAATCTCAGAATGACTTTCCTCTTTCTCATCCCCTGTGTCCGATGAGTTGCCAAATCTTACCTCTTCTACTTTCACTGCATCTCTGTCATCCACTACCTTTCGGGTCTTCTTACACCTCCCCGATCTTTGATCCAGGGACACTGGCCTCCTTGATATTCCATGAATAAGATACTGGCCTTTCAAATCTAGGTATTTTCTCTGGTTGTACCCAGCCAGAGATGGAATGCTTTGCCTCCTGATCTCTAGCTACTGGCTTCTCTGGCTTCCTTTAAGTTCCAACTAAAATTCCACCTTATAGAGAAAGTCTTTTCCAACCCCTCTTAATTCTAGTGCCTTCTCTCTCTTAATTAGCTTCTTTGGACATTACACCCTCTCCCTACATATGAATTGTCTCCTCCAGGAGAATGTGAGCTCCTTAAGAGCAGGGACTGTCTTATTTTTCTATTTGTATACTCAACACTAAGCAAAGTGCTGTGCACTCTAAGCAATTAATAAATGTTTTTCTTTTATTCACAGTTTGTGACCCAATCAAACTGTCCTTTCTGTTTCTGACACAGGACACATTTATCTCCCAGTTTCTGTGCCTTTTCAACATTCTTGAAAATGATGCGGTTTAGGGATTCGGGGGTGCTGGGACCCCAAAATCACAACAAGCAGGTCCTGCCCGAAAAAATTCGACCCAAGCCTTCTTTTAGCCAAAGACAAGGTTTATTAGAATGTCCATCATATTGGGCAGACTCTTAAGGAGTCTGGACATTAGTAAGCTATTGTCTAGATTATAAGAAACTGACCAGTGGCTAGATTTTAAGAATCTGAGCCTCTTAATGGAGACAAGGTGGACCTTATATACAGAAACACTGTGGGAGGGACCTAGGAGTGCCCTGTAAACTGGGGTGAACAGAACTCGTGGGACCTGGACCTTGTGGCCTAGGGAGAATGGAGACTAGCTAGGATTAAGGGTGGGAAATGGCCGGGGGCCATATTTGGGGAGGTAAGACAAAGGAAGGTCTAGCTAGGTTAACAGAATTGGGAGACTGGGTATAGCCACAATGAAACGCCAGTTGATGGGATTATAGCCTCAGGCTAACGCCAGAGATTTGACCTTGTGGGAAAATCCAGGGTTTTTGCTTTCTGGGACCCAGATCCCAACCCCATCAGATACACTTTCTCCTTACCTTTAAGGTGAGGTCTTTAAGAAACTGATCAAGCACCATCTTCTGCATGAAAGCCTTTCCTGATCCCTTTAACTATCAGAGTTCTTCCTCCAAAATAACTTTATACTTAACTACTTTGTGTATATACATACATATTCACTTTATGTTAAATATATCTTTATAGATTCTTTTCTACCCAATTAGAATGTAAGCTCTTTTCTCTGAGGGCTTGTTTCATTCTTTGTACTTGTGTCTCCAATGCCCAGCATATAATATAATATAATATATAATATAATAATACTTGTTTCTTGCTTGCTTGCTGGATTCTTTTCCCTTGATTAACTGCCCACAGTAAATACATTCCACTATCCCTGCCCCCAACCCTTTGTTTTGGTAATGTTTAAGCTCTGACTGGCATTTACTCAGTAAATTTGAGTATTTAGCTTTTTAAGGAGAAAGTAGATAGGAAGAATGGGGTTGTCTTAACTATGTTAAAAGAATCACCGTAATAAACAACTTCACTTTTATTGATCCATAAAATAACATTTATACCCTTATCAGTTTTCCAATATTACAAACAACATTTATAAGAAGCCTGTATATTTGAAGTTTAGAGTCAAGAGGTCCTTTCTTGACAATATTTGTTGGTCCATGATTTAATTTCAAATTAAATATATAATGTGCTTGTAAAAGTTTAAAAAAAAGATACATTATTTAGTAAGTACTTATAGTCAGTAATAGACCCTTTCATCTCAATAAAGTTTGAAAAGAGAATCTAGATTCCTAGTTCTGCAGTACTTTGTATTTGAAAGACAATCTCGGCTCTACCTCAGAGAAAAAACAGCCCTATGATAGCCTCAGGCAACCACTACCCACAGTAAACAAATGCACCTCTCAACCTGCTCTGGCCCTCAAATCCTGCTTGGACTAAAGCCAGTCTTCACAAATTAATGAACCAAATAAAGCAGCATACTCCCATTCTTACCACTTTTTAAGAATTTATACCAGAAGAGATTTCTCAGTTTTCAGAAGGGAGGGAGCTTAAATAGAAAGTCCAGGAAAGGCAAACAAAAACCTTACTGTATATTGGGACAAAACAAGCTTAAAATTGTTCTTGAGGCAGCAAAAGTCATTCATTCATTTATTTAAATATTTATTGGAGTACCTATGGTGCCAGGCATTGTGAAGGATCCATAGAGATATAAGAAACTGACAGTCTCTGCCCTGGAGGAGTTTATAATCTGTCAGGAAAGATAAAGCAGATTCGATCTGATTTTATCATCTAGTTGTGTCACCTAAGTGGTATAAATAAAATACTACATGAATTCCTTGGAGGTAAAGATTCATTCTGCTTGAGCTGACTGTTAAGGCTTTGTAGAAAATGTGGAATTTGTTAAGCCCTAACTTAGAGTTAAGTAGGTAAAAGGGAAATGGTGAGTAGATCATTTTAACTAGAGTCTAGGGTGCATCTGAGGAGGAAAAGGAAATAGATGAAACTATGCATATAGGTTGGCAGTAGGTTAGGGATTTGAATGCCAGCCTAAGAAATTTAGGTTTTATATGTGTACCCAGTTTGCTCTGGCTTACTGTTCCAAAGACAAGCAGGCTACTTTTCCCTTCAGGGTTCTAAGGTACCCTGAGAGGTTTGGAAATGTTTCTCCTCAACTGCCATTGGCTTAAACTCCCACCAGCTATATCCACCCTATTCTTAGATACTAGGAATGAACACTCCAATTACATTAATTTAATAATTAGCTTTTACAAAGGGATATTTACTTCAAAGATACAACATGAACAATGGTACAAACATTTCCCCAAATCTTAGGGACACACTCTTCCCTACCCCACCTCCTTCTCTGAGGAGAATAGGCTCACTCTTAGTACACTTACTACGTAACTTTGGTTCCCCCCTCCATGTTCATATCCAGATGCCATATACCTGCTAGACGAATCTTTATCTAAGTGATCCTGGTTTTGTCTCAAAGCTCATTCCTGAAGGTCACTCCTTGGTCCTTAGAGCATGCTGAGCTAACTACAAAAACCCAGATTGAGGGATAGCAGGATGCCATTCTCCCTTTATCGAAAATGGAAGGAGGAACAATGAGGCAAGCAAAGACACCTATCCACAGGGTTACATAGGGCTTCTCCACTTACCTTGTTATCTCTCATCTGATGCCCTTAACAAAGAAGTCCAAAAGATTCTTCAAAAGCACAGCTGGAGGGAAAATGGCCAAGGAGACTAGGGGAGGTTGACTCAAGCCTTTTGAAGATGTCCCTAGCTCTGATTTACAGCCAGTCCAAAAATGCTTCCACTAAGCATGTAGTTAGCAGACTGGAACCAATTATAGAATGTCTATGCGTACTCCACAGTTTCTCCAACACACTTCCATTTCACATCATCAGGACTTTCCCAGATGCAAGCTCCCTTGCCTGTCCATGTGGGGAAACACCATCAAAACTGGTGGGTATGGAATCCGAACCCCTCAAAGGAGAAGACCATGTCTGGGATCTGGACCTCAAAAAGGAAAAGCCCTGGACTTTCCCATGTGGCCAAATCTCTGAGGCTATAATCCTATCAACTGACCTTTCATTATCACCCAAGCTCCCAATTCTGTCACCCCAAACCTAGCCTAGCCCTCCATTGTCTTACTTCCCTATGCCCCCTTCCCTCCCCGACCACACTTCTCACCCTCAATCCTATCTAGGCTCCATTCTCCCTTGGCCACATGGTCTAGGTCCCTAGCATTCTGTTACCTCATAGTCACCCCAGGCTACTTGGCCATTCTTAGATCCCTCCCACCCGTCTTTCTGTATGCAAGGTCCATCTGGCCTCTAGTAAGGTGCTCAGATTCTTAAGATCTGACCTGCTTGCATTAGCAATACAAATGCTTAGATTCCTTAAAAGTATGGCCAATATGGTGGATTCTTTAAATCTCACCCACCCCTGACTGATGTTCTAAGAAACCCTGCCTTTGGCTGAAAAAAGTTTTGGGTTGAATTCATTCAGGCAAGGCCCGAGTGTTGTGATTTTGGGGTCCCAGCACCCCTAAACCTCAACAAAATCACTCAGTGTTCATGCACTAGAACTCTATTACATATAGTAGGCAACAAAAGTCTAGAATCTTTTTAAGGATTCCATTTCAATGTCCTCTCTTCAACTTAATTTCGCTAAAATTAAATATATCCTAAAGTATTTCCCTTCCAAGGACTTCCCTCCTAATCTCTTTTTTTCAGTGGTATTACAATTTAGTCCAAGAGGCTCACAACCTTGCAATTATTTTTGGCTCCTCTTCTTTCTCTACTTTCTATATATAAACACAGAATTTAGTTGATTTTTCTTTTTTTAAAAAAAATTTGCTGATATCTTATGTTTTGTTTATGAATATAAGTCCCTTTCCCTGCCTCCTGCTGCACCCACTGAGCTGTCCCTTGCAATAAAGAATTTTTAAAGGAAAGAAAAAATAGTTAAGCAAAATCTATTAATTAATAAACATTGATTAAGCCCTTAATGTGCCAGGTAATGTGCTAAGTCCTGGGGATGCAAAAAGAGGCAAAAGACAATCCCTGCCTTCAAGGAGCTTACAATCTAATGGGAGAGACAACATGAAAACAAATATATACAAAGCAAGTTAGTTAATTAACAGACAGAAGGCACTGAAATTAAGAGGAGTTGGGAAAGGCTTTCCAATAAAAGATAGGATTTTAGTTGGGACTAAAAGGAAGCCAGGGAAGCCAATAGGCAGAAATGAGGAAGGAGAGTATTCCAGGTGTGGAGGACAGTCAGACAAAATGCCTGGAGCCTAGAGACCGAATGTCTTATTTGTGGAACAGGCAGGAGGGCAGTGTCACTGGATGAAAGAATATGAACTGGGGAGTAAAGTATAAGGGATTGGAAAGGTATGAGAGGGCTAAGTTATGAAGGCTTTGAATGCCAAATAGTATTTTGTACTTGATCCTGGATGCAATAGGGAACCACTGGAGTTTATTGAGGGGGTTTGTGGGGGAAGGAAGGGTAACATGGTTGCACTTGAACTTTAGGAAAATTACTTTAGTGGGGGGCAGCTAGGTGGCGCAGGGGAAAGAGCACCGGCCCTGAAGTCAGGGGGACCTGAGTTCAAATGTGACCTCAGACCAAACATTTCACACTTACTAGCTGTGTGACCCTGGACAAGTCACTTAACCCCAATTACCTAAAAAAAAAAAAAAGAAAAAAAGAAAAGAAATTACTTTAGTGGCTGAATGGAGGGTGAATTGGAGTGGGTAGAGATCTGAGGCAAGCAAACCCACCAGCAGACTATGACAACAATCCAGGCATGAGGTGATGAACCATTTCTTTTTAGGATTCTAGGGCACCAGTTAAGAAGCTTACATCCTTGTTCTCATTAGAGCCAACCAACCTCCCCCTTCTCCCTTAGTCCAGATTCCCTGTGCAAATATATATATATATATATATATACATACATATATATATCTCCTGATGATATAACCCTGCCTACATTGACACTGGCAGTGAAAGTTTAGGGTGAAAGATAGGCAAGGCCCCTTTTTCTACCAGAGGAACTGCCTTTTATGTATGGGCTACTTCAATATAGAAGGCAGCTTTTGAAATAATCCCATTTTACAGCACCTAGCCAAACTCTGAGTTGTATTTGAGGCTGCCCTTTGGACTTAACTTCTTTGTCCCATTTCTTGAATTTACTCTATAGATTCCCTGGATTATAGATTTCCCCTAGATTACTCTATAGATTCAGATTGCCTAGACTTTAGACTTCATTTGCATATTTTTTAAGACTCTATTTTACATCCACATGATTGCCTTGGGCTGCCTGACTTCAAGAGTGTTTAATTTCCTACTTTTTGTTGTAACAGTAGTTACAACCTACCCTATTGACCTTGCTCTTACTAGGCTATTTCTTGCCCCTAGTCTTAGTACTGCTCTGGTATTGCTTCCGTCTCAAATAATTGTCCAAGAAGCAGCAAAATAACTCAGTGATCCAGTTGGTCCAGAATATTGCCACTGCTGAGGCCCTCATTGCTGTAAATATGGATTTAAGTGGTCTTCTAGTGTCCCAGTATTTCCCTTCTCTGTTCAATTCCCTTCAACAAGAATTTATTAAGCACCTACTTTGTTGCATATGCTATGCTAGGGGCTGGAGATTAAAAATAAATAAATAAATATGAAACAGTTGCTTCCTTCAAGGACCTTTCATTTTCCATGGGGGAACAGGTTGGGGTAGGGGGAATGTGTACACAGAGAAGTAAATAAAAAATATATACAAAAAAACCCCAACAAAATCCCATATGTTGCTACTAAAGTAATCTTCCTAACCTAGGGCTTTCATCATTTGAGCTTCCCTGTTTAACCTACAGTATTTGTTATTTCCAAAGTCTAAATCTGATATCTTCTTGTAGTACAGAGATAAGTTGTCAGAGGTTATACAGATAGAATACAAGTGCTGGTAGATCATAATTAACTAGAAAGACATTGTGCATAGGCCCAGTAAAGGAATGTGTTATCATCCAAAGACCAGACTAAAGGGAGAGGCTTATCACCAAAAATCTGTCTACTAAGTGATAATTTCTTTTGGCAACAGCAACTTTAAAAGTTTGTCTACTAAGTAGTGGAGAGGTTTCTATGTTCATCAGTGAAGAGAATATTGATGCTGATGAAATAACAAATCTTTGAAGTCATAAAGTTAGTACAGATGAATTAGCTGTATTCCACGTCCCCACAATCCACTGCTCCCCTTTCCAGCTCCCCTCTACATGTTGCTTTCCTCCTCTAGAATGCAGAGTTCTTAAAAAAAAAAAAGATTGACTTACTTGCTTGTATTTATATCCCCAGACCTCAGCACTGTGCCTTTAAGACAGTAAGTATTTAATACATGCTTTATCTACTACCTATTTCAATCTTTTATCCATTAACTAATCAAATGATTTACAGGAAGTATTTAATAAGTGCTTTATCTTTTCTCTTTTATCAAGTCCTCACCTTTGCAGTCCGTACACTGATCCTACCTGCCTTATCAAATTTTCTCATTATTTGCTAACTTCACTTCTAACTTCTCTGTTCTTGCTAAAGATAACACACTTAAATGTTCCCTCCTCTTTATTTTTATAGGATCATAGAATCTTTTTATTTTCACAAAATCTCATAATTTGGAGATTTCTCAGAGGCTATCTATACAACCTAGACTTGAACAAAATGCTTATTGAGTATTCTTTCAGCCTCTACTAAGATCTCCAGTGAGAGGTATCACTTCACACCCAGCAAATTGCTCAAAATTACCAAAGATGGAAACAATCAGTTTGGAGGGATTGTGGAAATATACACTATTGGTGAAGCTGTGAATTGGTCCAACAATTTTGGAAGACAATTTTAAATTAAACTAAAAAAGTAACCAAATTGTCCATACCTGTTGACCCAGTAATCCCACTGATAGATATATATTCAAAAAACATCAAAGACTGAGAAAATAGTCCTATATATATCAAATATTCATAGCAGAAATTTTTGTGGTAGCAAAAATTTGGAAAGAAAGTAGATGCCCTTCAAATGGGGAATGGCTAAATGAATTACAGTACCTGAATGAAGTGGAATACTGTTGCTCTTTAAGAACAACAAGCACAAATAATTCAAAAAGCATGGAGAAAATTATATGAATTACACAGATTGAAGAAAGCAGAACCAAGGAAAATAATATACCCAATGACTACAACAATATAAATGGAAAAATAAAACAAGCAAACCTAAATGCTATGTAATTATAATGACTAAGCTTGTCCCTGAATAAAACATGAGAGATTTCTACATAAGTTGATGATTTGAAATGTTGTAGAAGAAAGAAGTCAGGTGTCTCACATACTCCCTTTCCCCTCACCAAAAAAATAGCTAAAAAAGACAACAGATATAACAATGATAAAGAAGACTGAAGAGAAACAAAAGTAAGCTCCTGTACATCATCTAGAATTGCACAAAAAGACAGACAAAAGTCAGTAGGGGCTGGGAAAGAGATTGCACCAGGGAAGCCAGTGTAACTTCTGGAAAATGGGTCTGAAGCCTGCCAGGTTGAGGAGAGAGATAATGGTGGGAAGCCCATGAACCCTGGTAAATGGACTTGTAGCCTATGAGTGATAGAAAAAGGATTGGACTAGAGGAACTAGAATGAGCTATAGTAAATGGATCTGAAGTCAGCTAGTTCTCCAAAAGAAGACACTCCAGGAAGGTTGCAAACCAGTACAAACTCTAATAACTAAAGTCTAATGCTAGATCCTGGTCCTGACCAATCTGAACAGAAGCAGGGGACAAAGCCAATCTCAAAGGTCATTATGTAGGGGGACAGGTCCCACCTCTGCATACTCAAAGGACTAAGAGCCCTAGAAGTAATTTAGAACCTGGGTAACTGCTTAGGGTGAGTGCCTTTAAGGAAACAAGACAGGCACAATGGCCAACATCAGGGACAGAACCAATTCACAATAAGGGATGATCCAAGAGAAAGGAGACAGAGGTCAGCAACCACAGTGGATCACCAGGAGATTGAAACAAAAGCCAAAGATTAGGGTAGAGGATAGGGATTAGTATTACCCACTCCATCCAACAGGGCAATGGCAATGGAATGTAGGCTACAAAGGGTACAGGATCAAACAGAACCTGTCTTATAGATCCATGAGTGCTGGATAAGATGAATCTTGGCCTTAGCACAAAGTTCCAATTCAAGAATTGAGGTTGGAAGTATGAGTAAAAAGACAAAATAAAAATGCCAAACCCAATGAGGAAATACTATTAGTGAAGAGAATACCAAGAGGAGAAGCCAGAAGAAAAGAGTAACTCCACAGCCAGCACAAGGTGGGCCTCAGGGAAAAAAAAAAACGTAGCTTGGCTTCAAGGTCTACAATAGTGCTGAGAAGAAATTCAGCAAGAAATAAGAAATGAAATTAGGATTGAAATAAAAGTTTAAAAGTAAAAATTAAAAGAATAAATAACCTAGATCAAAAATCCGAAAATCTTATCCAAGTGATAAAGTCTCTGGAAAAAAGAAAATGTAACAATGACCCCATGATACAACAATAAACGATGGAACAAAAAAAAAACCATTAAAAATATAGAAGAAAATATATCTATTATCAAAAACAATTTAAGAGTCAACAGGCTCCCTGAAGACAATGTACAAAAACCTCCACAAAAACTCTAGATACCATGTTTAAAAAAAATTTATAAAAGAAAATTATCCAGCTCTATTAGAATCAGAGGGCAAAGTGAAAATAAAAATTCACTGATCACTTCCTGAATGAAATTCCACATTGTAAATACCTAGGAATTTGAAGGCAAAAATCCAGGGCTTCCAAATCAAAGAAAAAATATTATAAGAATCCAGAACAAAAGAGTTCAAGTGCTAAGGAACCAAAATCAGGATCACATAAAAATATGTTGAAACAACATAAAGAAGAGAAGATCTTGGAATGTGTTATTCAAAAAGGCAAAAGAAAAAGTCTTACAACTAGGAATATCTCACCATGAAAAACCAAGACTAATATTATAATAGAAGAGAAAATGTACCTTCATAGAATAAAAGAATTTTAAGTATTCTTGATGAAAAGACTAAAGCTAAGTCAAGATTCTGAAATACAAACACAAGTGTCAAGAAAAACCTAGAAAGGTAAATGTACCTGAGCAATTAGAAGGGAATAAATGATGAAGTGCTTAAATTCTAATAGAGGGAGAAGAGACAGATATCTCTTCAAAATTTCCACTGTCTTCCAGGGACACAGAGAGAGTTATGTAAGATAAAAACTAGGGCTGGATGTAGTTTTCTTCTGTTTTATTAATTTTAAGAGAGAAAAGAAATAGAAGTGAAAAAGGAATACACTAGGAAAGAAAAGAGAAAGGAGAACTTACATAATTGAGGTACATGAAAAGTGTTTACAAATATGGAAGGAATTGGGAGAGAAGGCATTTAAAGAATACTATTGTTATCTGAACCAGAAAAAGGAGAGTTGAACATACATATAAATATACACACACAGACAAAGAATGTGATCTGGAAATATATTAAACTCAACAGAGAACAGATAGGGACAGGGAGAAGAGGGAAAATATTTAAGAGGGAAGACAGAGTCAAGGAGGAAATAATCACAAGTAAAACAAACTTCAGCTTCTGAGGGTGGATCACAAAAGGAGAATTGAAAGAGAGGGAAATAAAGTGTAAGAATCCAGAATGAAATTGGGTTCTGGGCTTGATGAAGTGAGCATGGACAGAGATATAGAAGAAATCACTTCAGTTATGGATTACTAGTTTTAATTGGATTGTTTCTCTTTTACTGCCTCCTTCTTTGCAAAAAAGGTGACAGAGAAAGAAGTAAAAGCATAAGAAGCTATGCTGGATGGAAATACACAATACACAATTATCAGCATGAACTTAAATGACATGAATTCACCTATAAAATGGAGGAGGTAAAATAATGCATTAGAAAACAGAATCCGAAAGTCCAAACTTTAGAATTGGATTACTTCCACTGTCCAACTCCTTTGTTCCTGCTTATGTGCTACTGAACTGAAAGGTACAAAACCATGCTGTTTAGATACATTATAAATTCATGTTAATCAGTTTTGACCCTCACTGAATCAAGGCAATCCTTTTATTCCTTCCCAATTGATCCCCTATCTAATTCTACATAGAAATTATTCCAGGGGAAGCTAGGTGGTACAGTGGATAGAGCATCGGCCCTGGAGTCAGGAGGACCTGAGTTCAAATTTGGCCTCAGATACATGATACTTACTAGCTGTGTGACCCTTGGCAAGTCACTTAACCCCAATTGCCTCATCAAAAAAAAGCCAATATATATACATAAATCATTCTTTACTCAAAGTCCATTAAAAAACAGATAGTGGGCCAGATTTGGCCCATAGACTCTAGTTTGCTGACTACTATTCTAGTCAAAGCAGAAAGAATAGGTATCTCTGGATTGTAGTTAAGGTGATGGTGATAGATTGACTTGCTTGGCATATGCTGCCTATTCTTTCTCCCTTAGGGTTTCCCACTGCTCTGACTAGAATAGTGGTCAGCAAACTATGGCCCATCAGCCAAATCTGGCCCATTGCCTATTTTTTTAGTGGACTCTGTTTCAATACTCTCTCCACTTTAATCTATCATACACTCAGTTGCCAAAGTGATTTTTTTTTAAGGCAATTGGGGTTAAGTGACTTGCCCAGGGTCACACAGCTAGTAAGCATCAAGTGTTTGGTCTTAGTCCAGATTTGAACTCGGGTCCTCCTGACTTCAGGGCCGCTGCTCTGTCCACTGCGCCACCTAGCTGCCCCCAACCCAAAGTGATCTTCTTACAGTGTATGTTTGACCATTTTACCTTTGTATTCAATAAACTTCAGTCACTCTGTATAACTTGTAAGATCAAACATAAAATCCTCTGGCATTAAATGTCCCTTACAACCTGACTCCTTCCTATGTTTCCAGTCTTCTTACACTTTACTCCCCTCCACACAAACTATGATCCAGCTACAATGATGTGTTTGCTATTCCATGCAAATAACGATCCACCTCCTAACCCATATTCCTTTGCTCTGTCTGTCCCCCATGCCAGGAAGGTTCTCCCTCCTCACCTCCACCTTCTAGCTTTCCTGGCCTCCTTCAAGAATCTGATTAAGAAAAAAGAAAGACAAGAGACTTTTCTTGCCCCAATACCTTTCCTCTGAGATTACCTTCCATTGACTCTGTATATATCTTGTATATACCTAAGTTATTTACATGTTGTCTCCCCTATTAACATATGAGCTACTTAAGGGCAAGGACTATGTTTTTGCCTTCTTTGTATTCCCAAGACTTAGCACAATGCCTAGAACATAGTAAGCATTTAAAAACCTGTTGACTGACTGACCAAATGAAGTTTATTGAGCTTAGAAATTATTTGCTATGGCAACTATAATCTAGACATCAATAGGCTGGCACAGTGTAAAGTAACTTCCTTTACCTATAAAGTAACTTTTTCATTGCCTGATCCCTCCCACAAGGACCATGCTTCTTCAGAGTTTTTTTCCCCCTAGGCTCAGGACAATCTGCAGTATTCAAGCTAGTTCTAAATCCAGTTATTCACCAAGTAACCAACTACCACAAACCCTTGTGATCTGACCATGACTTCCCTGAAAGTCTTCAAACAGCAACTTGTTTTTCTGGTTCCGAATCTAGTGTTTCTTTTTGGACTTCTGTTTCTAAATGTTTCAATTCAGTCTCATTTGCACAACTGGGATGAAAGACATACCTGAGGCTCAATGAATATATTTGTATGCTATTACTAACAGATCCATTCAGTTTCCTGTAGGGTTTTTTTTCCCTTAAATTTGATGATTCATTGTTCAGGTGTCTTTTCCTCAGGAAAGTGGTCCTTCACTGAGGTAAAACTCCGTTTTGGTTTTACAATATCACTAACATTTTAAACGTATCACTAACATTTTAAACATATAGTAATATGTTTACCAAGAGTAAATAAAGGAAGTTACATAACCGTAACTATATACGTTGTTAGCTAATTGAACTTAGAGTCTACTAAAACCCCTAGGTTTTAGAAGTAAATCACATCCCTTGTACGAATGATTTTTGAACCAAAGTACATGACTTCATAATTATTCTACTTACATCAAAGTGGCATTTCTTTATTAGGAATCTTATTCTTTGAAGTGTCCCTGTAGTGTTAGGAGGAGACATCCCTTTTTTTTTCTTTCAAGTGAAAAAAAGCTACAGATATGGCTTGTTCATGGATGAAGGACAAACAATAATAACAACAGACAATCTCTGACTTATAACAACTTAACTTACACATATCTTTTAAATACATACGACCATTGTTTCCACTTGTCGCCAAACACTTTCACTTATCCACTCTTATAGACCTATAGCAATTGCCCTGACAGCCACCGTTTAAAGAAACTTGGAACTTTCAGAAAATCTTTGGGCTCCTGGTAAATAGCCTCTGGACTAAGGAATGGTTGAAAGAACCATGGCATATGACCATAATAGAATATTAATTTGCAGTAAGAAAGGGTAGATATGAGAAATTCAGAGAAACATAATATATGTGTGAACTGATAGAGAAGGAAATAAGTAGAAGTGAGGAAAAAATATACACATTTACTATAATGACGTAAATGAACAAATCACTAAAAAACAAAATTGGACTCTGAATAACCAAAAAACCAATGAAGGTCCTAAAGAACAGATAAATATGAAACATACCCCTTGGTAGAGAGCTGGGGGACTACTAGAAGAGAATATTGTATATGTGGTCAGTCTCTGTATAAGAAGGTTTTGCTTAATTATTTTTCTTTGTCACAAGGAAGTGTTCAGGCTGGAGTGGGTGGATAGAAAATGTGATGTATAGATAAAATGTCACAATAGAGCACATTTATTAAAACAGAAAAAAAGAGAAGTAGAGGAAGAGAAGAATCTGTGACGAAGAGGATCAGGTTAGAGTTGACTCTAAGGACAAACTCCCAGACAAAGCTGACCTTCCAAATTTGTAACAATCTCCCTCCAGACTCATTCTGACTCCCCTCATATTCATTCTGTCACCTAGATTAATATTCTCCTTCACATAGTCTGGGTTTGTATTTATTTCACTTTGTTATAATCTCTGAACTTTCAGCAACTAGAGATTCATTTGGGTTAGCTTGCTTTCTCTTTAAAAGAATGCAAATACCTCTGGGAGGAATAAGGGGCTAGCAGTCATTCAGGTATTATGATGAATTAGTTCAATCAAGACTCTTTCCTCCTTATACTTAGATAAGATTAGGTGAGTTAGACTTGTAGATACAGACCAGAACATATGCTTCTCAATTGCCTCTTATCACATGAAGGGGAAGGGTATATATTCCTGGGAAAGTCCTTTATTGACAAAAGGTACATGGTTCCCTCAGAGTTAAGCGCCTTCATTAAGTCTTAACCTTGGTATTGGCTCCTTTAAATAGATAGTGTTTCTGGAAACTAAGAAGGTGACCATCAATTGGGGAATGGTTGAACAAATTATATGAATGTAATGTAATGTAATGAAATACTCTTATGCTGTAAGAAATTATGAAAGTTCTGAAGATTTGAGAAAAACCTAGAAAAATGAATGAACTTATTCAGAATAAGTGAGTGAACAAGGAGAAAAATGTATACAATAACAACATTGTAAAGGCAGATAATTTTGAAAGCCCTAGGAACTCTGATCAAAGCAATGACCAATCACAATTCTAGAAGACTCCTCATGAAGCATGCTACCCACCATTTAATGAAAGGTGATAGATTTAGGGTGCAAATTGAAACATATATTTTGGACATGTCTAGTGGGGGAATTTGTTTTGTTTCACTATACATGTTTTTCTTTCTTTCTTAATGGGTTGGGGGAGGTGGGAGGGAGATGAGGTAGATTTTTGATAATTAAAAAAATAAAATTTATATGTAAATAAATGTATATATAGAGTACCCATAAATAGGCAAAAAGGAAAAATGTCAAGTATTAGACTTGAGTACCAAAAAAATAAATTTTATAAGTACAAGATAGAGAGGCATGGTTAGAAGCAGTTCTGAAAGATCTGGGAGTTTTAGTGGACAGTAAATTAAATATTTGCCAGCAGGGTAATGTAGAAGCCGAAAGAATTTGATCTACATTAAGAGGGACATAGCTTCTAGGAATAGGTAGGTGACAGTCCCTCTAAGCTTAGAGGTATGCTGGAGCCAGCTCTAACTGGCTTGTGAGAGCCCATTGTTAAAGAGAAAGCTTTTTACCCCTTAGAAACCAACAATCTACAAATCAGGTTTTGACTTATTTTTTTATTGATTGCCCAGACTTAAAAAATGTTAATAATGAAAATTAAATTTAAAATATATATGCATAGATTTTCCCCCCTGGAGAGCCCAGTTACATATTTACTTGCACACCCCTATATTGCTCTATAGACATTGCTAGAGCTCAATAAGAGTGCAGTAGAAGTCTCAGGGAATGAAGTCATCATCATATGGGAGGTGTAGTAAATGTAGGTTAATAATAATAATAATAACTGCCATTAGCACAACACTTTAAGATTTGTAAAGTCCTTTACATCCATTGTCTCATTTGATCCTGACATTACCTATGCTTTGAACCCTACCTTGTTAGATCTTATGTGGAGTATTCTATTCAGTTTTGGGTACCATGGTTTAAGAAGGACATGGGTTATCTGGAAAGGATCCAAAAAAGCAGAATAGTGAAGGACCTTGAGTCCATGTCATACGAGGATCAGTTAAAGGGACTGGGCATGTTTGACCTACAGAAGAAAAGATTGGAGGTGATAGTGGTAGTGAAATTATAGCTATCTTCTAGTATTTAAAGGGCTATCATGTGGAGGGATTAAATTTGTTCTGATTGGTCCCAGAGGCCAGAACTGAGAGTAATATGTTGAAGATGCAAAGAGACAAAGTTAATTTTTTTAACTTTATTTTTCCTGTTTATTTATTTATTTTCTGTGTTTTCTTTTGCAACCTAGCTAATATGGAAATATGATTTGCATGAATTTACATGTATAATTGATATTAAATTGCTTGCTTTCTCAAGGAGGGGAGACAGTGAGACAGGGAATTTGAAACTCAAAAATTTTTTAAATTAGTGTTAACATTTTTTACATGTAATTTGGGATGTATTAAACAAAATAAATAAAAAAAATATGTTTTAAAAAAGAGGCAAAGTTAGGCTTAATGCCAGGAAAAAACTTCCTAACAGTTAGGGTTATTCAAAAATGGACTATGGAGATAGTTGATTCCCCTTCATTGGAGGTCTTCAGGCAGAAGCTGCTTGACCACTTGTCAAGATACATTATATGGGGGATACTTTTTGTGTATGAGTCAGAAGAGAGGGCTTTCCAGCTCTCAAATTCAGTAATTTTGATTTATGAGGCTAAACTTAGCCTGGTAGTAAGCAGTTATCCTCAAAAGGAAGAGAGACTCATGAATCTCCTAAGACTAAAAAGGACCTGACCCCTCAGGTCATAGACCTCTTCTCTTTCATTGTTCCTCCAGCTCTAACCAGTTTACTTAACTACTAAAATACCTTCAGTAGCTCCCCATTACCTATAAAGCAGATTACAAATTCCTGATCATCATCCTGAACATCAGAGTTCTGCACAATCTGTCTTCAATTTATTTTTTATAAGCTTTATGTATTCTACTTTCTTGACAAATTGGAGCCCTGTGTCCTCATTTTCTTCTTGTCTTCTCTATGCCTCTTCTCATAGCCAACCTCATAACTAGAATATATTTATTTCCCCCATCTCTACCTGTTGAAGTTTCTCCCTTCTTGGCAGGCCAAATTCAGATGTTACCTCCTTCATGAATCTTTTTGTGAAAACCCCTTCCGCACCATCTCCAGGTGAAAGCAAATTTTCTCTTCTCTAATTTCTCATAGCATTCTATTTTGCACCTATCTCACTCTCCCATGTATCATTAGTATCTGTATATGTATCTCGCCTGTTACTCAACTTTAAATTTCTTGAGAACAGGGTATATGTTGTTTGTAACTTTGATTTCCAATGCCTACCACAGTGCCTTGCACATAGTCAGCAGTTATTTAATCTGGGTCAAAAACAGTTAGTGGGGTGAGCAACAGATGGGATAGTCTCATGGGGCCAAAGGGAAGAGGCAGTAGCTCAGAGGAAAGTTATCTGACCTTGGGTGAAGTTATACCAGGAGAAGAGCATCTGGTCCTTATCCCTATAAGGATTGGAGGAGAAGGTAAGCCCAGAAGAAGCAAGGTACAGAGAAAGAGGTTGGCAGTCACATAGATACTTGGGCTAATAGAGGAGACACAAGGTGAAGCATGGGGACAGCAGTTGCCTTCCAGAAGAACTGCTTCTAGTCTCCCCTCATCCACTTATATATAGTTGGCACATAGTAAAAGATAAAATGAATTGAAATGGAATTCTGCTCTGCTGTATAGAAATCTATTCCCTTTTCCTTAGAGGTTCTTTCATTTTGGTATCACATAATGATAAAGAAAGATGGATTAATCAAAAAGCATTTATTGAGTGCCCACTATATGTCAGGTGTAGGAACACAAACACAAAGAATAAAACAATCCCCTACTCACAAAGAGCTTACATTCTAATGGGGGAGACATGTATATATACATATATATATAATATAAAGTGAATATGTACAAATATAGACTAAGTATATATCTATGATATATATGTATATACATATATTAACCCTTATATTATATTTAGAATATTGATGATCTCTCTCTTTTCTTCAATTCTACATCTTATATCTCCTCACCATAATCCTTAATTTTTTCCTTTTTTTGCTCCAGCTTCTGAGGAAGTGGCAACCTTTCTCTTGGCCAAGGATAGCCCCTCTATCTGAGTCCTTGATTTCATCATCTCCTTTAAGAGCTTGCTTGTTCTATCACCCTGTCCCTTCCTCTAATTTTCAACTTCCACTCATTGCTGCCTACAAATAGATCCCCCTCATCCTTAAAATATCAATAACAAACAAACAAAACCTCTTCATTTAACATCAGGGAGCAGTGAAAACTGTAAGATCATTGCTTACATCTAGCGTACCCAAGGACTCTTTCCTAGGCCCAGCCTTTTTTTCTCTTTATTCACTCATCCACTCCAATGAGTCCAAATATCATCCCTCTGCAGATCAATCGACATATCCAATCTTCTACCCACTTCTAGTCTTGTATTGCCTATTGCCTCTGGATATCTCTGCCTGGAAGTCCCATAAAAATCTCAAATTTAATGACTCAATGCATCCAAAATGGAACTCATCATGACAGTTTAGGGCACTTTGCAGTATCATCCACAAGGATTACCATAACTATTAGAAAGGAAATAAAAAATCTACTGCATTATGGCTTTAATCACAAACCCTGTGACTCCTCAGACTGAAACTCCTTTTCTTTGGCTGCTATTTTCTTTTAGACTGTATGCCCTCTATTAGAATATAAACTCTTGGCGGGAATAGACTACATAACTTTTTATTTAGCCCCAGCATTTGGTTAATAAATGCTTTTTCATTCTTTTATTCATTTACTCACCTTTATCCTTTTATTTAGAGTTAAACATCCACATGTATTCTAATTTTCCCAATTGTCTTCATAATACAACCCTTTAAGGTGGGTCCTTAGGTGTGCCACCTCAGAAAGATACTTCTCAAAATTATAGCATTGAGAGACAGCTCAGTTGAATCCACTGGGGCTGAGGACATTCACCTCTCCGTGCCCTGTACCTAGTCACATGGTAGGGGCCAGGCTGTGTCCTGGGGAAGTGTGACTTTTAATTATGGGGATTAGGCTCCATATTTTCACACTCTTCAACTTGTTAAATCCTCCACTGTAGTATGCCAGAGTAAAACTGCTTCAGACTTAGTTATAAATTGCTTTAGACAGTTCATGTCTAGGTCTCTTCAAAAGGTAGAGGAAGAAAAGTGTCCAATGTACCATATGAATCAATATGGGACAAGTAATTTGTCCCTACACAGAAAGAAATGCCAAATGCTGGGGGCAGAGCCAAGATGGCAGAGTAAAAGCAGTGACTTGTTTGAGCTCTTCCCCAAATCCCTCCAAATACCTGTAAAAAATGGCTCTAAACAAATTCTAGAGCAGTAGAACCAATAACAAGACAGAGTGAAAGAAATTTCCAGCCCAAGAAAACCTGAACGGTTGACTGGAAAGGTCTACTGCTCCAGGCTGGGAGAGGAGCGCAGTTCAGCATGGGCACCTCAGGAAACCTGGAGCAGGCCTCAGGGGACTGAATCATGGGCAGCTGTGGTGGTCTCCAGACTTCTCAACCCACAAGCACCAAAGACAAATTAGAAGGTCACTAGGCAAAGTCTGACTGTGGTGAGAGAGAAACTTAGTCTGGCTCAGTCCTGGTGCAGCCTTGGGGCGGCGGCTGCTTCCCAAGACTCTCAGCCCACAGATGGAGGGTAATCAAATGGCTGATCAGAGGGTTTTGCAGGGATCTCTTTGCTGATGCTGAGGCAGCATTCTCTGTTGCAGGTCAGTGTCATGGTCCTGGGGGCGAGGAGGAGTGCTGGCAGGGTGGAGTTTGTGGTGGCAGTAGAGAGGGAATCCTCCTCACAGTTCCAAGGTGGAAAAGAGTTCTTGTGGTCTCTCATAGACCAGAGCACAGGCCAGGAAAGGAGCAAACACCTCATCTTTGATCATACCACCTTGGAAGAACTGAAAATTTACGGGTCCCTAGAAGTATCTCTGAAAACAGCTGCACAAAACCCCTGAAGCTTGGGACAGTATATCTTCCACACTGGAAGCAGACTCCTACCTTAACAAAGAGCTTAAAAGTCAAATATTGGCTGGGATGAGCAAACCGTGCAAAAAAAAGTCAGACCATAAAATCTTTCTTTGGTGACAAAGAAGATCAAAACATACAACCAGAAGAAAACAACAAAATCAGAGCTCCTACATCCAAAGCCTTCAAGAAAAATGTGAATTGGTCTCAGGCCATGGAAGAGCTCAGAAAGGATTTTGAGAAGCAAGTAAGAGAAGTAGAGGAAAAACTGGGAAGAGAAATGAGAGTAATGCAAGAAAATCATGAAAAACAAGTCAACAGCTTGCTAAAGGAGACCCAAAAAAATACTGAAGAAAATACCTTAAAAAATAGACTAACCCAAATGGCAAAAGAGGTCCAAAAAGCCAATGAGGAGAAGAATGCCTTAAAAAGCAGAATTGGCCAAATGGAAAAGGAAGTCCAAAAGCTCACTGAAGAAAATACTTCCTTAAAAATTAGAATGGAGCAAATGGAAGCTAATGACTTTATGAGAAATCAAGAAATTGTAAAACAAAACCAAGAGAATGAAAAAATAAAAGACGATGTGAAATATCTCATTGGAAAAACAGCTGACCTGGAAAATAGATCCAGGGAAGATCATTTAAAAATTATTGGACAAAAAGCCATGATCAAAAAAAGAGCCTAGACACCATCTTTCAAGAAATTATTGGGGCAGCTAGGTGGTGCAGTGGATAAAGCACCAGCCCTGAAGTCAGGAGAACCTGAGTTCAAATCCAGCCTCAGACCAAACACTTGACACGTACTAGCCATGTGACCTTGGGCAAGTCACTTAACCCCAATTGCCTTGCCAAAAAAAAAAAAAGAAAGAAAGAAATTATCAAGGAAAACTGCCCTAATAGTCTAGAACCAGAGGGCAAAACAGAAATGGAAAGAATCCACCAATCACCCCCTGAAAGAGATCCCCAAAGGAAAATTCCTAGGAATGTTATAGGCAAATTCCAGAGTTCCCAGGTCAAGGAGAAAATATTGCAGCCAGAAAGAAACAATTCAAGTATTGTGGAAACACAATCAGGATAACACAAGATTTAGTAGGTTCTACATTAAGGGACTGGAGGGCTTGGAATATGATATTCTGGAGGTCAAAGGAGCTAGGATTAAAACCAAGAATCAACTTCCCAGAAAAACTGAGCATAATCTTTCAGGGGAAAAAATGGACATTCAGTGAAATAGAGGACTTTTAAGCATTCTTGATGAAAAGACCAGAGCTGAATAAAAATTCGACTTTCAAATACAAGACTAAAGAGAAGCATGAGAAAGTAAACAGGAAAGAGAAATCATAAGGCACTTATTAAGGTTGAACTGTTCACAGTCCTGCGTAGAAAGATATTTGTAACTCATGAGACCTTTGTCAATGTTAGGGTAGTTGGAAGGAAAAAAATATATGTATAGATAGATAGATAGATAGATAGATAGATAGATAGATAGATAGATAGAGGGCACAAGTTGAAGATGAAGGGGTGATATCTGGAGAATAAAATTAAGGGGTGAGAGAGGATTATACTGGGAGAAGGAGAAAGGGAGAGGTAGAATGGGGTAAATTATCTCACATAAAACAGATAAGAAAAACTTTTACAGTGGAGGGGAAATGGGAGAAGGTGAGAAGGAATGAGTGACTCTTTAACTCTCATTGGATTTGACTTAAGGAAGGAATAATATACACACTCAATTGGGTATGGAAATCTATCTTACCCAACAGAAAAATAGGGGGAAGTGGATAAGAAAGGGGGAATGACAGAAGGGAAGGCAGATTGGGGGAGGGGGTAATCAGAAGTAAACACTTCTGAAGAGAGACAGGGTCAAAAGAGAGAATAGAATAAATGGGGGGTGGGATAGGATGGAGGGAAATACAGTTAGTTTTTCACAACATGACTACTATGGAAATGTTTTGCATGACTATACATGCATAACTTGTATTGAGTTGCTTGCCTTCTCAATGAGGGTGGGTGGGGAGGGAGGAAGGGAGAAAATTTGGAACCCAAAGTTTTAAAAACAAATGTTAAAAATTGTTTTCAAATGCAACTGGGAAATAAGCTATACAGGAAATGGGATATAGAAACCTATCTTGCCCAGAAATCTTGCCTCAATTTACCTTTGTTGCAATTTTATTCACCAAATTGCCAAGAAAACACCAGATGGGGTCACAAAGAGTTGGATGCAACAGAAAAATGACTCAGAAGGAGAAGGGGATAAGAGAGGAGCAGGGGGTTGATAGAAGGGAGGGCAGATTAGGGGAAGGAGTATTCAGAATGCATGCCATCTTGGGGTGGGGTGAGGGGAGGGATGGGGAGAAAATTTGGAACTCAAAATCTTGTGGAAGTGAATGTTGAAAACTAAAAATAAATAAATTAATAAATGGTAAAAAAAAATGCTAAATGCTAAGTGGAAATTGCATTGACAGAATTAACAAGATTCAGTCTATAAGGAGGTTAAAATTTAAGCCTCATCAGACTAAAAGCAGGTTCCAATACTGTTAATTAAATTTTTACATTTCACCGTGGCTCTGTACTATCAAGAAGGCAACACAATGAAACAGGGCAATCTTATTATTAATTTATTAAATTTAACATCTACTCTCTAAAAAGATAAACTGTATATAACAGAAATTCATGGTTTCACGTACAACCCTTTTTTTTTTTTGCTGTTGTTCTTTGTATGTTAAAATGCTCATGTTTGTTGAAGGTTGTTGTGGCATGTCATTCAACCTTTCTGGGGTTCTAGGCTAGAATTTCTTTATCTTTTTCTTTTCTTTCTTTCTTTTTGGTCATAGATTTCTTTAACAGTCTGGTGAAGCCTATGGGCCTCTTCAGAACAGTATTTTTTAAAAAATTCATAATTGAAGGAAATAATAAATTTCAGTTTAAGGTTAGTGAAAATGAAGGTTATCCAAGTTCACAAATCTCCTGAAATCTATTCACGTAACCCAAGGTGATATGTAGACCCCTTATATATGTATATATATATATGTGTGTGTGTGTGTGTATGTGTGTGTGTATATACATAGATATACACACATATACATCATAGATATACACTTAGTATGTATTTTTACATATTCACTTTATTTTATATATGTCTATACACATCTATCCCATTAGAATGTAAACTTCTTGTGAGTAGGGATTGTTTTATTCTTTGTGTTTGTGTTCCTACACCTGACCTATAGTGGGTACTCAATAAATGCTTAAGAAGGTTCTTAACCTTCATTTTAGACAATCCACTAAGAGTATGAATTGTAGGAAGATGCCAAACTGCACTGGTAGAAAGAATTTTCTGATTTGGGAGTTCTTTATCTCAAATCAAAGGTCCAGTCCCTATACCATATTCATTATGTTCAATATTTTACTGAGTCATTTTTCTGTTGCATCCATCTCTTTGTGACCCCACCTGGTGTTTTCTTGGCAATTCGGTGAATAAAATTGCAACAAAGGTAAATTGAGGCAAGATTTCTGGGCAAGATAACAGTTTATTAGTGATACACATAACTATTAATAAAATGGGTGATACTGTCCCCCTTCAGTGACCCTAAATGGATTGAAAAAAGCATTTATTGAGACCCCAAAAGGGAAGGGGGTCAGGATCGTAGAAAAACCTTATAATATTTGCAGCTGGGGAATGTGGGCTGGTCTTCAGATGTGGCTGATTATCTCTCTCTGACAATTAAAGAATGGTAATTTCTTCATGAGATTCAGCTGCTTCTAGTAATCTTGCCTACAAAAACAGAACCACCAAAATTAGGATTCTCCCCCTCCCCCCCCTTAGAGACCAAGTCACCCCTAACTTTGACAAGAAAAAGCAAGGACAATGCAGTTGTCCCCTAGTTCAAGCTGGTCCTCTCTTTATCAGGTAAACAGAAGTGAGAGTCAATTTAAACTGGTTAGTTAGCAAATGCCCTGGTGGGCTAAGAGTGATTACATTATCCAACCACACCTTTAGTTTAGACTGGGAGAGACTTTTGCGCTAGACTGAGAAATAGGGTTTGACAAAATAGGGAATAGGATTATGAAGTAATATTGATTATTAAATGATACTGCAAGATACTGATTTTTCTCATTCTCCCCTTTGAGTCCCTGAGAAATACACTTTTCTCAATGAGTCATAACTGCTATGGCAATTATAAAATGGCATTCAATATATCTGCCTCTCAGTATTGACTCACCAGGATACAAAAAGACCTGAAGGTACTAATGATGAAGGTATTTCATCATTAAACATGAGGCTTATGTGTTATAACATGATGGGAATAGTGTAAAGGGAAGTGGGAGAAAGATTGACCCCATGGATGCATTGACAAGAACCATTGCAAGTGGTCCCCTCTGGCCAGCAGGCCTTACAAAAACATTGCCTTATGGGAAGGAGTGAAAGGGAAAGATGAACGCTCAGTCTCTTTCTTAGTAACCTATTCCCACTGTCCATTTCATCAGTTGATTATATTTCTGGGCTCTGACAACCCACACAGCTGTCTGGTTTCTGAAAACATCTCCTAAGGCAGTCATCTGGTGTTATGGAAACCTCTCCTTTTAGGAGTTCTGGAATGGGCCTATTCTCAGAGCAGCTTTTCCTAGCATATCTGCTTACTTGGTTCAGGTCACTTGTAGAGATTCCTGGATGTTACTGTTAAAATTTTTTGCAAAACATTTCAAAATAATTTAATACAGTCGCTTTAATTTTGCTTTGCCAATAGATAAGTCACATGGTGAAAAATAGCTCAAACTTTATGGCTCTGGTCTTATTAACCCATTGTTCTCTTGAAACTTTGGAGAATTTAAGTTTTCATTACCTATAACTGCCCTGTGATGTAAGTTAGCAAATTATTATGTTGATATATTTAGGAAATTCAAATAGCAGGTGAGAAATCAGAACCTAACTAACCTTCTTAAACTGCCTAATTTGTGTAGAGGGTGCAATATATATTTGCATATACAGTTATTCTTTCAATATTGTGGCTTTTCCCATCATGATTTTGATATATCTGGGGTCAGCATAAAAAATTAAATGGGAATTTTTGCCCAAGCTGCAGATGACATGTAAAGGCCAGGAGATTATATAGAGCCTATGACCAAATACTTAACCCAAATTTTACAATAAGGTATTGTAAACATCCCATAAAAGAAAAAGAGAAAATTCAGACTTCTTTTCTAGTACGAAAGGCCCAAAAATTTTATGCAGATTTTCCAGATCTTAGGGGTGCTGTGCCCCTAAACCCTGCCATGTGGAAGGGATAACTGCATAAATTTTAAACCTAATTTTAAGAATTTTTTTATTAGAACATACTCAAGGGCTTTGTATACCATTAGAATCATTTACATGTGACATATATAATCATCTAATCTTGTTTTCTCAAAAATAAATCTCACTTCAGCTATTCATTCTTTAGGAGATTGAGATGCTGCTGAGGATCTAATCCTATTCATGAACACATAGGTAACAACAATCTTTGTAAGTGGATGATTTCTATGCCTAAGTTTAATGGTCACACAAATGAATATATCTGAAAGATGCCTATTTTATTTTAATTGTAACCAAAGATCTGGAATGGGATGTGTAAATAGACTAAACAATTCCAAATTGTATCAAATGAATTGTCTATAGTAAAACATGTTCAGTTATTAACCATATTCAAATGAAATAGAAATTACACCTACAGAGACCACTGCTCTTAAACACTCTAAACATGGGCACATATTTAAGGTAATTCTTGTGTAATTTGTTTGCATTTCAGAGCATGCTGTATATACAAGTGTATTTCAATGACCTAACCTTACACTTGAATATATAACTGTCAGTAGGCAGATGACAAACCCAAGTACTTTTTAACTTAATTGTTTAGGATACGGAGAGGACTATAACTTCAGGTTGAATAACTTAAATCTTACATACTTGCATCTTACTATATTAATTTAGATGTGTCCCTATTAGATAAAGATTTAATATTGTGTTCATATCTTCTATTGACTACCTGCCATGATTATAGAAATTTGCCATAAAAGGAAAAATAAGGACATAGCTATAGTAATGGGAAGAGCTGCCTTAGGTCTTTCTTAATTCCAGGCAAGAGTCATATAGGCAGCGAATTGTGTTGACAGGCTCAGAATTAGCCAGGTGGGAAATTTTCTGTTTAGGAGGAAATGTCACCCTGCGGAAATCCAGTTAGGGGAGGCCTCAGCACATGCCATAAGTTGTTTTCCTGACTCTTCCCTGAGACAAATCCATCTATAGCAGTTCACAGATGTCACTCTCACAGGGCTGCTGGTATTATAGATCATTGACTCAATGACATTTCTGGGCAATCATACTTGGAATCAAACTCAGAATAACATCAATTACAGTCCCCTAATATATAATATTTAATAGGAAGTTTCAATAATCATACCTTAGGGCTGGATTCAGTTATTAATACTCTCATGTTGTTGACCTTTGAATTAAATGCCTAAGACTGGAGTCTGTTAAGGTTAGGTTGGTAACTTCAATATATACCATTCCAGTTATAATTTCATGATTTTCATAATCACAATTATCCTATAAACTATTACTTTCCCATAAACTTTGTCAAGAAGTGTTAGTAATATAAGAGGGAATCTCATTTCCTCAATAATCAAATTCTGGAGTTTCACAAGATAAAAGACAGCCCCTGCAGCTGTAGAATAGTCAGTTGAGGGATGAGTGGAAGGATTAAAGAGCTGGGTCAAAATACCTGGAGCCACCCTTCTTCTCTGTTCTTAAAATGAGAGGCTTACTAAAAGCCAGAAAGTCTGAGTGTTGGTGCCACGGAGCACTTTTTAAATTTATATGATGGTTGTACTCCAAACCTCTAGAAGAGCATTTGGGTTCTGTAGGTTTAGAGTTTTTGCTACTAAGTTAAGATGTGAACTTAATACAGCTAAATAAATTTAGGTGGAACTCACTTTCTTAATGTAATCTAACTTGTAAGCTTTCCCATTCTAGCACATCTCAAACATCCTATCAGATAAAACTATAAAGACATTTTTGAAGTCATTATTACAATCCTAATGAAATACAATACACTCAATGAAATAGCAGTTTTTAGACACTTCTTTAACAGCTGAGTTTATAGCCCAACAGTATGCAGATTACAAATGAAGCTAATTTTTTTCTTGTAGTGTTAGTGCTCTCAAGTTTCACAATATAAGCATGCAATTAATTTTACATGAATAGTACTAGGAAATACATAAAAGTCTCTCCGCATTTAAATTTCACAACTGTTATGATGAGGTTAGCTCAGAATGTGCTGGGATAAATGTATAAGCCATTGCTGTTAAAATTTCTCACTCTAATATTCTAGATGGACGACTGGTAGCATAGTAAGATTTTTGGCCCAGGCAAAAGGCTCTAAGGAGTTTGGTCTGGTGGTGGCAAGGCATGGCCCTCCTTTGTGAGGCCAAAGTCCTTGAGAATTTTCACAGAACACAAAGAGAGTTAATACAATGGTTCCCAATTTGCACGATATAAGGAAACACATAAGGTATAGAATAGTCACATCTAAAAGAGAATGGAGCCAATTGTGGGATATAAATCAATTGCATTATATTTTAGTTACTCCCCAACCTGGCTAGGGGAAGACAAGGTCCCCTCAGTTTCCCAGACTTTGAAGAACAGTGATGGAAGCACATGGTGCTTCTCTCCAGCTGAAAATATAGAGCTTTCTTAATTCTTCAGAGTTGGCAGAGCAACAAAAATGGTGCAAGCCCCCAATTTGGGGCTCTTCCTTGAGGAAAAAAAAACAAATTACAAAATTCTTTCAAGGAGATTATCTTCCTAATCCTATTTGGGAAGATATTCCTTGAAGTGAACAGAATTCCCTTCAAAGGATGGTCCATAAAGTCTAAAGGATGGTCCATCTGGGTTATATGGCCAATTCTGAATGAGCCCCCCCCCCAAAAAAAAACTATGGCAAGTAAAATCACAAGAAATGTAAACTGAGGCAAGATTTCCAGGAACGATAACTGTTTATTAACATAAAATGGGTTGGACTGTCCTCCCTCAGTTAGTTCAGTGACCCCAAAGGGATTGAAAAGATCATATTAATTTAGACCCCAAAAGGAGGGAGGAATGGGGTAATATAAAAGCCATGATTAGCGGCAGCTGGGGAAAGTGAGCTGGTCTTCAGGTGTGGTTGATCATGTTCCTCTCTGACAATTGTTGTTCAGCTGTGTTTCAGTCACGTCCAACTCTCCATGACTCCATTTGGGGTTTGCTTGGCAAAGATACTAGTGTGGTTTGACGTTTCCTTCTCCAGCTCATTTTACAGATGAGCAAACTGAGGCAAACAGGGTTAAGCGGCTTGGCCAAGGTCACATATCTAGTAAGTGTCTGAGACCAGATTTGAACTCAGGTCTTCTTGACTCCAGGCCCAGAGTTCTATGCACTGTACCACCTAGCTGCTCATGTTCAAGAGATTAAGAAGGGAAAAAAATGAAAAGAACATAAAGAAAAACTGTTCAAGGTTTTAGATAGGCTGGAGATTGCTGGTCTGAAGACAGTTATTAAAAAGTATCAGTTTTGCTCAGCATTTGTTAAATATGTCTCTCCCATAGTATTTTTGTTGCTGTTAGGGAGATGTCACAAAGTATTTCAAAAGGGAGTGAGGACTGACTTTAAGAGAGAAGCGTGCACTATCTGGTCGTATCCAAAGAATTACTGTGAACTGAAGACATTTCTGGAGGGTTTTGGTTTTTTTTTGGTTATTATTTGTTTTTTACTAGAGATTTGTTCAAAATGAACTATGTGTCAATTCAAAGTCCCACAACAATTTCATCTATGGATATCTAGGAGCGAAGTATGGGAATAATATCCCAATCAAAGGTGTATCTCTTGGTATGCTTTGGAGATTATAGGAATGAAAATTGTGACCAAGCCTTCAGCTACACAATTAAATGCCTCCAACTGTTGGTGTGCGTCTACCCCAAAAAACCCTCTGCATTACATTCAAATGCCCGGCAGAATGAACTGGAAGCAGTTTTTGTCCCAGATTGAAGTTTTTTACTTTTAAGTGGGCTGACACTGAAATGTCTTGAAACTGAATAAAGTGCCATTGCAGGTATAGATCGATACTTCATTGATCTATACCCTAACAGGTGCCAAACTGCATGCTGTCAGCCACAGATGGACCCCTGCTGTGGCCAGCCATGAGTTCAATGTACAGACTAGGTCAGGAAGAAGCGATATGGGTGTAAATGCCCTGTACCTCATGCATTAGAGACAATGGTGATTGCTAGAGAAGGGGAGGAGGAAATATGTGACTCAAAGGGGTAGGGCCTCTGACACAGGAAAGTGTGGGAGAGAATCTGGGATTTCCTCCAGAAACTATGCCACAGTGGAAAACTACATAGCCCTGAGCCAATCCTTCACACCCAGGTTGAATAAGGATGGCTGGCAGTGTCATCAGGGGTAGGATGATGATATATGGGTTACATTGCTGTCCAAAAGAAAGGGATATGACCTCTAAAGAATTAGGCCTACTTAGCTTATGAGAAGCCAAACTAAACAGTAGAAGATTGAACTTATTAACACAGTATTAGATTGAATAGGATGTAAACTCTTTGAAGCAGGACTTTTAAAAAAAAATCAATTCAACAAGGATTTATTAATCACCTACTATGTGCTATGCTATTTGCTGGGGGAGAATATGGAGATGAAATAGTCCTTACCCCCAAGAAATTCTCATCATATGAGGGTTCTCCCACATGTACATGGAGAATACCACTGGGAAAGAGTTTTGCATCTGACATTCTAGGACCAGAGTTCAAATTTCAGCTCTGCTACTTACGTAATCTTAGACAAGTCACCCTCTAGCCTAGATTTCCTCATCTATAAAGGGAGATTGAGCTTGATAACCTCTCAGGTGCCTTCTAGCTCTAAATTTGTAAAAGTATGAGATAAATAACTATAAGATGCATATGAAATAAATACAAGGTAAAATCTTGAGGGTAGAATGGGAAGAGAGAGACACTAAGAAATGGAACAATCAGTAAAGGCCTTTTATAGGTGGCATTTGAATTGAATGTTGAAAGGAGTTGGGGATTCCAAGAGGTGTGAGTGAGGAGGAAGAGCATTTCAATATTCAGCCTGTGCTTTTATATCCCCAGTGCCTAGTTCAGTGTCTTGAACACAGTAGGCACTTAAATATTTATTGAATTGAAGAGTAACAATCCTATTCAAAGCATATGAAGGAAATTAGTGCCTACTAATTTCCTACTAAAGCCTTCCAACTATGAAAGTTTCCTTTGTCTAGGATGATTTTGGACAGCTATGAGATGAGAAAGTTAGATATGGTGCAGAACAGATTTTTTTTGGCCCATAAATGGCAGCAAGATTTGTATCTGATTTATACAAAAGAAAGTATACGGTCTCATCAGCAGACTTTTTGAGCTGATATGTATAGATAACTTGTACATTGACTTGGGTGTGCAAAGACCATCTTTGGTGAAGGCTAAAAAGCCAGAAGCAACATTCTAAAAGTGACTGATCACTTTGCCTAATGTGCATAGATCTACCCTACCCCAAACCATCTGGCCTCCAAGATAGTAAAAATACTATGGGTGAAGTATTTCTCTGAGTATAGCTTCTCTACCAAAATACACTCTAATTAGAATTGGCATTTTCAGTCAACAAACCAATGAGCATTTATAATGTACCAAGCATTTTTAAGTGCTGAGGATATAAAGAAAAGCAAAAACATGATCCCTGCTGCCAAAAGAGCTCACATTCTAATGGAGAAGACAATATGCAAACAATTATGTTCATACAGATATATAAAAGGTAGATCAGAGGTAATTTCAAAGGGAAAGTACTAGAATTAAGCGGGAATAGGAAAAATCTTTTCAGAAGGTAGAATGAAGTAGCTGAGACCCAGGGAAACCAGGAGGCAGAAATGAGCAGAGAGAGTATTCTAGGAATGAGAGACAGTCAATGTAAAGTCAAGGGAGTTGGGAAATGGAATGTCATGTGCTAGGACATGTTGAGTAAAATGTCTACAGGATATCCAGTTTGAGATATCCAAAAGGTATGGAGAAATGAGACTAGAGGTCAGGAGAGAGGTTAGGGTTAGATAAAGAGATTTGAGAATCATCTAAATAGAGGTGGTAATTGAATCCAAGGAGGATAATGAGATCACTAAGTGAAATAGTATCAAAGGAAAAGAGAAGAGAGCCTAGGGCAGAGCTCTGGAGGACATCTACAATTAGTGGTAGTGACCTGGATGAAGATCCAACAAAGGAGCCTGAGAAGGATCAGCCAGGTAGGAGAACCAGGAAAGAGCAATGTCATAGAAACCTAGACAGAATAGATTAACAGAGCAAAGGAGGTGACTGACAATGTCAAAGGCTGCAGAGAAGTCAAGAAGGATGAAGCTGAAAAAAAGGCCATTAGATTTGCCAGTCTTGGGAGGTTATTAGTAACTGTAAAGAGAGCAGTTTCAGTTGAATGATGAGGTTGGAAGCCAGACTGTAGAGAGTTTAAACAAGAGTAAGAGGAGAGGAAGCAGAAGCACCGGCTGTGGACAGTTTCTTCAAGGAGTTTAGCCACAAAACGGGGGTGAGATACAGAATAATAGAGGGAATGAATGCATCAAGTGAGAGGTTTGTGTGTGTGTGTTTTTGGTGAAGCAAATGGGGTTAAGTGATTTGCCCAGGGTCACACAGCTAGTGAATGTTATGTGTCTGAGGCTGGATTTGAACTCAGGTCCTCAGGCCGGTGCTCTATTGACTGCGCCACCTAGCTGCCCCCAAGTGAGAATTTTTTAAGAATGAGAGAGACATGGGTGTGCTTGTAACCAGAAGGGAAGCAGCTGGTATATAGAAAGATTGAAGACTGGTGAGAAAGTTGGAGTCATGGTGGAGAAGGGATGGAATGGGATCACTTGTGAACGTAGAGGCATTTGCCTTGGCAAGGAGAGAGGCCATGTCTTTGTACATTCCAGGGCTGAAAGAGTATGTGGTGGGGAAATCATTTGAATGATGTAAGATGAGGGATACAGAGGAGGTAGCTCTTGGGGAATGGCCTCAATTTTTTTTTAGTGAAGTATGAGATAAGGTCTTTAGCTAAGAGAGTTGAGAAAGGGGATCTATGGGAAATTGGTAGAGGGATGAAAAGGTACGGAAAGGCTGGTGGTAAATAAGCTAATATATTAATTAGAGAAATGTAAAAGGATTGCCTTGCTGAATTTTCAGGACAAGCTATTTGACATAGCAAAAATGAAGAAATGCATAATTGTGCCTTGCTACCCGTCCAAAAAGATTCTTAGTCAGGACACTAAAATGACATTTTAATTGACATTTTAACTATTCTGGAACACAGAGCAATTTTGGTATAGCCAGCCATGTACATTTCTGACCCATGCTCATGATAGAAGATAGGAACTGGGTCGATAATTACAATGTATAGCAAACTCCCACCAATGCAGCTCAGTGGCTTGTCTGCAATTTATAGTTGTAGAGAGGTGCCTGGAACAGTGAGGGCATTAAATAAATCGCCCAGGATCACACATCTGGCACTCTATTCACTATGCCCTGTTGCCTCTCCTATGCTTATGGTTCCAAAGGGAATGATACCAGAGGATTACCTTATGTTGGTTGATATTTGGGAATCTCAACTGCACATTGACCTATACGTTGGAATGCAGGAAGATGGGAACTCTAGAGACCTATGACTAAGATGTCACAATACTGAAGGAATGAGGACCTTTCATCTGGTTAGGGCTTTAGCAAAGAAAAACACCAAAGGAGAATAAACAATTCTGCATTGCTTAAGTCTACTATCAGGAATTCCAGTTGAAAGTCAGGGCCCTGCTATGCAAACTCAGTATTCCTGGGAAGCACAAGATACCGACCAATGAATAGAAAGTCATACCATATTACTCAAAATACCAGAATATCTACCAATCTATTAAACAGCTACGGGAAACAAAGAGGGCCCTACAACGAAAATACATCATGATCACTTGCCAACCACATCAAGTGAGTGGCTAGCCAAGTGAACAGGAATGTAAGGACACAGAAAAGTTAAAAGAACTGAGCCCCTAAGAGGGCCCCAACAACAGATTGTAGTTGGGTTACCATCTTCTGAGAAGAATCAACATGGAGATGGCCTAAGCCAAGATGCTGATGAAGGTGAGATTGAATGTGGGTTTACCACTAGAGATTATGGAATGCCATTAGAGCCACCTTAAGACCTGTAGGAAACCCCTGCTCTGGTAAAGAAAAGAAGTTAAATCCAGAGGTAGCCATCTTTTTGGAAATCTATGGGAGACAACACCTGCAGGTGGAATTTACCTGTCTAGGGGCAGCAGATAGCCCTTATATCCCTCAGATGTCTGTGGAGCCAGAATTTAGGCCACTGGCCAATGTATCCAAAAGCAGCTTCAACCCAATTGCAGCCAGCTGGCACAGTTTTCAAGTACTAGCCTGGGGTCAGGAAGACCTGAGTTTGAATCCTGTCTTGACCATTAGCTATGTGACCCTTGGAAAGTCACTTAACCTCTGCTTGCTCCAGTTTCTTTAACTGTAAAATGAGGTAAACAATAGTGCCTACCTCCCAGAGTTGTGATGATAAAATGAAATAATACCCATAAAAGCACTTTGTAAACCTTAAAGTATTTTATTAATGTTAGCTTTAATTGTGCTAACATACCATGGAGGTGCTACTCAGAAGTGGTCACAAGTTACAGCAAAAGTTCTGTACTGTTCCTATGCTGCTAGTGACTAAGCAGGTATCCTGAGTGATAATGAAAAGGGACATCACCTAAATAGCATCTACTGGCATAGGGTAGCATACTGCACGCTAGGGAGGAAGGCAGTTGAAAGTTGTAGTACATATAACATGTTCTATATGTAGTATATTCAAATGTATTATGAGTATGTTACTGTATATCATGTGTTAGATGGGAATGTTTTTTGCAAGAACCTTACATATAATATTTGGTATAATTTGCAGGTTCTAAAAATCTGTGCTTTAAGAAAAATGAGTTGATAGAAATATTGGGCCATTTGTCTTTTCCCCCTCCTCCAAGTGACTGGGGGAAGCAACCTCTTTGGGGTGTTGCATGGATCTGGCAAATGGGGAAGGCTGAAATGGACAACGGGGAGAGAAGTTGGAGAAGCAAAGAAGAGAGAGGTGGAAGGCTCAGAAGGTTTTTTTGGTGAAAGGGTGCTCAGGACTTTTTGATCTTTACACAGAGCAGGTGGCAGCTTTCAGAGAGTGGAGGAGTTGAGAAATTTGTCAACTGTGTTTTAGAAATTGAGGGAATGTATCCTAGGAGGCTATGAAGAACTGAAAATTGGAATGGGAGAGAAGGAGAGATGCTATCTCATCCCCTCCTCTATGTCTGCTTTTAAGTAGGCTAAGAAAATATATTTGGGAAAGGACTTTTCTCTCCACTGGGGATAGGGACTAGACCTGAGATTTAATTGGTATAGGAATTCCCAAGTGAGAAAACTCCCTCTATCCAGGTATGTTGGCACCATCTTTGTAATTCGCAGTCTTAGAGAGTTATCTAGAGCATTGAAGGTTAAGTGACTTCACTTCCCTAGCCATATAGCCAGTATATACCAGAAATGGGATTTGAACCATAGTCTTTCTGGGTTTGAGCCCAGTTCTATAGCTATGATGCCACAATGCTCTTTCCCCACCATACACAGGTCTCTATATGCCTTTTTGGGACTAACAATTACTTGTTATAGGAGTTCTCATTGATTTTCCTCATTTTAATAAAATCACCTAGGGTAACATAAACTGTTTGCTTGTAAGTGGGGAGATAGTTTCAGAATATTATGGGGTATTAGACATATGTTTTTTCAGTTTTCCTTGAAGGGAGTTATGAACTGTGAGTGAGAAGATCTCTCAAAGCATGTCAAAGATCCTTTGGGCTATAATTGAGTCTCTGAGACAAGCGATACACATGTAATATATGATATCAACCTTAACACTTAACTTTAAGTCATCTGTGTCCTAATAATTAGTAAAAGCTGGTGTTCATTAATAGGCAAATATGTGACTATTTGTTACTATGCTATAAATCCCCAAGGGTAAGATAAACTTGGATGTAAGACTTAAGATAATGTGACAGCATTGGAGGTCTGGGAAAGGGAGCACTTCAAAAGAGAGGGGGGCAGGGAGAGGTTGTAGAAGGATAAGAAGACATCCGAGTTGAACTTCATTCATTTCAAAATGTTGCTTTGGGATGGCACTAGACCCAGAAAAGAGAAAAGTCTTTTCTTTCTTTTGTACCTCTATTAAGTCCTGCTTTTTCTGGGAACTTAGTATTAATAGTAATATCAGTCAACTACATCATAGATTAGAAAATAATTTTGGCTAGGTTAGATACTATTTAAAGCATTGTGTTGAAGGGAAAATGCATTCTGAATTTCAACAACTGACAGATCCACACTTTGGAACTTTGGTCAGGGAATGTCTTATTTTACTGGCAATCCTACTTTAAGCTTTATGTTACAAACATCTCCACCTTGCTAGTGTAAAAGGGATTCTCCGGGCACCCTTGAAATTGCACTACATTTATAAAAAGGCTGTTCCTTCAGAACTGGGCTTATGAATAGGTGTAGTATGATTTCTGGGCTCTTGGTCCCTCCTACTTTCTCTATTCTTGTTTCTGCTGGAGGAAGCTCCTGCTCTCTCGTTGGAACTATGCTGACTGAAAATTCATGCTATCAAATACCAAGAGGTCTGTAATTTCAGCTCTAGTTCAATTCTCAATGGTAGCTTTTCCAACCCTCTTCTTCCCTTAAGTTCTCAACTCTATGTCTCCTCTTTCCATTGCTTCCACAGATAACCTCACTTGCCTCGTTCTTGACTGAGATTATAGCCATCATCTATTCTTCTCCACATCCAAGTAGCCCCTTTCTGACTTTTTTTTCTTTTTTCTTTTAGTCTTATTAGAGGATGAGTCTTCCTCCTTGCCAAGTCTATTTCCCTTCTTTGTTCCTCAAGACTTTGCCTCATCAGTCATTCCCTCTTTCTCATAGGATTAGAGGATCAAATAAGGACCTAAGTGATCATCTAGTGGGGCACTCCCCTCATTTTAGATTTGAAGATACTAAGACCTAGAAAGTTGAAAAGTGAATCTGAAGCCCTGTTATGCCATTCTGATTTCTTTTTCATCTCCAATTTCTCCCTCTCCCCTGGATCCTTTTCCTCTACCTAAAGACATGCTCAGGTCTTCTGATCCTATGAATCTTTCTTTTGATCTTGCTAGTTCCACAAACTATCAACCTTTAAAACTTTTCCTCTTTCAACTAAACTAGAAAAAGGCACCTATCCTATTTGCTTATATTTTCTTAATATGTCCTCATTTCTTCATTAAAAGGAACTACAAAGTATCCTCTACTGAAATGACTCACTAATAACCTCTTAATTGTCAAATCACCAACCCTTCTTGTTTCTTATTCCGTGACCTTTAGCATTTAACATTTGATGTTGCTAACATTTGATTAAAGCTTTCCATGATTTTCCCAGCTGAAAGGGACCTTCTCTCATTTCTCAAAATTTCTTACAGAAACTTGTCTAGATCTTTCCTTCACTTTTATTACATTTTGCCTTGGACCATACTTATTTCTTTATATACTATATTTATCTTCCCTATTAAATTATAATTTCCTTGAAAGCAAGAACCATGTCATTTTCCTTTTTAATTTTTTTTTTTTTAGTGAGGCAATTGGGGTTAAGTGACTTACCTAAGGTCACACAGCTGGTATGTGTCAAGTGTTTGGTCTGAGGCCGGATTTGAACTCAGGTCCTCCTGACTTCAGGGCCGGTGCTCTATCCACTGTACCACCTAGCTGCCCCCTCCTTTTTAATTTTTAAACTTGAATATAGAAGCTTAAAAATTGAATAACAGAACTAGAGGTAGAAGGAACCTCAGAAACCATCTAGTACAATCCATACCTGAGAATCTCCTTTACAACAAATCTGGACAAATGGTAAACTACCTGACAAAGCAGTCCATTCCCCTTTTTTGGTTAAGCTTGATTAAGATCATTAACGGACTCCTTTTCTCTCACTTTCTCCTGCATTGCCAGGATAATTTTCAAAAAGTTATTATGAATTATTTTAAAAACACATTCAAGTACTTCGTGAGCTGTGAGGTTTCCTTTGAGAAAATTTCTATAGTATTTGGATTGTGTCTCAGGGAGAGGTGAATGATGGGAAGGTGAACTTGTTAAATAGGATTTACTGAAGATTCAAGATTTGAGGCATAAGCATTTATTTCTCCTTTTAACAAATTTGTCTAAATTTGTATATTGTATCCAACTAAAAATCCAAATTACTAAAGTAATTCATCCCTGAAAAATGTTACCTAAAATAGGTGAATTCACTCAAATTGGAGGGAAGTGGGAGTATTTTAGAAATAAAGGAATAATGAGCCAAATAAGCATTAAAAACTTTGGTATAACTTAAGTTGGGTACTTTTCTTGGTGGATTCATGGCAAAAACTCATGGGACATATAACCTCGACTAACATTTAATGTAGAGGAGCTCTAATAATTCTAATGGGTAGCGTTTATGTAGTGCTTTAAGGTTTGCAAAAGGAAGGTACTTTAACTGCTAGTTAGAGTAGGATTAATAAACCACTATTAATAAACCACTTTCCAATTAGTGGTCCTTGTTCACAAGAAATATTTTTCCTTAAAGTAAGACATGAGAGACCACATGTGGAGAAATACTTGCAGGAGGAAAATGAGACACATGTAGCTTTCTTCTACACACCTAGTATGCATATTTTATAATTCATCTTCCTCATTAGTGAATTCTTGAAGAAAATCTCTCTTTATAAATAGCTTTACATCTCAAAACATGATAAATATTAAGTAGCTCCAGGGTGCTGGATTATGACATAAACTACAGTGATTTACCAGTATCCATAGAGAGTAATTCCCCTTTGAATGGAGCTAAGCCTTTGTGTTGATGAGGGATTTTATCACTGGGACTACCAAATTAAATACTAAATTACCTCCCTTGAAGAAAATTTGAGGATATAATGAATGAAATTAACCTAACTGGACTAAAGGAGTAGAAGTATCATAAAACCAAATGTAGCAGCCCCTCCTCCACCCAGGTTGTGTTTTTTTCCCCCACTAGAACTTGTTTTGGTTCTGTAGCCTGCACTCAATTATCCAGAGCAATATTTTTCTAAAAGAGCATGTGGAAAGATGAGATATTTGTTCTCAAAACATGAGTATCAAAGACCCAGCAGACAAAGTCTGATAGTATTTATATAAGCACTAACTCTCAAATTCTCAACCTGAGATAGAAGTACTACTTTGCTTACGATCATGTTTTTGGAACTTAAGAGAACCCAGATTAGAATATTTACTCAGATTATATATTCACCTAAACACTTTTGGATGATAAGGGATAATAGAATGGTATGAAGAATTACAGTGAGGCATATTTTTCACCGCTACATGTTTAAAAGGACCAATTGATGCCATTGAATAATGGATTACTATTATTCACCTGAGTGAGACCTCAGTGTTTTCTGAAAAACTTGAGAAGATAAGTTATAAATAGGTAAGTACATTTTCTCTTATTTTTTTTATTTTTTGTATTTTTATCACTTTTATTTCTGAATCCATCTCTCCCTCTTCTTTCCCTACTCAGTGAACCATCTCTTGTAATAAAAAAAGGAAAAAAAAAAAGGAAGCAGTTCAGCAAACCTAACCAACATATCAATCGAGTCTTACAGTATATATAATGTTCCATTCCTATAATGCCCTGATTCTCTAACGAAAGGAGGAAGGTACATTTTCTAATCTCTTTTTTCAGGGACAAGCTTGAAACCTTACTTAAGCATATTGAGCTTCTCGTTTTTGGTTTTTTCCATTACATCAATGTAGTAATTGTGTATACTGTTTTTCTGGCTCTGCATCAGTTCATATAAACAGGTAAGCATATTTTCAGCATGATTCTCTAGCTTCACACTTTCTGCCTCCATTATTACTTTGTTTTAAAATATATTTTTGAAGTTCCTAATCATATAGAATGTTAGTTAGAAATAAGGTTGCTAGAACACCACAAAGAAAGCTTTTATTTTGCAATACAAATGCTATTGCCCATATCTCTAGACTACACTCAGACACTGCAACATATGCACCATCTAATCACCAAAACGCATGTTAAAATTACAACCTAGTTCAAGGAAAAACCTAAAATTTAAAACAAATATAACTGTAGATGGAAAGCTATAAAAATAAATGAAGCTTGGCTATTCCCAAGAGATTCTCATCTTGTTTTCGTGAGGACCCTAAGGGGACAACATTCAACCAGCCTTAGTCTAATATAACTCAGGGCAATTAAAAACTAATTACAGCATGCACAAAGATCCAGTGCAACTCAAAAACATTTAAAATAACTACAATAAACTGCTTGACTTCCAATGATTAAGATAATTTTAATATATTGTAGGGTTCCAAAATTAAGGATAACTTTTTTTCTCAAGGTAGTCATTCTTTATTGAATTGCAGGTTTTACAGATCTACCCTACATGCACATATAAATTTAAGATGTTTAAAAAAAATATTGAGGCAAAATTTGTTGGTTCCAGAAACTGTGTATCAAATTTAAACAACTCCCAGGTTTTAAAAGGCAATAAATCAAGAAATACCTTAATGAGCTATCACAGACCTGTTTTATATCTTAATTACCTATCATAGACCTGTTATCTATGTTAAGAAATCTTAAAAAAAAAATTTTCCCTTCCTAGATGAAACCCTAATAGAAGGACTTTTTTGGTCCTATTTTAAACATACAAACACAACATAGTTCAAAAGACCTTTGATTTAATCAGTGGGCTTACTCCCTCACACCTTAATAGACAATCTTCATAATGTGATGTGAGCCCCCCAAATTATACTTGGTAGTTAACCTTATGGTGATAAGCCTCTCTGAATTTAGACACTAGTTTGCATAATGTTTTAGGCATTCCACATTATCCCTACTCCAATGCTCTGGCACATTCTATCAAGTTGGAAAGGCTTCAAGTAAGAGCCGGTCAAGGGACCGGGTACCTTTTGTCCAATGACCAACCTAGTTAAATTTGGAAAGGCTCCTCAGCAGGTTGGCTATAGTGTCAAATTTTCATGATATAAAATACTTACCTCCTGGGATATGATAGTTGACAGGGCATAAATCAAGTATAATCCAAGTGGTTAAGATAAAATATAAACTGCATTTTTTTATTTGAATCACAATTCTACCACAAGTAATTTTTCTATATTGCACATGCAAATCACTTGGAAGTCTTCCACATTTGAATAAGTGGTTGATTCTATTAAATGAAATCCCCCTTAATAGCATCCCCCCTTTTATTTCTTGTTTCATGGACTGAAATACCTGGAAAGGAATTCAAAGACACCATCTAGTCTATCCACATGTTCCAGGCAAGGGGAAAAGCTAAGTTATCTCAGAGAAATATCTCTGCCCTTTAGAGAATAACAATGTGTTTTTTTTTTCCTTCAAAAAAAAGGCAATTTGATATGTTACAAAATTTTCAAATAGTCATTGCTGGCTAATTTCCTTAGGTTATTGCTTAGCCTGTTAAGAGTGCTTAAGAGGAAAAAGTTAAAATTCTAAAGATATTTACTGAGTGTCCATTATGTGTGTGGGAGCTATAGGAAGACATTAAGTGTATATGGCATAGTTCTCATCTTGAAGGAACTTATGTTCTCAGTTGAGAACAAACATATACCATACACCCAAAACAATTAGAACAGGGTTAAAAAAAAAAGAATAAATAACTAAAATACGTAGTACAGAATAAGTGAGAGTAAAATACAAAGTACTAATATGCACAGGAATGGTCAGGTTTCATGGACTTGAAATGAGATTTTAAGGAGAGGCATGATTTGGATAGACAGAAAGGGAGGCAGCTTTTCAGGTTGTGGGAACAGTGCAACACAGGTGGGAACAACTAAGACAAGTTGGCAACAACCAGGAATGCTTCTTAATCTTAATTGTGAACATGAAGACACCAATGCAGTCCAACCCAATCACAATTTTTATTAAAGCTGATGTCAAAGTAATCCATTAGAAATTATTTGAATCTATTTAATTTACAAAGGGAGTTTTGTGTTAAGTTTTGGGCACCACAGTTTAAAGAGGACACTGATAACCTGGAGAGTGTCTAGAGGAGGGTAACTGGAAGGATGAAGGGCCTTGAGTCCATGTTGAATGAAAATCAGTTGAACAAATAGATGATGTTAGGCCTGGAGAAGACAAGACTCAAGTGGGACCTGATGGTTATCTTTAGGCATTTGAAACGCTGTCAAAAGGAGGAGGGATTAGATTTATTTTATTTAGCCCAAAGAAACAAAACTGTGAGTAACGGGTACCAGTTGCAGAAGAAATTTAGGTTGGATGTCAGGAAAAACTTTCAAACCTGCTGACAACTGGAGCTGTCCAAAACCAGAATGAGCTGCCTGGAGCTTCCTCCTTCTTAGAGGTCTTCAAGGACAGGTGTTATAGTGTAGATTGATACCTTTTACGTATGGGTTGGACTAAATGGCGGCTGAGGTTTCTCCTGTAACTGATGATCATGTGAAGGCAGACCACTCTAACAGGTCTTAAAGTTGCATAATTTTTTTCATAATTCAAAATATAAAATTGCCACAGTAACTTTTAAAAAAGAAAATGCATTTATTATCAAGATTCATTAAATACAGTCAAAATATTGTTTTATCCTGTTGGTATTTGCACATTGTAATAGTAGTTCAAAGCACAATGCATAAGTGTCCTAATTGAAAAAGCTTCCAATTTACTTTAAAATTTTTCTGCCAAAAGAAAGCTAGTAGTTTTAAGTTTTAAGTTAACATAAGCACTGAAATCCAAATTATAAATATTCTATTAAATTATTAAAAAATAAATGTCACATTTAATTTAATTTCATTTAGACAATGAAAATTCAACCATTTGATATTTTAAAAAAACCTGGTATTTTACAAATAAGTCTTTTTCTGCATATTTGAGCTGAATGATATTTTGGGTTACTTTACAAAATATACAGATAGTAAGAGTAAACAAAACATAAAGCTAATAAACTGATTTGTCTTCAGGTTAGTAAATAATCTTAATGTTTAACAAATGTTTACCCTTGTAGAAATTAAGCTACTTTCAAGTGGTTTAGTGGATTTTCAAATAGAGTCAAGATTCACAGTTACATTTCCTACCATTTTTCATTACTTATCTCAGATGTTCCTTCTTCACAGTTAACAATAATTAGCTTCTGGGAGTTAGATGAAAACTCTTTTTCTGAATGTCTTTTTTCAACCCCTATTTTTTCCACAGAAACAAAAACTTTTGTCCCAAGTTATGGAAATATTATAAAGATCTCCCTTGAGTATTTTTCATGGCTTGAAAGTTCAGCAATAGAGAACAATGTTTACTGAGGTAATAGCTTATAACTTCTAAATGTATAAAGTACAAAAAGTTTAGCAATTCAATCAGGTATCTTCAATTTTTTTATTTTTTTGTTTGAGAAACTCAAAGTGATTTTATATATGACATACACCCATCTTCTATGGTTGTTTTGAGGAAAGCATTTTGAAAACTATAAAGAAACACATAAGTGGGAGATACTATTGTGCATTTTTCCCTTATAATTTTTCTATTTGGTAAAAAAGACAGTAATTTTACATAAATCGTCAGAGGACCAAGCATCTACAAAATGAAAAAGAAGTTGAACATTAAATCTGCAAGCCTGATTTGACATTATGTAGACAAAAACAACAAAACTGATTGAATTTGACCTAAAATTGGTCAAAATCCGTGTTTGTGCAATATAGACTTGCCCAAGGTCATATAATCAGTCAGTATCCATGAGAAATGGAAAATACTTATAATTCAATGCCTTCCACTAGAATGAAAAGCAGCCTTTTAAAAAAATCTCATTGGCTAAGATCAGGATAGAAGTTTTACTAACTAAGCACATATACACTGATTCAAATGTTTAATATTCAGAAAGATTAAAGTAATTTTTTTCAATGCAGAAATCAGAATTCAATTCATTGAACATCTACCAAGCACCTGTTATGTGCCCTGCACTGTGAGTAGAAAGAGTTTGCAAAGCTTAGTTATATTCTCTTTAAACATGCCCACTTCCCATTGGCCTCTGTGTGAATAGGCCAATAGCTAGGCCAAAATTCTCACTGAAAAAAAAAAAGCAGCCACAGAACTCACCCTCTAAGAAACGATTTAAAAGTTAAGTTTTTATGCAAGTTGGAATAAAAGGATCAGGAAGTTAAAAAGATTCTCAAGTGCACATTCCATAACTGGATTTTAGGAAAACCTAAATGGAAGGGAATGTTGAGATCCTTTCCCCCACTTCAATGGCTTCATACTTCAGTAGTATCTGAATCTAAATAAATAAAAAACCATATGTATAAAACATTTACATACATATCTCATATAGAAGGAATACTCAATAATCTATAAGTAGTTTTATTTATCTTGTACTAGTTATAATTTTTTGCTATTGGTGTTAAGGACAAGTAAATACAAGTTTATTGTTTTATAAGATAAGCTCAAAAAGGAAATTTTGTTTCTCTTGAAACTAATAGGGGAAAAAAGAAAATGTGAGCTTCTAATACTAAATCCTGTCCTCCTCTAATTTTTAGTCACTGAGATTGTTTTAAACTTTGCTTTCAGTGATTAGGTAATTTTGTACAGTGTTCCTTAAAATTTTAAAGTTAAAACATCCCTTGAATTTTACCTTCTTTAATAATTGCACATTATTTTTAGTTAACTTAAGTTACATTTGAGTTCTTTCATTAACCAATCTAACTTTTTAAGAACATGTTGCCTGTCATGAGTTAAAAAATAATTTCCTATTTCTGAGTTTATTCGATAGTTTTAACAAAAAGTTTTACCATTGAAAGCAGCGATAAAGCAATGCTCAGAAATAAAGGAAATGGTATCAGTTCATATTTTCAAACTGGAAGAAATTTCAAGAAGTATAAAGATTATTAAATTAAAATTATTATAAATAATTATTTCAATTACATGAAACAGAATTTTTATTTTAAGGCATATGCAACAGAAAAAAAATCATAAGCAATCTTGGCTTAATGTGATAAAGCAGAAAATGATAATTGCTATCAAGTTTTAAGGCTGTAACTGTCAGTTTAGATGAAATAGCACTTTTGCAAAAGAATTATTGGATGAAAAATTTTATTGACATTATACATCAAAATATAGATGAAGCTTTTCAAGCAATTTAATCTTGTTCTCTCACTATCAGAGTCTGCCAAATAAACTGGATTTTCAATAAGAAACTGTTTTAGGAAGCCAAGATTAATTTTTCTGTCCTAGATAAGGCATTCATTTAATAAGAACCTACAAAAACCTAGGTTTTGGTCCCAGTTAGGCCACTAACAAGCATTAACTTGGCTCACAAACTCTTTGGACTTTTAGTTTCTTCATTTTCAAACTGCAGAGGACAAGACTAGAAGATTCTCAAGGGTCCCACCAGTTCTTAAATTCTATGGCCTTCTGATCATTAAATACACTAAGCAAAAATAAGGGTCCTGGTGTTCAGATGGCCTGAAGGGAATTGTTTTAAGAAACTATGCTTAAATCACTTTAGCTCCTTCCATTGGTAATTAACTAATGCAAAGTTAAACATTAAACCAAAGAACCAAATTCCCTTATAGTCCAAATTCTGTCTGTGTCATTTTCTGATCTTTGAAAGAGAAAAATTAGCTATGACTCAGTAAGTTATACTTTGGCCTTAAAAACAGATCATAGCTACATATCATACATATTTTGTAAATTAGTTACTGAACTGTACTATCTTGGCAGTTGCACAATCAGTCTTTGTTAAGGGATTTATAGGAAGAGCAAAAGTAAAAAAAAAAAAAGGTATAAAGGTGATTTTTGACTCACTGACCTCTAGGAGACCTGGATTTATGTCTTTGGATTAATTGCCAGATTCCCAATTCAATGAGCCTTAAATCATAGAACATTAGAGCAGGAATGGGACTTCAGAGTTCACCTAATCTAATCCTTTCACAGGTGAAGAAACAAAGGTAGAGAAATTAATGTGGGTAGAGGGACTCAAACTAAGTCTCTTGATAATTTAGTGTTCTTTCTATCACATCACACTTTGTATGTTATCAGGCTACCATTTGCTCCCACCTGATTACAACCACTCAAACAAAATCTAATGTTAATGAAAAAAATGAAAGCTATCATGCCAAGACATAATAAGCTATTAGAAAACAGATTTAATTTTTGGTGTTGGTGACTAAAATTTTAGTCACTTCTTTTTTCATCAGCTTTTGGAAAAAAGGTTATAACAAGATATGTTATATTAAATCCTTAATTGGCACCCAATTTTAAAGTTGTTTTACTTGTACTACATTACATAAAAACAGTATTTTGTGCATATTCCCCAAACTCCAACATTCTATGCCCTACTTACCTGAGAGGGTCAGTTATTAAATAAAAAAAAAATAGGGGAACTGCTTTCTTTTATATTTTAGTTATTTCTACATATATTTAAGAACTAGTAAGATATTTGTGTGATTCTTTAATAGTACAATCTGTTCAAAGGTTCACTGGGACAAAAATAGCAATTTGTCACTAGTCGTGGAACTAAATTCAAGCCAGAAGAAAAGTATTTAACCAGAGGCCCAGGGGCAAGATATGCTTTCAGAAAAAAATATTCTGCATACAATGCACTTGAAAATTGCACAGACCATATGTTTTTATTTAATGTGAAGGCACAACTAACATTTTGGCTCTTAAAATACATTTTAATTATTTATGCTGTACTTTGTACCAGCTCATAAAAAAATACATATGCAAGCATTACAAATTATTGAAGATTCTTTCAAATTTCCCATTCAAAATTCATATTTTAAAAAATCAAACTTCATTTGTCTATTTGTAGAAAAACGTATATAATAGATTATTGCAGGTTCACCTAATATCACTGTCTGACAGTTTGTTGATCAGTTGTCACATTTTCTTCACTAGCTCCAGAGTCCAAGTTTTCCATCATCTAAACACAAAAGAAAACATTGAAAAAAAATTTCAATATTCCCCAATTTTTCAATGAGTTGACATAGAAAGCCCCTAGTTCCCAGGAGGACATTACATGAACTCTCAGGATTGAAAGGTGTCCCTTTTTGCTAAGAGGTAAGGAGAGAATACATTCTAGATATGAAGGACACCTTTATGTGAGATGGAGTGCAGAGCCTGGAGAATATTTGAGTAGCCATCCTTTCTCTTCTTTCCCTTTTGATTGATCAGGTGCTCCTTTCAAAATGTGACCCCAATCCCCACCATCTTACTGTCTAAGAGAAAAAGAATTTTCAAATGAATTTATAGGAACAAATATTCTCTTAATGCACTTCCTATCCCTTAAAATCTTTCGAATAAAAAGAAAAAAATTCAGATTCAAATACAAATGCAAAGCTTTTTTTTAAATGCTAAACTTTTAATATGCCCTGAATGTCTTCTAAAATTTATAAAAGGAAACAAAATATTTTTCCTAAGTCATCACATCTTCAAAAAGACATAAAACTAATGACAATATAAACAGAAAGAATGCAAAAAAAATTGTGAACAGACTAGCACAAAATGGAGATTTTCTCTGAACTTGAAAAGTGGTTGATTTGGTCATTTACAGATAGCTATCCTATTTATAAATGGAGCCTTCTCAAAAATCAGGTCATTAAATATTCAATAAAATGATAAAACTGGAAAGGTGCTGATATAAAGATTTAAATGGCTGTTCTGAGTGCTTTTACATTATCACTTGTTAGTTTCAGCTTGTGACTTCTAAAAATAATAGAAGTACTTGTGACATTTAGCAGAGCCAAAATGGATGGATTGTAGGATGCTAGCCAGATGTAAAGTTATTTCCCATTCAGATAAAAATAATGACAAAAATTGAGGCTTTTAACTCAGTGTTTTAGAATTTGAAATTTTTACTACAAAAATAAAATGATTCTCTAAAATCCTTTACAGCTCTAAGTACATCAAGCAAACCACAGGTTTTTCGAAGGAAAACATACCATTATATATTATGTTAGTCAGAAACAAAGACTGAGTCAAATCAAATCAATGAAACAGAAAAAAATTTTTTATACTTAGAAACATATTATTCCATGGCAGCTCATGTACATATAGAACAAATACATAATGTGCTTTCTCCAAGTTAAGAATGCTTCAATGAGTCTGAATTCTTGATGTAGTAATTTACTACTTCTGTACAGAAAAGATCAGATAGGATGGAGAATAAAGACTAAAGAATAAGTCCCTTGCTTTTTTAAAGCAGACCTTTCATTCTATAAGCACAGATGTAAGCAAGGTCTGATCTTTTTTTTTTTTTGAGGCAATTGGGGTTAAGTGACTTGCCCAGGGTCACACAGCTAGTAGGTGTCAAGTGTTTGGTCTGAGTTTGGATTTGAATTCAGGTTCTCGTGACCTTAGGGCCAGTGCTCTATCCACTGCGCCACCTAGCTGCTCCAAAGTCTGCTGTTTGAATCACATAATTTTTTCTCCACTAGAATGTGAGTTCCTTAAGAGACTTAGTGATTACTTCATTCTTTGTATTTGTACCCCTATAGCCTTGCATGGTGTCTGGCACATAGCAAGTGCTTAATAAATGCTTCTGATTAGTTGTATGACGAGTAGGAAGACTACATAATGGAGAAAAGTGATAATGACAATATATCAAATAAGTATATCACTGAATCAGAAAATCCTATAATTGGGAGGGATCTAAATGTCGTCTGATAATACAGCAGCTTCCCAAGCAGTATCGTCATTCACATTTAGCTCTATATGTCTAATGTTTTTTATGAATGCTTAAGAAGTGGTAAAATATTTTTGCTGACATTCAACAATTTTAAAATACAGCAATATATTATATCACTGTATTCCTTTGTGTCCTGTAGGGTTTTTGGTCTTAAAGAGTTCTTTATTAAAACGCAGTTACCCCACACAGATACTGCTTTGAGAGTGACTCTTTTCTGTTATTACTGGGTCACAAAAGGACATTAATTTTTGTAAGATTCTCTCTAAATATGAAACTTCTGTGGGCTGTGAATTAAGAATAAGAATTTCGGAGCTGATCTGAAAGACAATGAGAGACTACTTTGCCTTTTGTGCAGCAGAATGACATGATGAAAATGATCCTAGATGAAGATGCCTATGATTGCAGAAACATATTGCTGGTTCGTGTAAGTCATTAATATGACAGTACTAGAAAAATGACCACTGCCACCTTAAAGTGGGAGTAGTTAAAAAACAGAATTGCAAAGGTGAGTTTAAAAGTTCAAATGATGGGAAGAAAGCTGGGAACTGAATATAGATGATTCAAGTTGAAAATCTCTTTCTCTTAGCAAACCTGGAACATTTTTCCATTCTCTCTGATGAAGTATGGACTTAACTCGATACCAGCTGACTGTGTGTGACCTATTGGCAAATGTTAACCTATGATGCAAGAAAATTTTCACCCAAATGAGAGTGTACATTCCTTTCAGGACAGCTTCTCTATTCATTCAAATATTCCAGAAATGTCATTCAGCTTCTTCACAAATTATGAATAGCTTCTTTAGCACTTTGATAATTGTTACATATAGAAAATAAAATATATTTAATCCCCTAACTTCTCTTCCAAATATTTTTATTCTAAGATAGAGGAACAGGATGAGGTCAAAAGATTCTGGGTCTCATCCATGTTTCCAGGAGAGAAAGGAGAGAATGTTAGGTGATTGAAAGGCATTTACATTTATTATTTCCTATTTCTTTTTGAGTTATATTTTTAATTAACCCTTTTTAAGGATTTTAGGAATCATTTTTGATAACTGTAAATGAATCATTAATTCATCAAAGCAGATCCAATATGATCTCTGCTTTGAGGCAGATTAAGTATATGTATATGGTATCTACAATTCTTGAAAGGTATATATTTTGTATTTTTTTAAAAAGTTTTATAAATTAACTTCCTATAACTTTTTATAAATTAATTATTTTCACTAACTCAGACTTGTGTCTCCTAACCTCTTAGAAAGGGCTTACTGTAGTGCAGAGTAGTAGGTGGATGGAAGGTATTAATTTCAATTTGTAAAAAAAGATAATACATGGGTGACAATTAATTTCTCCATAAATAAAACCTCTGTATTGGATGCTTAGGCTACCTATCCCACTTCAAACAAAACTTTTCTAGTTTGTGTCTATGGCACAAACACTTACGATAGTCACAATGAGTTACTAATAAACTATTCCTCTCTCTCCTTTCCTGCACATTTCCTTTAGATGGATTTGGTGCAATGCTCCTCTTATTTACTTTCTCTATTGATACTAAAAGTATATTGAATCTGTACATTTTTATACTTGTATAGTATTACCAATTGAATTAGATTTATTCATAATTAGAGTAGGTCTTAGTTCCCAAATTCATGAATAATTGTCATTAAACTTCTAAAACACTGGGATTCTGATTCATGGTTTCCACATATATAAATAGATGTAGTATCAGCAGAAATGGGGTCCAAATGTGGCTGCTTCTACCCACCCTCCTTCCAAGAAGAGTTATGTCTTATAACTTAGCAGATAAATAAAGCACTTAATTATGGGATAGTCCATAGGAAATTACCTAAAAAGTAAAAGCAAGCCTTGCTATAAACTGTTGCTTTTCAAATTGACTTAGCAGAATAATGACACTTTGATGCATCAGTAATCTTACTTTCTCCATTGGCTCAGATGACAACCTTCCATGTCTTCTCGTCTTGTTCAAGTCCTTCCATTAATCTTTCAGATGAATGAATATATGAAAAAGCATTTATTAAGTGCTAACTATATGCCTACTACTGTGATAAGCTTGGGGATACAAATTCAAGAGAGGCAGTTGCTTTCTTCATGGAGCTTACATGTTAACACGAGTAGGGAAGAACATTATCTGCCATGTAGTTTAGATTAGATTTTCCTAAGGTATTTGAAACCATTCTTGAGACAGGCGTGAGCCAGTGGTGTCTCCTGGTGAGCGCAATGCACAAGACAGCCACCAAGGAGGCAGGAAGGCTGCACCCAAGTGAATCAATGTTGGTTCCTTACTGAGTGTCCTTTCAATGCACTGGCTAATTCAACTTCCAGTTATTGTTAGATGATCTATTAGTTTCTCGTTTTCTTCTGAACCTGAAGCACCAGAAGAAGTTCTGTTCTACAAATGGTAGAAGTGACAGGGCTGGATTGGAATGGTTTTGCTGAAGTGGGGAAAAGGGGATGCAGAGAAAGGCAAGCCCTGGGTGGTCTCCTTGCTTATTGAGGGGGGTAACGGGTACATATTGTGAGAAAATCTCATTGTTCCACGGGGATTAGAGAGACAGAGAGTGAGATGTAAACTGACTGTGGGTGTTTAGCAATTAGAGACCTATGTGAGTGTGTTCCATCTTTAGGAATCATGCACTGATAATGATAAATGCTATAAACTACCATTTGATGAATTTGTATAATTTTTCTATTTGGGTATAAATAGTGATCTCCAGGCTCACCAGCTGTGGCAGGCTTGAGCTTTTTCTTAAGAATGGAATGCAAAAATTGTCTAAGAACTGTTCTGAAGGAACACATCAGGATTTTTTCTATTGTACTTGGAGACCTTTATTGGTATTCTCTGGTTAAAGGCACTGGGGGAGCCCCATGAAGGGACAATGCTTGATCTTCTCCAGGAGCCTAGCAATCTTTCCAGAACTGGGGATGTGGACAAATGTGCCACATGGACAAGTTGATCTGCTGAGGACAGGAGACACTAGATCAGTTTAAAAAGAGCAGAAGAAGAGACTGCTTCCATTCTTGCTCCTGTGAACCACAGTTTCCTTTGTCTCTGGAACTTCCAGTTAGGGATAGGTGGATTGACTCCCTGCAGAGTGGATCCTAGTACATGTCCCAGGGTGGGAGGGGAAAGCACAATCACCCTCAACAGTGTTTGGCCTGGCACAGCAGAGTAAAGTTCAGGCTCTGGTAGTGGCAGCTCCCATTGGAGCACTTGGCTCTGCCATAGAGAGGTACCCCTTAGACCTCAGCAGGGGCAGCATTTGCAGCAGCACTTAGCCTGGCAGAGGACATGGCCCTAAATCTTGGCATGGGGTGGGCAGAGATAGTCCTTCCTCAGTATCAGAAGCAGAGCAGGCAATGGTGTGGGTGCCAAGGAATGGGCACTGGTTTGTGCCACAGCAAAGGCAGGACCCATGTAGCCCTTTTCTTACTGTAATCTGGAACTGACTGGGCTCTCCCCATATTGCTGCCAATATAGTAATCATTAGTTGCTGGTTAATTCCTTCTTAGAGCTGATTTAGAGAACCAAAGTGTAGCACTGATGGGAGATGGAGTGTTAAAATTGTCTCCAAGTCCTTTGGAAGAGGGGAGCAGAGGCCTCTATAGGGACGCATATTTAGTATTCCCCATATATGCCCCTCCTCCCTAACGGAACTCCCAATTCTTGGTTGGCGGATCAAGGAACATGGAGTAGGAAGTGGTACAGGATGAATCTCAATATTGACCCTTGCACTGGGACAGGCTGCATGCATGACCTCTTAGCTACCTTTGGAGAGATGACCCTGACCCAAGATGAGGATCAATGACTGTGCCAGAAGTAGCATCCTCTGTGCTGTGGCCTTCGTGTTCCTGGTGTTGCTCCTGTTCATCATCACCGCTTTCCACTGGGACTCCCACTGTGAACTGCAAAGATTTGGTATCACCCACCACAGGCCCTAGATTGTTAAGATCTGGCCCTTCGTCCTTCTCAGGTATAGGGGAAGATGAAACGTGGAATTTCTGGTCTTCATTCACTTCTGTAGTCAGTCACTCCTTCATGGGGTCATTATTACATTATTTATCTCTTTTTTTTTTTCCTGTTTTTCTTTCATCTTCACTAAGCTCTTCTTCCAGTGCTGCCTATAGTAGTAGACTTCTAGTATCCCTGAAATGAGGGCTGTCTAGTAACGGCTCTAAAGCCATTGAAGTGGTGGAAGATTCTCTGAAAACCTTTGGAACTTTGCTACCAGGTGGTAAGGTGTGGCAGGAATATTAGATGCCACTCAGACTAGACTAGCTTTTCCTTTCCATACAGAAACTCTCCGTGAGACTTAACTGACTGAGGAAACTAAGGCTCTTTGCCAGGGGTATAACTTCCTCGTGGCTGGGCAGACTGGGGGTGGGGGGAAGGGGCAGGCAGTACAGAGAGGCATAGAAGTTATACTTATGTCAATCAACACTGTGTCCTTATTGAGTCCTTTCTATGCTATGGTTAAGGTCACTTCATCTTAAAAACTGTTAGGCAGTTAAGTGTCTATGAGTGTCTTATGTCATTACAACTCTGAACCTGAAGCACCAGACTAGCCTGAATCAGGCTGGGCCTACCATAGGGAGACAACGCAAAAAAAAAAACGGTGGTCAAGGGTGTTTTCTCCTTTTACTGAATCTGGTGAATGGAGCTACATAGCAATCAACTGACAAGCCTTTTCCAGAAGTAATGATATTGTTGATTTGATTGCAATTCACAAAGAACATCAAACCAACACAGAGGCCTTTGTAGGTAGAATTTGGTAGAGACCAGTGCAATATTTGGGCTATCCATTTGGTATTCATCATTTTCACTTCATAATAGTATGCTTTATTTTATTTTTTTTAAAGACATCCAGGAAATCCTAACAGAAGATGAGATTCCATTCTTTCAATGTTTATTTTTAAGTCAACAAAATATTGACTGTCCTTGTTAAATTGGTATTCTTCAAAGTGATTACACTTTGAAAAGAATCTGAGCTAACAAAAACTTGACAGTAGTCTTTTACAACATTACTGGACCAAGTGGTTTCTCCATTGTGCACTAAATTTTTAAATGTGAAGATTCTGATAAATGGGCAAAATTTATGCAAGGTGATTCCAGGACATCAAAGTAAATCAATGCCAAGAGAAAATATGTTTTAACATTTAAAGGTTATAAAACATTTTAATCAATATTTTAGACTTTCCATTATGGGGTCTTAACCCCACTGAGGCATTTAGGAACAATGCCTTATCTGATGTCCCATGGAGATTTCATAAAGGGATTAAATATGAAGACATGAGCTTGAAGTAATGGGAGGAGTTTTCCTAATTTTATTCATAATGGATATTGTAAATGTTGATATCACAGACATGACACGGCCTAACGATTTTGTGTAATTAATTTTCCATTTAAGAAGAGCATTCAGCTCAGAATATTTCCTTATTTCTTACCTGAGACTTCTCTGACTTTTTCACCATGCCCTTATGCCTCTCCTCTCCCCCATCTTTTGCTTTTCAGTTTTCTTTTGTGTTTTGTCTTCTCCTGTTAGTCTTTAAGTTCTTTGAGGGCAGGAGCTGTGGTTTTTTTTTTTTTTTTCACATTTGTATCTACAGCACTTAGCACAGTATATAGCATACAGTAGGTGCTTAATGGATATTTGCTGACTGGCTGACAGCATAGTTAACTGGACTTGGAATACACTCATCATAACATGGACCAAAGCCATGACTTTGACCTCAGTAGCAAAGTGCTTCTATCTAGAGTTTCCCAACTATTTTCAGTCATAGTACACTTGTAAACATTGTGTGGGTGAGGCAGGGGAGGGAGAAAAGGGAGGACTTAGCTTCAGTGAACTTGCATGGAATTTCGTTTCACAGAAGAGACAGCCCAACACAAGTTCTGATAATGAAAATTTTCCCTTCCCTAGAAATTTACAGGCTAGCTGATATATCACGTTTAAATTCGTCATCACTGCCTTGTCTCTGTCTCTCTGTCTTTTTAACCAAACTTTTGATTTCATTATGGTAAGAAATTCCTAGAAAGGAAACTTGTTCTTATCAAAGCTGGCCTATACCTGCTTGGCAACTCAAAATTTTAGAGAGTTGCCTCGGGCACAGAAATTAAATGATTTGCCCAAGGTCATTATCTATGTATCAAAGACAGGACTTAAACCCAGGTCTTCCATTCTCCAAAGCTGGCTTCTTATTCACTATGCCACCTTGTCTCTTATCCTGAAACATTTTTATAAGCATCTTTAGGAGCTTAAGAGCAGCTGGTTATTTAGTTATATAAAATTATTGCTTTGGCTACTTATGGAGATTAAAAGTTAATTTTTAAGTAAAGTTATATTTTCCATGAATCATGCTTTTGTATATCTGAAGATATTTTTAGGAACTTGAAGTGACTTTTGTTTTCTGAAGTGGTTTCCCTCCTAATCTTTATCTTCTTCTTTCCACAGTTACGGTTTTTCAAAGTATCTTCTAAGATTTGTGCTTTTGGCTTCAGATACAGAGAGGAAGCTGTCAGAAACTGATGATGTGGCAGGTAGGCAGCCACCAGAAGATTCATCCTGTTTCTACAACGTCTTTGTGACCCACCAAAGTAATTGAGGAGACAGTGACCAGTCAATTAAGCTAACTAGTCATAACGGTAAGTCAAAGTATCAATACAGAAAGCTAAGTACATACCTGGTAGCTAGTGCCTTTCCAGATCTTTTTTACTTCCTTACGTCTCCAAGCAACAATCACAACAGTAATAAGTGTGCAAGGTACTAAGTAAAGAAGAGCCGGCTGCCCCTGCTTCATTAGTATCAGAACTATAAACGTGAGCACCATGCCCACAGCATAGGCTGCAAGAGGAAGAATGCTACATTTTAGTCTTTTACATTCACAGGCACTTGTGCTGGTATTTTAAAAATTACTGAAGACTTTATATTTAAACATTTTGAAGACCCCAGCAAACTAGCTTCTATTTACAGTTTTAAGATTGTTCTGCTCAAAGCTTTTTGAAAGCTAATCCCACAATCTGTTAAAAGTTAATAAACTGATTAGAGTGTGTGCATATTATTAGTTTAATTATTCATCAGTGATAAAAATAGTAACAGTAATGCTGCAGTTATCTGGTATCACCAGAGAAGGAATTGTTCCATAGTCCAAACAATTAAAATGTAATTATTCCACTGAGTGACAATACTTTGTTTCAACCACTTTGGATAGTTAAAAAAGTACTACAGACTTTGCAGACTCCTTAAACAGGAGAAAAATATACTGAGAAGTAGTTAAGCTTTTTTGGATGATCCAAAGTAACCATTTTGAACACACAATCATAGAATGTTAGAGCTGGAACAAACCTTGGACATCGCTATAGGCCAATCCCATAATTTTACAGAGAAAGAAACTGAGGCCCAGAGGAGTCAAAGGTCAAACAAGCTCCCCAGTCCAGTGCTTCTTCCATTATATCAGCATGCCTTTTAAAATGCCATATTATCTGATAACTTTAGGGCTTACTGAGATACAGAGCTGCATGACTCTAGCCTATATTTTTAAAATTCTTTGGTTTGATGTTTTCCATTTTAATTTCCTTTAAAAAAAAGCTTTTCTCATCTTTCTTACTGTTAGACTACCAACTATCTTTTCTGTAAGTGTGATTGAGTATAATAAAGCTCCTTCTTTGGCTTGTTTTGATTTGCTATGGGCTAAGTAACTAGATCAGGGAGTTTGTTATAACTGTACCTAAAGTGGACGAAAAGGCGGTGAGTAAAGGCTAGAAGTGCCATCCTGTGAATGAAGGGTGTGTACTTTATTCTTGGATGTTTGCTCAGAAGTCTTCATGGGTATTTCCTGGTTGCTGCATGTGTACTAGACAATTGCAGTTCCAGGATAAGTGAATTCCTAATAAGCAAATTATTATACTTTATATTTAAATGAATCTTCTTTTGCTTTCAAATCTATTTTTGGGATTGGGCGGTAGACTCAGGACAACCTGTGATTTCTTTGGCAGAAGGAATTCCCAATTAGGAAATTCCCTTTTACCAAAGAAGAGCTATACTTGCTTTACCAATTAATAGCCTTAGGAAGTTGCCTAGAAGCACTAAGAAGTGAGTAAAGTGATTTTCCTGGGGTCATGCAGTCGATCTCTTTGTAAGAGGAATGGCTTAAAATCAGATCTTCCTGCCTCCAAAGCTGGCTCTCTGGTCACTATACCAGGCTAGCTTTCTGAAATCTAATTTTTTGCCTTATACTAATTAATATTTTTCAGTCTAATTTTCTCCTTTCAAAAATCTTGTGAATTAGGTAAAAGTAAAGCAGATATTGCAGTCTCCCTTTGGCAGATGAGTTGATTGAAGTACAAATAGTTAAGTGACTTGCCTATATTCACCCAGCTAGTTATGAGCACAGTAAGAACTATAATCTGTGTGCCTTGGCACCTAGATTCCCAGACACTCTTCTATTTGTACACAATTATGAATCAAAAAAGGAAATAAAATAACTTACCAATTACACAGGAAACATAGTAGATAGAAGAACCAACATGGATATCGAATCTTCGACAATAAGCAACCAGGAGACCTAAAAAGCCCAACAAGATTAATTTCTTAAGGGGAAAAAAAGACCTTTAAAGATGAGTTCAATTATGTATGTGTTTCAATTTTATAGTAGCAGTAAGGAATCTTGAATGCTCTAGAATAAAAGAGGCAATACAAATTTAACAAAATTTGAAACCACTAACCCTAAGATAATCTTAAGTAAGTTCTCTCTCTACTGACCTTCTAGAACTTTGTCCTCCTCTCTTGAATTTAGAATATTTTAATTTCTATTATATTAACTGTGACTATGGCTAATCCTTTATTAGAGGAGGATCACATCTTATCCTCATAGGTGTTAGATTACATCGTAAAAAAAGCCTATTTTCATAATAGTACAAGAAAGTTTGAAGTTTTAATTCTAAAACTTAAAAGGTCAGTAAAATATCAACTCTAGTTTTATAGGTGTACAGAAATAACCAGTTTCTTTTTACTTTTTCACTAAAGAGATCATTTGTAAAATTCAGTCTATGAAGAATTCTCAGAACTGACTATTAATAAATATTTATAAACACAAATGCACAGCTAGCTAATGTACACATCACATACATCAGTGGTAGGCTTGAAATATAATTGCTATTTTATTTAATCAAAATAATTTCCTTCTGTTGCCTGAATTCATAGAAGAAAAGGTTCATTTTTATTATTATTTAATTTAATTGGTTTTGGTCCCTGTTTAGTAAAAAAAGGAAGGCTTACTATAGTTTGTTGTTTTCTATTCTTTCAATTGTTGGATCACATTTATACACATTCAAAGATAACAATATTTAACATTTTGAAATGGGAAATTAAATTTTAAAATCAAGCCATGAATTTCTGACAAACTAGCAATTTTTGAAATTTTAAGTTGTTTTAAAGTCCTACCATAGAAATGATTCTCTACTTTTTCTGTTCTGTAAAAAGGGAATTACCAAGTGACCATTCCAGGCGTTATGCTAAACAGGACTACACTTTCTCAGCTTCCATAAAGGAATACCCCCATCTTCTCTCTTCTACTGGCCATGCCGAGAGAAGTACTAACTAGGACTCTTCTTTTTTAGCTGACAGGCATTACAATAGAGCTAGTACCTTCTAATGGCCTAGCTTCTCTCATAGGCATCTGATGCATAAACTGCCCATGATCAAACATGAGCTATACCTCTCAGGAGATGTGATTGGTTGCTGTAATACTGTGTATCCCTTACATGTCTGAGAGCACTGTTGTTCAAAAGTCAGGTAGAGCAGAAAAAGAGAGGATAATTAGTTAATATCTTAAGTGAAGTCTACTTCAATGGTCCAATCACACAACCATCTCTTCAAGCATGCCTCTTATTATCCTGCCCTGGTTCTTCCAATTCTACTAGATTCTTCTAAACCATCTTACATTTTACAATAGAAATTTATAAATATAATTTGTTTTATAAACAACTTTGGGAACAGTATCTTCTCTATAAACCTGTAGTTACAATGTAACTTACTAAAATTCAAGGGAAATCTGAAAAAACAAGTTAAACACCCACATTAAAAGCAAATAAAAAAAAATTATTGCAGACAACTGCTCACCTGGAACAATAATGTCTCCAAAACCCAGTATTGAAACAGGTGCTAGACACACACTCATTGCAGAGAAATATATCAATCTTGGTACTTTGATAACAACTGGCAACTGCAGGAGGAAACAATGACATTAAGCCTCATCTGAATCTTTAATTATCACATTTAAAAAGCAATGTACTGACATTAGAACTACTGGTTTACCCATTTTAATTGACATTTAAAAAGAATTTGAAGTCAGAGGACACACATTGAACACACACACACACACACACACACACTCATGATTAACAAAGCTTGAAAGAAGCAGATTATGTAGCTTTAGAAAAATGAAACCCAACACACACATAGGATTAATCCTATTAATCCAATAGCCCCACTGTCTAACTTCAATGACCAACAATATGACTCAGGTCTTGAAACAAGTTAGACTTTATTTTGGCCATCTGTTTTTTTCCCCCAAAGAAGAATCTTGTCTCAGTGGGTGTGATTTTAGAGTCCAGTGAACATATCTGAAATACAATCCTTACTTTCTCATGGGGAGCTGAGGGCTGAGCAGTGGCTTCCACCAAGTTTCCACCATTCTAGGATGAAACCCAAGTCAATAGGTATTTAATAATTTTAAATGACTAAAAAGTGGCTATATTTTGTAAGAAAAAAATTATACCTTAATATGCACTACATGCTCATCGAATTAAATGAAAAGACAAAATTATTAATTGCAGACACTATGGAAATGCAGCAAAATTGATTGTGCACACACACTCACTATAAATATGTACATTTGTGTAACACATTCCTACCTTTTCATTGCTTCCAAAAGGTCCAGCTGCAACTTCGATCATGATACTTTCCCCATTCTATTCAATGGAAAAGAACAAAGTTGTGTTCCCTAAATGATTTAACAATTTGCCACTGTTCAAGAACTCTTTGAGCACTTAGCACATTGTTCAGGACAAAGTATCTATCTGGTTAATATATGCTGAATGAATAATTAGTAAAAAATGTGTCAAAATAAGCTGCAAATGCTTTTTCTCAATTCAATATTCATGGAGAACCAAAAAGAATGTAGTCATCTAATACACACAAAAAAATACCTAGCACACTTGCTCTTCCTACAATGGTATTGATAAAACATCAGCAACTGACAGATAATAAAATGCACACAATTTAACAAAGTAAACCAAAGTACTGTTCTGCCATAACATATCATTCTGATATTCACAGTCAACTCTTCATTATTTGCATGAATAATAATGAACAATGATAATTATGAATCTTTCATATTCAGCTAACAGACTTCAAATTTATACTTTGATTTGGGTCTATGTGGATATGGTTTTCTCAAAAGTCACAACACCTATTGTATAATAATGAAATTATATTGCATAACAATTAAATGACTTTCTAAACATTTAATACTGCACATTACACATTAATAATTGCTGAATGAAACAGCATCCCAAAAGGAACTGGAAAGCTCTATAAGCCTCCTGACCTTGAAAGTTGCTCATCTTCAGTTCTGTTCCCTTTCCACACTCCAAGCTGGAATTAGCATTCTCTCCCTCCTTTTTTGCTCAAAGCAAAAGGGAGTACAAGATGGAAGGGGCGGAGGAGCAAACTTTTGTATAAACAGTTCCTGGAGATGGAACTCAGCATGGAGTTGGCAAATACTCCTGTCACTGAGCTCAGGATGCTATGGGATACAGGTCTCAAAGTTCTATCATCTCAAAGCAAAATAGGTTATGAAGGTAAATACTTATTAAAACCAAAACTGATGTTATTAAAGGAAACGTTATGACAGACTAAGGGTTCCCCCTTAACTTTGATTCCTGGGTGGGAAAGGTAATGAATTGTTTTTTTAAAGGCTCTTTTTGCTCCTGAGCAAGGTGGCAGGAGCAATGAAATTACCAGCTGTAGTGACCATTGCTTTGTCCTTCCACAGTAAGAATACAGTTTAGTTTACTTCTTTAAGAAAGCTAAGGACTTTTTTCCTCTCTTAAAAAAATACTATTTGTCATATGGGATAGCTCTCTGGGAGGGTAAGGAAGAGTAACACATGGGATACTATGATAACACAAAATAAAATATCAATAAAAACAAAACCAAAACCAAACTAAGAATATTCAAAACTCCTCCATCCATCAAACTTCTCTTCTCTATCCATCAAAAGCTCTTTGCATTGTCACCCATTCTCTCCTCCTTCCCTCATTTTGAATCTTGGTTCTGCTAGTTATTACTTATGTAACAACTTAGACAAGTTACTGGGTAAGTTAATTTACATTTCTGGGTCTGTTTCTACATATGTAAAAATGTAGGAATTAGACTACATGACTTCTAAAGTCCAGATCCAAAAACCAATGATTTCCAACTCATACAAGACTTCTCATTCTGGAAGTCTCACTAGTACCTCAAAAATGAGTGTTAAAATTGAGTTTATTTTCTTTTTGAAATCTGCTCCTAGTTATTACTTCACTATTTCTGTCGGGGGCACCATGATTTACTGAGTCTCCTACATCTGAAAATTGGTATAATTGATTCTTCTACATTCTTTACTTCTCATATCTAACCAGTTAGCACTTGATGTCTATTCTACCTACATATCACCTCTGGAATCTGTCCCCTTCCTCTCTATTCCTCCTGCTACCATCCTAGTATAAGGATAGTAGTATATACTACTTGCCTAGACTAGAGCCTCCAACCAGGTCTTCTGGCCTTCATTCTTACCTTACTTCAATCCAGCCCTCTTACCCAATCCTGTTATAATGACTACCAGACTAATCTATCATATACACAGTTATGCTTAAATAACTCCACTGCTAAATGTTTTTGAGTAGATCCTACTACTTTGGTCTCTACATTATGTCTCTCCCATATGATTGTAATAGCCTCTTATTTGGTCTCCCTATCTCAGCACTCTCCCCACTCCAATTCATCTTCATTCAGCTGCCAAAGTGATTTTTCTAAAGCACAGGTCTGACCATGTTACTCACCTGTTCTCTTCAAAAAACTCCAGTGGTTTTTCTATTACCTCCACAATTAAATATAAAATTCTACACATGGCATTTAAAGTCCTCTACAACTTGGCTTCTTCTTATCCTTCCAGTCTGATATCTTACTCCCCTCCACACACTCTATAATCTAGCTACAGTGGTCTATTTGCACGTGCATATGATATTCCATCTCTCAACTGTCTGCCTTTGCAATGGTTCTCCCTTATGCTTGGAATGCTCTTCACATTACTTTTTAGTTTTCCTGGCTTCTATTAAGACACAGCTCAAATCTCATCTTCTGCAGAAAACCTTTTCTAGTCTTGCCTTTGAGATTACCTTCCATATTAATTCCTTATATATCTTACATGCACCTAGTTATTTACATGTTTCACATTCATTAGAAAGTGAGTTCCTTGATAGTAAAAATTGTTTTTGCCTTTCTTTATATCCCTGTAACTTAGCACAGTGCCTGGCACATAATAAGTATCTAATAAAAGCTTACTGATGAACTATTAAGTCATTAAATTAAAGGAGAAGGTGACAAAATAAATAGATGCTAAGATTACTTCTTAAATCATATTGCTACATCATGATTGAATTTCCATTTAATGGAGAGTTGACTGTGATTCAATTTGCTAATGAATTCTTGAAATCCCAAACTTAAATTCATTAACACTTTCACATGCTCTAAATACATGCAATCTTATATTCCTACTTCTATACCTACTTGCCTACCTGCTATTAACCTATTAGGCTCATGGACATGATGTAGCACTTCCAAGGTTCAAACCTTCTAAGTATAACAGCAAAAATGGAAAAGTTAAGAACGAAATTATCTGAGATTAAATGGATGGTTATGTAATGAGGTGATTTCAACAGCCTAAGAGTGTAAATTTAATCCCAATATAGAAAACTTTAATAGCATTCACTTTTTTTGTTGTTGCCTTGCAATTTTATTGTAATGAATACGTCACTAGTAAACATTTCCAGTCTCCTGGGGCTAAGAATGAAACAAGAAAGCAAACAATTCTTTACACATAGTAGAAGGAAGATGGAATAGTCATATATATGTCTTTTCTCCTCAGGGTTTCTAAACCTACAAGTCCCTAAGGAAAGGACCTTAGAGGTTATAGATCTTTAATCATTCTCTGTGTGCTTCTATTCTGATTGGTTACGTGGTGGGGGGCATTTCTCACAGAAATGGTTGATACGACTGAGATAAAGAGACGTGATGGCACCTGAGGATAATTGTTTATTGGTGTAAAGTTGAACACTCTCTCACTGTAAAGAGCTCAGCTCTCCCTTGCATATTTTGCTACATCTATATATCCATCTCTCTCTCTCTTTCTCTCTCTCACACATTAGCAAGTGATAAAACATAAGATACTCCCTTATAGAGTAAACATCATCTGGACAGAGACTAGTAAAAGTATTGGTTTACTGTATTGTGTTGTGAAGATTCAATAAAGCACTGTTACTATAGGCCAGATATTAAAATAGCTTTGCTATTTGGAATCTGCCACAATAATGGTATTTGCTATAATGGATTTGCTGCTTCTTATAAATGCATGCAAAGTGTTGTAAGCCCTTAGCCTGAAAAGATTTGGTGGGGCTTATATTATGGTCTAGAAGATAAGAATTTTAATAAAAACTTACATTACAATAGCACCAAGCACTAAGCACATAAGCACTAATATGTTTACGTAGGTCAAGCGATCCTCAGCTACTGAGATTCTAGGCAAGTTACTTCATTTTTAGTCATGTTTGCACTGACTATTTCATAGGGCTGTTTAAAGATCAAATGAAATAATGTATGTTTTTCATGAACATATAATGCTATATAAGTATGTTATTTTTTTCCATTCATATATGTAGCCTCATCAATGTGGCATTTATAAAAGTGAAAAATGCTAGTAAAATATTGTAGGCTGGTGATAAGTTCCAAATATAATTTTTCAATTCAAAATCATTTGGAAGAGAGCTATAATTCATTATCACTAGGGCATATCCCTGAGATTATAATCTATATTATATGTAATAAAGGCTTTCATTATAAATTAAGAGATCACTGGGAAAGAAAGAAGGAAATAAATGGTGGGATGAGGTGGGTTTAGAAAATCAGACTTGGTATGGATAGGCAAAAAAAAAATGAGTTAGGAAAGGAAAAACATGATTTAGAAATTCAAGAGAAAGAAACACAAATCAAGAAAGGATGAGTGAGGAGTAGACAAAGTAGGAGTGATCAAGTAATGATAATAAAGCACCTTTTTAAGTTGCTGGATGAAGGAATAAAGGGGGGGAAAAGTCAGCACCATACCTATGAGTATCTCAAACTAGAGACAATTTTTTAGTTAAGAATACACAAAAAGTACAATTATGCCCTCCATTAAACTGTTTTAATTTCAATAGTAAGAATTCTCAAAATATTTCAAAATGGGGGGAGGGGATTCATAAGGGTATTTCAATTTCATGGCAAAATTCCCAAGCATGAACAATCTAATGGACTGAATAAGTGTCTTATTTCTCAGAATGTTATGTATAAATTTCAGAAATATTAACATACCTTTGTGATGAATGGTGTTATGAAAACAAAAAATACATCATAGATGAGAAGGAGGACTAGAAGTATTACACACGCCTGTCAGAGAAAAAAAAAATTAGAGACTAAGCTTCCCACATCCTAAGAAAGAACTGATAGTATTTTGAGACAATCACACGTCTGTACACTCATTAAAAACAAACAGGGGGCTATCTCCAGTCGTCCTGATCTATATCTCACCAATGGACCCAGATGGCTCTGGAGGAGAAAGTGAGGCTGGTGACCCTGTGCAGCCCTTCCTCTCTCAATCAAAGTCAATTGCAAGTCATGTCATTAACTCCCTGACATCATGGTCCTCTTTGAGAATGAAGGACAAACACAACCTGTGAGTAGTCCAAGCTGCCTGAATGGGGACCCAGCTGGCCTGTTCCAGGTGGGGCAACTCAGCTCATCCTCCCCTTTCCTCTCCCTTCCCCCATCCCTTTACCTGAAAGTGTTCTGCCCAAAGGAAGGTAATTTGATGGCCTAAAGCTGCCTACTTAACTAGGGGTTTACTAGCTAGATTTTTCTCTAAAACACCAAGCCTTAAACACAATTCACTCTGGAGCTTATAGAGTGGACAACAATAGGTCCCTGCCCAAGCACCACTTAATGGTTATTTTTTGACACTCCTTGCTCAGAGTGAATGAAACAGAAACTGTTTCTCTCTTGGTGAGCAACCTTGAGGGTCTTCCCCTCCCAGCTTGATTCTTTTTTTTTGATTGATTTGATTAAAGGGGCCATCTCTAGGCTCACTCCTTAAAGAGGACTATTCACTGAATAGGTGATGCCTCACTCAAAGTGAGAACTTGAAAAGACTTTAGCTTAAAAAGGCCAAGGTCTCCCACTGCGTGGAGGCCATCTCCTGATGGCGTCCTGATCTATATCTGGCCACTGGACCCACATGGCTCTGGAAGAGAAAGTGAGGCTGGTGACCTTGCACAGCCCTCCCTCACTCAAATGAGTCAATTGCAAGTCATGTCATCATCTCCCTGATGTCATGGTCCTCTTCAAGAACAAAGGAGAAACCACACAACAACAAAAAACAAACAGACCAACCCTCACACAACTGCTATTTCTAATTTTGTTCTATAAAGCAAAAAGGATTTTGTTTTTCTTTTTACCATTTTCATTTCTTTGAATATCACTGATCCAAAGCAAAGTCCTTTGTTAAATTTCTCCATTTTCTACAAGGCTATTAGGTATGTTATCATTCAAACAGGCAGTACAGTGTGGTAGGAAGAGTAGTAGACTGGGGGTCAAAAGACCTAGATTCAAGGCTCAGCTTCCTGAACTTACTAAGCTGGGTGACCTTGGTGAGGGTGTGGGCCTCAATGTCCACAAATGTGAAGTGGGGAAGATCTAAGTACTTTATATTACCTACTTCACACGGTTGCTGTAAGGGTCAAGTAAGATCATACACAGAAAGTACTTTGTAACTGTAACACACTTTAAAAATATGATTTGATCTTATTTTATTATTGCACATAATTAGTGTACTTTGGACAGGGCAACAATATACTCTACCTTGAAGTTGGGTAATTTCAATGTTTTAATTAGATTCAGACAGAAAGCCATTCCCAAAAGATCTTGTAAAATCCAGGCCCATCTGAAATCAGACATTAATTTTCTTATTCACAGTTATTTTAAAATGGATCCTCACAAAATAAAGAGGTCACAGAGAATAATATGTCTAACAAAATCAATACAATTAACATTAAGCACCTACTACTGTAGATAAAATAGTTGGGAGAAAAAGAAGAATGAAAAACTAGACTGGCCCTCAGGAAATTTGTAATTTAAGAGGATAAATAAGGCACACAAATCATTATAATATAAGGAGAAATTGCAGAAGAAGGCTCTCTTTCAAGGAGAAGGGAAGCCAGATATGGGAAAGGCTTTATGAAGAACAGCATACTTGAGAGTTAGATCCTGAGAGAATGGATGGAGCTCAGCATTCAGGAGATGGGTGAGGAAGGTATAGTCGAGGCATATGAATAAAGTCACAGAGATGGGAGAAGGAAAGAAGAAAACAGAGGATGGTGTGGATTCTAATTTGACTGGGATGTAGAAATTGTGAAGGGAAGTAATGTAAGATAAGGCTGAAACAGGAGGTTGGAGCCTAATTGTAGAAAGAGTTGTATGCTACTATAAAGGACTTTAATGGGGAGTTAGTGAAGGTTTTGGGGTTGAGAAGAAATATGATTTCAAAATTATTCTGGCAGCCATATGAAGATTACATTGGAAACGAGCGAGTAGTGGCAGGAAGACTATTCAAGACTATTCAACACAATTATGCCAAGCAAAGATGGTCATGAATTCTTGAACTAGAGTGATTACAAGTTAGATTTGAAAGGAACAAGTATGAGATTTTGGAGGTTGAATCAAAAGGACTTTACAATTGATTGTATATGGATAATAAATGACTAGAGCAGGTCAAGGATGACTCAAAGGTTTCTCAAAGTTGACTGGGAGGATGGTTGTACTGTCAACATAAATAGAGAATTTAAAGGAACTGGTAGGCTTTCTGTGGAAATGATTTCAATGTAACCATGTTAAACTTAAGGCACCAGCAAGGCCATAGATAAAGAGGTATCTAGCAGGCAACTGGAAATGAACTCAGAAGAGTTAGAATATTGGAAAGTCATCTTCATGGAGCTGTTAAATGAAGGCATGGGAATGTATGAAACTGCCAATAAAGAAAAGGGAAAACGGCCCAGAACTTAAATCCCTGTGATGTGACTACTGATGTAGCATGGTGTATTGGTATTGGACTTAGAATCTGGAAGACATGGGTTCAAATTCTGCTTCAGACATTAGCTGTATGACCCTGGGCAAGTCACATAAACACTCTGGGCTTCAGTTATCTTATGAAAGCAGTGGGTTGGATATGATCTCCAAGGTCCCTTCTAGCTCTAAATTTATTATTTTATGATTGTTTACTGTTACTTTTGTTAAAAAAAATAAGAAAACAATATTTCCTACATGTACTACAACAATGATATGCTAGAATACTGGTCACTATGATGAGAAAAAGATGCAATAATGCTAACTTTGTTTTTAAAATGTTGAAGAATAACTTTCCTAAACAATAAGCTAACATGAGCATTTTATTCTAAAATTATTTTTAAAAATTTCTATCAACCTTTAACAATATGTTAATAATACATTAAATGATCTTTATCTTCTTTACTTTTAAGCCTGCATTTAAACATGAAATAACAGTTTCCAATGTTTTTGTATATTTGAATCCAAATCAATCAATTTCAGAACTGTTTACCTGACATGGTTTTTCCTGAAAATTCATTCTTTAAAGACCATGATATTCTAGGATAAAAGCCATAAATTCCTCAGCCAAGTAGATGATTAACTGGGTGAAATGTGTAACAATCTGCCTCTAATATAAAACAGTAAAAATTGATCTCCTACCTGTCATCATTTCGAAATACAGCCCAAACAACAGCCAAGGATATGCAAAATGCTGCAATAAAGAGGAGTCTCACTTCAAAGCTTTTGCTGCCACATACAATCCTAAAACAAACAAACAAATGAAAACAAATGGAGAGAATTTAGTTTGCCACGTAGTTGAAAACAGATTGGGGGTAGGGGGAGGAGGATTAGTTAGGGTCATAATAGAGCCAAAAGAAATATAAAAACAGCCATTCAGTACTAACGCTGCTGCAATAACCACTAGTTTCCCTTTTAAATAAAGTGACTAGTAATGAAATGTTTAAATGTATGATATTTTGATATTTCTTCTTTTTTTTGCATATAGCTTAAATAACTAATAGCAACATTCTACAGCTGCTCAGAAAAAAATTCATACCTGCATCGTCCACATGGTATTTTCCCAATCAGTGGTGCGAGGCAATTGTATAAACTCATTGAAGATGCCAAGCAGAAAATTGATATCATAACATAGACTAGAAAAAAGGAGAAATATTTAATGAAAACAGAGGAAAATGTCAGTAAAATGCTGTTATGTGGCATAAAATTTCTGTACAAACACTGTATTTCAATTGATTTGTTTTTAAAAGCTATTTTAAATAGATGCTCAAAGAACATTCAATTAGACTGACTAGACTGCAACGTGGTGTTGTCTTCCACTGTATGTTTATTTAGGGTTTGTAAAAGGAATGGAAAAGTTACCTGCATGTCAGTAGTTGTTTGAAAACAACTCATTCTAAAATTTAAGCTAACAATCACGTGAGATCTAATAAAGCAAGTCTAACAATATTTATTTCAAGAACAGGAAAGAATGAATTCCTTTATATTGCTGGCTTGAGATACATAATAATGTGTATCTAATAATCTGAAAATATCATATAAATTACTTCTGTAGGTTTATGTATATAGGTTATAGGATATAACTTGATCCATTCTATGGTCATATCCATGTAATAAAGAACCTTTTTGACCCACATGTACAAAAATATTTATAGCAGTTCTTTTTTTGTGGTGGCAAAAAACTAGAAATTGAGGGGATGCCCATCAATTGGGGAATGGCTGAACAAGTTGTGGTATATGAATGTAATGGCATACTATTGTGCATAAGAAATAAGACTTCAGAAAAACCCGGACTTATATAAACTGATGCTGAATGAAATAAGCAGAACCAGAACATTGTACACAGTAACAGAAACACTGTGTGATGATCAACTGTGACAGACTTAGCTCTTCTCAGCAATACAATGATCCAAGACAATTTCAAAAGACTCATGATGGAAAATGCTATCCACATTCATAAAAAGAACTATGGAGTCTGAATGCTGATTGAAGCAAACTATTTTCACTTTTTTTTGGTTTTGTTTTTTTTCTTTCTCATGGTTTTTCCCTTTTGTTCTGATTCTTCTTTCACAATGTCTAATGTGGAAATATGATTGTACATGTATAACCTATATTATTGCTTGCTGTCTTGGGAGGAGTAAGGGGAGGAAGAGAGGAAGAAAAATTTGGAACTTAAAATCTTATAAAAGTGAGCATTAAAAACTATCTTTACATGTAACTGGAAAAAAATACTATTAAGTGGGGGGGGAAAGAACCTTTTCCTAAGAGTTCTAATATAGTTATCAATGTTTAATACTCATGTATTTTTATTTAAAATTATTAATAAAAGTTTTACTATTAAAATTACTAAGCTTAAAAGATTAAATTTTCTTTTTTCATCTCTCAATAATTCAAAATAACTAATTTTACTGCATAGACATTTTGACATTTCAGTGAAACCGTGAGGCCACTTTGTTGTTCAAGAGAGGATGATAAGCAAAAAGTCTAGAGCCAATGAAGTGTATAAAGAGTGGTGGCTACCCCTGGAGGGTGATTAAACAGCAAATATTAAGTGCTTACAGTGTGTAATACATTATACTAGGCACTGAGAATAAATCTAAGATGTGGATGAGATGTATACAAATAACTAATAACGGGCACATGAGAGGTTAAATTTATGAGAAATTTGAGGAAGGAGGGGTAACTTTTAGCTCAAGGTGGGTGGAGGGATCAAAGGCTTGACTGAGGAAATGGTACCTAGCCTGAGACTTTAAAGAGAAGAACTTAAACAGTTAGAGATGTAGAGAGACTATTTTCCAGGGCAGCGTGTATATCTGAGGCAGAGGAGTGGACTGGGAAAGGGAGAGGTAGGAAGAATGATATGTACAAATGAACACAGATGGAAAAAATGAAATCAAGAAACAGCCAGTAGGGGGCAGCTAGGTGGTACAGTGGATAGAGTTCCAACCTTGGAGTCAGGAAGACCTGAGTTCAAATCCAACCAAAGATACTTGACACTTACTAGCTGTCTGACCATGGGCAAGTCACTTAACTCTGATTGCCTCACCAAAAAGTTTAAAAAAAAAAAAAGAAAAGAAACAGCCAGTAGACTAGTTTGTCTTGGATCCAGAATATCTGAATAGGAGTAATGTTAAATAAGGAGAAAGGTAGACTGAAATCACATTATAGAGGGCTATGAATGCCAGGCTAAGGAGTTTGTATTTTATCTTAAAAGGCAATGGTGAGCCACTGGAAATGGAGAGTAAGGCAATCAGGTCTATTACAGTTACTTTGGCAGCTATGTAAAGAATGGCTTAGGAAGAGAAAAAAAGAGGCAGAGAGACAAGTATGATAATTTATGTGAGAGATGAGGGCTAGAACTGTAGCAGTAGCCCAGGGAAAAAAAGGCATGGATCAACATAGTGAATACATTAAAAATGCTACTAAAAAAAGCTAAAGTACAATTGTCATAGGTTGAGAGATTTTTTTTTTTTTAGAAATACTTTCCAAAGGACAGATGAAATTAACCACCTGAATCAAGTTGTGACGTCTCAGATTCTTCACTTCCTCTTTATGCCAACATTTTTTTGAACAGTGGCTTGGCAAAAGGTTTTTGGGTGATCTTCATGAATGTTCCTCTTTCCCCATTTCCCTCTTCTTGCTATTGTATACTCTGGCCATTGTCAGACTACTACAAAAGCAAGACTGGAGAGTTTCCAAGAGGCCACGCTGGAAAGTGAATCATTCTAGCATTCATTTAAGCCCTGAGTACAAAAAAGTTCAAGCTACCCCATAGGCCACCAGGCATATTCCCGATCATATGATCTGATCCTGACCTCTAGGATAGAGGATCTAGATTAATGATAAAAGGTTAATAAACAGGGAAAGTTATTTTTAAAATAAATTTTATATATTACCAACATTACCATTTTAACTCCAAAATATAAGGACTGCACTTTTGGGGTAGGCATTATATTTGTGATAATTCATGTATCAAAAAAAACCCTTAGATTACTGTTTTAGACACTATACAATTATGTTTTGTCTGCAGAGAAGAAAAACTAGTTATACCACAGCAAGTACTTCTACCTTGCCAATAATGAATTCTCTTAGACTATATGGTATCATCTAAACTAACAAGGGTGGAAGAATTTAAAATTTTGGTTGAGGATTAAAAAGCAAATTAGATAAATGAGTTATCCAAGTTTTCATAATAAAAATACCTTAATATAAAGAAAAGAAGGAAGTTCATGGAAGTGTTAGGGAAATACATACCAAAAGTAAAAAAATATATATAATAAAGCTAATTTCTTACCTAGCCACTTGTAGAAGAAATAAAGTAAGATCATTATAACACAACAGCCAACCACAAATATTATAACTGTAAGTGGAGTAAAAGTTAAAGAGTCTTCCTTCTTTTTTGTTTCTCTTTCTTCAGTGTTTGTCACTGCCTTCATGTCCTCCCTGCACAAATACACACAAAAGCCTCAGTCAACCTCATTTGTCAAACACTTATACAAATATGTGAAGGATCTATGACCTCCTCAGCACAGGGAATTCCTAGTATAAGAATACTTTCTCCAACAGAGGTCACATCCAGCTGAGCAGATGGGTAGACTCTGGAACATAATATCATCTCCTTTATAATTTTGCCCAGAACAATCCCTGGATACATCAGTTAGAGTGGGGGTGGAGTATGAAGGGATAAGGGATCAAAGAGGAACAGGACTGTAGAAAGCCCTGGCAACAAACTTGATGGAAAAAGTCAATCTATCAACACATGAGTTTATATGGAATAAAAATAAAAACTGATTAAAGGTTCAGATAAATTCTTAAATAGCCATTTTACCATTAGTTATAAAGAGGAATTTAGGGATAACATTCCAAGGACATCATAAAAGAAAATTAACCCACTCTCTCCAAACACATCCCCAATGTCACTGTTTGAAATACAATATTGGATGAACCACTGTTCTGACTCAATGTCATTTTTTAAAACATCATTTAGGACAAACTTTTGTATCTGAAAAAGTTGACAATATTTATGACACAAAACTTAAATTAGGTCGATCACATCTCCTTCTTGCTGCATAAGGTTGTTAGGTTTAAAATACGTTTTAGCTTGAAATACATTAAAATCTAATTATTATGAATCAGTGCAATAACATAAAAACTATTGCCTTTCCTGTAGAACACTACCTTTCCCCCCATTAGTGTCCACCTTTCAGAGTTATTTCAATAACAATATATAAATTTTCCTTTCTTTAGTATCCTCTTAAGATTCTAAATTTCCTAATAAAGGGCAAGAATTGTTTCTATAACATTCTTTGTAGGGCTTCTAAGTTTCTATTTCAGTTCCCGAACTAGAGGCTGAATGACTATTGCTAATCTGATTTAGTTTAAAATAAGTTTAATACTTAGTAATGATGATTACTATGCCAAAAGATTAAAAACTTAAAAAAATGATGGAGTTACAGTATGTTTTATAATGGCTATGCGTTAAAACTTCAATTACAGATGTGTCATGTCAGTGTCTGCAATCAGCAAAGTCCGACAGATTTAACCATCCTTTCTACCATTCTTGATCCATAATTATAAGTAAGGCTGTGGGAAAACAAAGCCCACCTTCTCATTAAAATTAGATTTTTCAAAATATGAGCTCTGCTAAAGCTATGACTTATTTGTGGGTACGACCCAGCTAATTAGCCAGTTAACTTCATATTTTAAGACTCAAAATTAAATAGTCTTCATTTTTTGCTCGTCTTTCTTTATTGCCTTCATGTCCTTTCCAGCACAAAAAGACATACTTCATTTTATTGCGCTTCACTTTATTGTTTTGCAGATAGCATTTTTTTTTATTTGTGAGAACCCTGTGTCAAACAAGTCTATCAGTGCCATTTTTCCAACACCGTGCTCACATCATGTCTTTGTGTCACATTTTGGTAATTCTCCCAATATTTCAAACTTTTAAATTATTATTATATCTGTTATGGTGATCTGTGATCAATGATTTTTGATGTTACTATTGTAATTGTTTTGGGATGCCACAAACTATGCCCATATGAGATGGTGAACTTAATAAATGTTGTGTGAGTCTTCTGACTGCTCTCTTCTGGCCTCCCTATTCCCTGAGATACAACAATATTGAAGAATATTACACAGACTTAGTTGATAAAGCAGTGGCAGGGTTTGAGAGGGTTGACTCCAATTTTGAAAGAAGTTTACTAAAATGCTATCAAACAGCATCACATGCTACAGAGAAATCTTTTGTGAAAGGAAAAATCAATCGAAAAGGCAAACTTCATTGTTACCTTAAAGAAACTGTCACAGCCACCCTAACCTTTAGCCACCACCAACCACCCTGATCAGTCAGCAGCTATCAACATCGAGGTAAGACCTCCACCAGAAAAAAGATTACTACTTGCTGAAGGTTCAGATGATGGTTACCATTCTTTTTTTTTTTTAACCAATAAAGTGTTTTTTAATTAAGGTATGTACATTGTCTTTTTTTAAAGACATAAACTATTGTACACTTAATAGTATATAGCTACTATAGCACAGTATACACATAACTTTTATCATGTACTGAGAAACCAAAAAATTTGTGCGATGTGACTTGTTTTATTGTGAAATTTGCTTTATTGTAGTGGTCTGGAACCAAACCCATAATATCTCTGCAGTATGCCTGTATACAAGAACCTCATTCAATTTTTTTTTTTTTGGGCTAAACATTCACACAAATACTTGAAGGATCTATGATGATTCTTGATATAGGGACTCCCTTGCCCTTACCTAATAATAAGAAAACACAGAACTGCAGGTATAGAAATTAGATGTAGTTGAAAAAAGTCTGGACTTCAAAAGACAATTCTGAAAGCAATATATACCATTTCTCCTACTTTCTTAATAAATGAAATGTATTTTGAAACTTAGTAAAATAAACTGGAGCTGCAGTGTGACTCTGAACTTGGGAGTCTGAAAGACTGGTTCAAATCCCACCTCTGACATTTAATAGCCTGTGACCATGGGCAAATCACTTAACATCTCTGAGCCTATAGTAACTCCTCTAAGAATATAAGTTAGAGATGAGTGGTAATCTGTGTCCTGTATAAAACATTCCAACACAGAAAAAAAATTAAAATTCTTTAATGTATTGATATAAATTAATTTATAATCAAATTTTTTTGCAAAACATTAATCTCATATAGGTAGATATTTATAAGTCTAAACTTCTGTCACTAACCATATCAACAAAAAGAATTTTTAAAAGCATGTCAGAATAGAATATGTTACAGTTGATCAATTGGAACATCACCAACCAGAATCTTCAAATGAGGTTTGTGTGTTTATTTTGGGGGATGGAGGAAAGGAATTAGATTTCATAGCAAACTGCTGAAACACAGCAACACATATTCATACAACACCACCAACCTACAACTACTTTTGGGAACATCCTGGAATTAGTATGCGTTCAGTTCAGGCTCCTCTACTGGCCCTAAGCATAGTGTGTGTTGATGTCCAGAATCAAGACTGTCATGCAACACACTATCCTGAATGATTAAAAAGAATTAGTGACATCTAGTTTCTCCCTCACTATCATGGAGAAAGCCTAGACTAATTGTTACCTTTGTCTGATACCGATTTTATAATGACTTTTACTATCCGTTCAAATATGGCTCCTGCTGTATAAGGTCTCAGCACTTCACTAGGTGAGAAAGCAAACTTCAGATTTGCTCATGATCTCTTTCAAGCTATTTTGGGAACTGTACAAAAGAGCTGTCACAAGAAGTGAACTTAGGAAAAAAAAAACACATTTTATTCATCTTTTAGTTCTTCCAAAGTTGAAAATATCAAGTCCTACTTCTAAGGAGAAAAAAACAAAACAAAAAGTCTCTCTCTCTCTCCTCCCCTCCCCCCCCCCCCTCCCCTAAAGTTACAGGACACAGAAAGATTTTTTCTGGGATGGGTGAGTGCAGAGGACTAGGAGGGAAGATGGCCAGCAAAAATCCCTCACAAATACTTAAAAGCAAAAAACAAAAACCTGTTCAACAGTAAGGGTGATAAATACAGGACAATGCAAGACAACTGAAAATGAAGAACAGCAGGAAAAAAAAATCACTAAATTATGCTTATGATACTAAGGGAAGACAACATACAAACACATTTAAAAAATATTTTTTACATAAATCAACTGTCTGAATTGCTAGAAGGGATACAAGTTGAAAGAATAAAAATGCTTTTAAAGTCTCACCCTAAAAAGCAAGCAGTAGTCTTGGTCCACTAATGGGAAAAAGTGAGAGAAGCTCAGTCTAAGAGGGTGAACCTCAAGAAGGGAAGAGAAACACCTAAGGGCAACTATCACTTCTGTAGGAAAAACTTCAAGAAAACAGTCTCATTAAGCAAGAAGTTTGGAAATGAAAGGGTCTATATACTTTCAGTCATCTTTAGAGAGGGTCCACTTGGCACTACTCTGCAATGCATTCTTTAAAAAGTAGCTAAAAATAAAGGAAGATTAAGGGTACTTTTGTTCTGTTTCAAAGAGACCTGTAATTTCATCAGTGTGCAGAGTCCCTGGTGAGGAAACTCCTTCTGCCAGTGGAGATCAGCAACAGTTCTGTGAATTACAGCCTTAGAGAATTGCCTAGAGCACCAAGAAGTTAAGTGACATGCTCAGGATCACATAGCTATTATGTGTTGAAGGGGGGACTTGAGCTTGGATTTTTTCTGATTCTCAGCTATTTTTACCATTACTAATGTCACATTTATACTGAACTTTCAATTTACAAATCACTTTCCTCGTGGTGACCTTTTAAGATAGGTAAATAATTATGTGAGAAATGTACGTAACTTAGCTCTTTAGGGGACAACTATTAAATATGAGCTAAGTAGGGTAAGAGGGAACTCCTAGAGCTCATATCATGTATTAAGAAATATTACAAAGAGTTTATCTTTCTCTCTCCTAATTATGGAGTTGTACCGACTGGCAGAAAATAAAAAGAGTTTTAAGATGTTTGAAAATGGTTAAGTGTTAGCTTAACCAACTCCTGGTATTATTATTCACTGCAAAGAAAAAGTTTTAGAAGTCATTTTTAAAAAACAATGAATATTTGCAAAAAATCACATTTATAGTACTGTCTAGATACAAATGCCTTCAATAAGGTTTTAGGTATTTATTTTTCAGCATTTTATTAAACTAAAGAACACTAGGCAGTTTTATGGAGAGCAAGAAAATATTTTTCTACAATGTTTGCCTCAATTCTACATTTTAAACTGCAATTTACCTTTAAGTTAAAAAAAAACCTTGTCTTAAATCAGCTTTACATATAGTCAACCTGCCCAAAGAGATCAAGCATAGTTTCTTCCATATCAACTTGGTGTTAAATGGATTATGCTTGAGATTAGTGATCTGTTTATAATGGTATTTCAACTCTCCATCCTGAAGAAGTCTCCATGTGGAACCTGGGACCTTTTGCTTTCATTTCTTAAAGTAACTAAATATCTTCCATTTGACAGAACAATCTGATTTTGAGCTGGCTCTCAACAAGTTTTTGCAACTCACTAGACCCCAGTCCTTTTTTTTCTTCCTCTCTTCATTTACTTGCTAAATCACAATGTTTATATGGTTTATATTTCTATTTTCTAGGAAAATCTTATACCTGGTCAACCAAACAATCGATAAGCATTTATTAAGCATCTACTATGTTCCAGGTACTGGGCATAAAAAGACAAAATTAAAGTTTCTTTTCATAAGGAGCTTATATATTTATTGGGAGAGACAACATGTATGCATGTAAGTATATACAAAAAAGTTTTAAAGGTAATTTTGGGGTGGATGTATTAGATCTTTGGTGGGAGGAATCAGGAAAGGGCTCGTGTAGAGAGGGCTCATGTAGGTGGCATTTGAACTGAACTTTGAAGGAAATTAGGCATTCAAAGAGCTTGCAAAAGTGAATTACACTCCAAAAATGGGGGACAGTCTATGTAAAGGCACACAATAATTACTTCAAACACTCTTTCAAAATAGTCTAGAAAAAGAAGGATGGTTGAAATCAAAGGTTTTCTCCATAAACAAAATAAGACAATTGATTATTGTGGAAGCTACAAAATCTAAAACTGGATGAATGACATTTTAAAGTCAAGATAATAAATTAAAATGCCACAGCAACATTCCCAAATGTTATGTTACATGAATATTATATGTTACATGTCATATGAATAAATATTTTGTCCTTAAATACATAAAATTTCTAATTCTTTCACATAATGTTTTTTTTAAAAGATAAGGGAAAACCACTCATATGTACATGAGCAGAGGTGATTAAAAACAGCCATCTTATCACTCTTTCCAAATCAATATTTAAGTTCATTTTTCTAGTACCTTTCTTTTACTCTCAAGATTTTCCTCTTAATCTGAGTCAATTTTTAGTACTCACAGATACTAAAAGGGCATCTTAAATGATGATAGAGAAGATGTATATTCACCTAGTTAAATGCAAATGTATCTTAAACACATGACAGAATTACAATCTATCCTTAGACACTGACTAGTTGTATGACCATGGGCACATCAGCCTAAGCTTCCTAATTCATAAAACAGAGATAATAACTGTAGTATGTATACCTCACAGGGTTGTTATGACGCTCAAATAAGATGATGTATGTAAAGTTCTCTACAAAACTTAAAAGGGTCATATCACACTCTTCTTGTTGTGTTGTTTTTGACAGAGACCAGATAGAAAAGGTCTGGGTACAAGTCATCCTGTTATTCTTTTATATTTCATGTTCTATGGATTACTGCACAGGTGGATAAAATAACTTTTTTTGGGGGGGGGGTGTAATTGAATAAAAATAATGGGTTGCAAGGTCACCTTCTGTAGGGTCACTGAAAACATCTTTGAGACAACTCCAGAAGCAGACAGGGTGATGGAGGTGATATGTACTTCATCCTATTTCCACATGGTTTTGATTTCTTCTTCTGGGTGCCTACATTTTAAAAGCTTTTCATTTCAAGTATCCTGGATATTATGAGAGTTTGATATGGCAACATCTAATAAAAAACTGTTCTTAAATTTTTACGGAAAAATATTATGTCCAGGAGATGATGGGCAAGAGTTTTGCTTGTAACGGTACCCTGGTTTCAGTATTATTATCATTATTATTATTTTTTCTGGTTTGAATAGTTTTCCTATTAGTAGTAATAAATCTAGATTCCTCCTTTAATATTGTGTTTTCTGTCAGGGTATATATTGAGATACAATTTAGAAGCAGTTAAGGCAGAAAATTTGTTTTGTTTGATCATGCATATTTGCAAGAAGTCCTTTTTTTTCTTCTCAATGGGAGAGGCAGGAGGTAGGAGGAAGAAAAAATAAGTATTTTTTAATTGAAAAAAATTAAAGTAAAAAAAATTCTATTTTTCAATTTCTCTTAGGTCAAAGAGACAAATTTATAACATGGCTGACCTGAATTCGGGTACAATACATGGAACAGAGAATAATAACTAGCCTTTTCAGAAATCATCCATGACCACGATTTCAGTACCAAACATAAGCTTTTAGGCCAATATATCACAAAGGATGGCAGTCTTAAACTAAAGAATCAAGGAGAATAAGTTTATTGTTTGATTACTCCACTGGTTTTCCCCTTACTTTATTTTCTAATGTTTGAAGTTTTGAAATAATAACTTGCAAATTGAGGGCTAATTTATTTTGAAAAGGGACATATATTCAAATACTAATTCTCCATCATGATGTAGGTAAGCAATGGTGCAAACATTAAGAATTATTTGGTTTTGGAATTAGATTTCCTACTTTTATAAAAATGTGTCTGACATTTTCAAAATTCAAGACTCTAAAAAAAGAATGACCATTATAAATACCTAAATCAGGAAAAAACAAGAAAGCTGCTCAGTTTTCCCATGTTTAACTCCTTTCTGCTTTCTATTCCTTGCTAAGCATCAAAGTCCCAGTGGTAAGCAGAGTGGTTATATTTATTCACAGCTTTCTAGGAGGAAGTAAATTAACTAGTTTAATTTTTTTTTAATCCTTTATTGTGACTACATTGAACTAGGAGAGAAGGAAGTAAGTTATAGCTTTTGAAATCTAACCAGGACTTAAATCAATGGAAGCTACGAGTAAAAAAAGAGGAATAGTATTTTAGAGACAGTTTTCTTGTATTATTTCTTGCATTATGCTGAGGTTTTTTGCTATGTCATGTTCTTCTAAAAGAACTATGATACTTAAGTTATTTCTGCACATCCTTCTTCGAGATCAAGCTTTTGCTTGTGTAGAAATCATGTGTTCTTTTAACATTGTTACCAGTTTTTCTTTTCTACCAGACTTTCCTCTATGTCAGTAGTTTTGCATGCGAAACCTGTTATTTTCTCTTTCGCTTCTTTGGAGAAGTTTGACACTGTGGCTTTAAGTTTTTCTAATCTGGTAATCATTTGTTGGTTGGTCACATGACCCAGAAGTTTTCTACAGTCATTGTTGTCAATTTTCATTAATATTTGAGATTCCTCCTTAATTAAAATCCAAATCTATATAGAAATATGTAACAAAATTAATTGAAATCTAACTGCATTATGCCCTCTCCTTTTTTTTTTTTTTTTAGCACCTCTGCCTGTCCATGAGACATGTCAATTTTCAGCAAGAACAAAAATGAATGCATGTAAAGTATTCTAGTATGTTTGAAAGAAACAGAAGGGAGAAAACGTTTTGCAAAGTGACTAAAAAGTAGTGCTTACATTTAGAATTGCTTTTCTTTTCTTTGCCAGATTGAGTGCTGGAATTTAGGCACCTTTTAGATAAGGGAAGAAGGACCACTTCTAATTCATTTTAAGCTCATTTTTTCTATGGCTTTCTGCTTGCTGGACAACAGTAGTCCAATGCAGGTTATGAAATGGTAGGGAAAGAAAGTTGGTTGGTTAGAAAAAATGGAGTATTGGTTTACTGCTCTTCTTCTGTTACTGCCAAAGAGAAACATTCAGGCGCTATCTCTTCATTCAAGTGTTCTCTGCTCTGGTCAAAATAAAACAAACTTGGACAAAAGTGTTCCTTAAAGGAAGAGGGCAGCTAGGTGGCACAGTGGATAGAGTGCTGGGTCTGAAGTCATGAAGATTAATCTTACTGAGTTCAAATCTGACCTCAGACACTTACTAGCTGTGTGACCCTGGCAAGTCACTTAACCATGTTTGCCTCAGTTTCCTCATTCTTAAAATAAGCGGGAGAAGGAAATGGCAAACCACTCCACTGTCTTTGCCAAGAAAGTCTCAAATGGGGTAATAGAGAGTCAGACATGACTGAAACAACTGAACAACAAAAAAAGGAAGAGCTGAATATGATACAAAGGAACTCACTGTCAAGTGTCACTCACCTAGTTTTACTTAGTTTCAGAATTGCTAAGTGACTGATTTTTTTAAAACCCTGGAAGACTTGGTTACTCTTTCAAAGCAATAAATAAAATTTAAAGAGGGGATCAAGAAGAGAAGAAAGAAAAGATAGTTTATGAAAGGAAACATTTTTATGCTCTTCTCAAAATGGCGAGGGACTATGTAAGGACAGAGTCTTGACTATATATATTCCACTAGAATTATAATAGAAGAAAAAAGTTAATTGAAGAAATAATGTTGTGTTGGCCTTTTTTTTTTGTTGTTAAAGATGACAATACTAGCCCAACAGTAGCAGGAAATATATTTTCATTTATTTTCAGTATTAGTTTGTACATTCTGGTTCTCCTTAAGAAGAGTCATACACAACAGTGTGGCCATATGCCAGGTGTCTAGGAATTAACCAGTCTGTGGGGTCAAAGCTACAAGCTTTGTTCATTCCTCTCTATACTCGTCTCCTGGCTCTTTGGACTTCTTTCTGCCCGTGCAGTTACTTCTTTTAAGCACCTCCCAGAACTTCCATTTTAAGGAAGGGTCCAAATTGGCCAGGTTCACTCCTCTCCAGACTTCTTTCTCTACAATGTCCCAACATAGGTACCTTCCTCCACACTCCTTTTTTCAGCTTCTTTTTATGTATTGTCTTCCCCCATTAGAATGTAAGCTCCTCAATGACAGGGACTGTATGTTTTGCTTCTATTTATATTCCCAGGGCTTAGCACATAGTAAGAGCTTGGTAAATGCTTGTTGGTTTGACTCACAACTTTGGTCTAAACTACATCATGCTCTAACGAAGAGAATTAGCTCAGCCTATCTTTAAAAATTAGTTTGTCAAAAAAAATAAAACAAAACACAAAACAACATTTCTTTTCTGCCACTCACTTAAAATATACTAAAGTTGAATACAACTTACAATTCACTGACGCCACTCCAGTAACCTCCTAAGGCCACACTTGACACGGCAATTATAAAGATGACCACCATAGTATAGTCAAATTTAGGTCGAGGTGGTGAATACAGTTTCACAGAAATGTTATTTCCAAGAGTCTGAAAGAAAAAAGCCAATTTTAAACATGATGATGAACACTTTCTAAGACACAAAGGTAATACAAAAGTATGGAAACAACAACACTTTATACTTCAATCTGGAATAGACTCTGTGACTAACACCAGACTTAGGCAATTGGAATACCAGATCTCGGCTACTGGTAGGCATGATAAGTTCTTAGGAGGGAAGCCATGCATGCTTTCCTGTACTAACACTGATTGAGGGAGGGATCAACATTGGTGTCAAGGGGAAGTGTCAACATTGGTTGACATAAACTTGAAAGTGAATATTTTGATGACCACAATAAAATGATTTTTAAAGATGCTTAAAGACTAGAGACTGCTGATAAATATAATGACCAATTATGACTTCAGAACCTGTCTTTTGTAAAGTATACTTCCTGTCTTTAGGTAGAGAGGTAGCATACTATGGATGAGGAATACGGAATGGATTTTCGGACATAGTAAATTTGTTGTTTTGTTTGTTTAATGTACTAATTTGTTACAATGGAGGGAATGGGATAGTGGTGGGGGTAGTTACTGGAAAGTAACAGTGATGTTAAAAAATAATATCAATAAAATATTTTTTAAAAGTTCACGATTTATAATATCACATATCATTCAGTCACTTAAAGTAAGCATAATTTACACAAAATAGGAGGATATTAAGTAGAGTCAAAACCAACAACTATGGTCATGACCAAATTAGCAATTCCATGCTGATAGGTTCTAACAGAACCCTCATTCACATCATAGAACACCACAGTTAATCTGAAAACAATCTGGAAGGTTCTTCATAAATTCAGATTTTTCAGGATGATCTCAAACCAGCATTTCATAGGAATATAGGGGCTTTATCCTGATTCTCACCATTTCACTGCAAAACCCAAAGGTATGGGGATAAATTAGGGAGCTCCTTATTTGAAGTCAAGTCAATAAGCATTTATTAAGTGCCTTCTATGTGTCAGGTGCTGTGCTAAGCACTGAGGGATAGAAAGTAAAAAACAGTCTTTCCCCTCAAGGAGCTCACAATCTAATGGGGAGAGACAACATGCAAATAACTATGGCAAACAAGATATATATAGGATAAATTGGGGATACTCTCGGATGGAAGGCACCAATACTAAGGAGTTTAAGAGAATTCCAGCTAGCGCGGTTCCCTTCAAAGCAGTTTTTTACTGCTCTCATGTCAATGAGCAGATGAACAAGGTTCAGTAATATATAATATAAACAAAAGTATAACGGCTTCTCTGTATACTCTTCTCTAAAAGTCCATTCCCTGTACTGTCTCACTCCCGTTATATGTTCTCCTTTTATATTCCTACTCTATCTAATGCAGTCTCTCATCATCAGTTTCTTCATCAAGTCTCTGTACCTAGAAGCTGATCTTTAATTTGGATAACATCATGTCATGGGTCCCATCCTTCCAAAGCCCAAACTATCCATGTGGCAGAGTAAACCCTATAGCCTTCTTGAGCCAGATGCTGACAAACTATTTGATATTTCTTGACTTTGCCAGCTTTGTCGATTTTCAAAGGGTATGGTAACATCTATGATAGTGGTAGTATAGGTTTTATTGTTCAAAATAACTAGATCTGGTCTTAAGGATTTTCCAAATCTTGGAACTGTCAAAGTTACCTGCACCTCGGTTGTTTCTGGGACTCTGATGTATTTAACCAGCCTATTTAAAATAGCATTGTGCTACTGAGTAATAGCTTCACTCAGCTGAGCTCTGCAATGGCAGAAGACATGGGAGTTTTTCATTTGATGCCCTACACCAACCTCCAGAGCCAAATCTTCTGGCCCCTATTTAATGGGACACAATCCAGTATGGCTCTGTAAATAAAATGCCAATCTGTGAACCAGGTAAACGATCCCTCCCTCATAAGTTTCAAGCTGAAACCAGACAGGTAATGGAATATACTTTACCCTGATCAGGTTTGCAGACTAGCTGTTGTTTAAAACCATGTTTCAGTGCTTGATTTAAATTCCTTTGCACACCTTCTAAGGCCAAGGGACTGCCATTTAGCCATTAAGACAAGACATTGTTACTTGCTCTTCATTCAGCTGGAATTTTACAGGCAATCGCTGGGAAGCTACCCACAGTTGGGACTAGATGTTGGATGCTGCTGTGCCCTTGTTTCCAAACTTCTCCAGAGCCATTTAACAAATGGCAAGATCTTCTGGCTGAAGGCAGTGCTTAATTCTATTCCTTACTGTACTGCTGAGGGAATAATGGGAGAGCCGACCCATATCAATTGACCTCACCCCATGAACCATCTGTCCAATATCTGCTGCTATACCTAAAGGTACGCCTTCCCATTTTATAGGGGAGGTACAGAGGCTCAATACTGGGTCTTTGGGTGTGGTATAGTTATCTCTTGTCATCTTTTTAAATTGTCCTAGTGAAGAGATTGAAGGCACTCTTGAGGCTCACACTGTTTTAAAGATAGAATGAGATACAGGGTAAGATTAAAGTATTTACTATGTCTATTTTCTGCTGGGGAGCCCATTTCAACTAATCCACAAGGTCTAACTCTGGTCGTGTTAGTTATTACGTCCCTGGAAGAGTTTGTGGAATCCACAGTGATTCTGAAGTAAGGGTAGTCATTTTCTTTGAACATCACTGAAATCTCCTGACTGCACTTGGAATTGAATGGAGAGTTCCTCCTTTTCTCAGCCATCAATTAACAAGGACACACATTTGGTCCCATTAAAATGTAGTCCTGCCCAAGTGGCCAGCTTATTCATGTTGTCCAGCATTTTGCTCAGAGAGCATAAGGTATCAGCTACTATGGTTAAGTCATCAGCATGCAGCAGGACATTAATTTTCCTGTACTACAATTTGCTGTCTTCATCAGGTAATGGATTATTAGTTCTAGGGTTAGATTCAAAACTATAAGGCTAAGAGGACAACCCTACCTTACTACTGCCTGGATGTCAATGCTCAGTGTAAGGTTATCTCTAGTGTGGACAGAAGTCCGACTACTTGAGCAGTCTCCGTAAAACACCAATCACCTCATTGTGCAAACTGGCCCATCTTAGCTCTAGCTAGAGCACTGAGTCAAAAGTTTTAGTCACATTGATGCAGATCACCCCACACAATTTCTTTTTGTTTGGCTTCATCCAAGTTGGATTACAATCAGAAATTATGCTCCTTGCAGTCATCAATAGGTAGGAAGCCCTTTTGACCCCTGCTAATACATTCATTCCTTGTACTCCAATTACTAAGTCTTTTTTGACAGGATGGAGGCACAGATCTTATCCAAGGTGTTACCCAGGGATACAGGTCTTCAGTTGGAGGGCAGATTCCTATTACCTTTCTTATGGATTAAAATAGTAGTGAATAATTGCCACTCCTTTGAGTCATAATTATATTTGTGTGATACATTAAAAATGGTGGCTAAAATCTCTCTCTCTCTCTCTCTCTCTTCCAGGAGCCAAGATGGTGGAGTAAGAAGTAATTTGCTCTTACCCTCCCTTATTGACCTCTGAAAGCCCATAAAATATCCAGGAAAAACCCTGGAACAGCTGAGCCAGCAGAAAGATGGGGTGCAGCAGTCTTGTAGCCCAGGAAGCTAGGGGGATTAACAGGAAAGGCCCCTCCTGCTCTGGGGAAGGGGGAGCAGTACAGGACAGGAAGTGTCCCAGCAAAACAGGAGCAAGCCCCACCTCAGCAAACCAGGGGGAGATCATGAACCCCAGGATGGTAGAGCAGGCAAACACCAACACCAGGACACCCGTCCCCCCAGTGCCTTAGCACAGGCAGGGTAACTGGTAAACACCAGCTCAGAAAACCACCAAGTGTGCTGGCATTCTCCAGCAGCAAAATCTCCTGGTGCTTCAGCACAACTCCAGGCTGGCAGACATCCTCCAGAAGCCAAACATTCAAGTGCTTTAAAGAACGCCGGGTGAGCAGGTGTCCTCCAGGGGCCTGACACCCCACCCCCATCCTCACCGCAAGAGCTCCAGTGCTGCTGACTCCAGTTCATCACCAGGTAAGCTGCTGGACCCCTACAGCCTCCAGCTGCCAGCACTTAAGGCCCTAGCACACAAAGCCAGTGACCAGGTCCTGGATTCCCAGCACAAGAAGCTTGAGTCAGTGACCTCTCTGCTCCAGCAGGAGAGCCCAACTTTAAATAGGAAATAGGCAAACAGCATGAGCAGAAAGCAGAAACAGACAGATGGCCATAGATTCTCATTATGGGAACAGGGAAGATCAAGGCACAAATTCAGAAGAGGACAACACTGTCAATATACTCACATCTGAAACTTCAAAGGGGAATATGAACTGGTCTCAAGACCAAAAAGCCTTCTTGGAAGAACTCAAGAAGGATTTTAAAAGTCAAACAAGAGAGGTAGAAAAACAATTGGGAAAGGAAATGAGAGGTATGCAAGAGACAGTCAATAGCTTGGAAAAGGAGGGAAAAAATTGACTATAGAAAACAAGTCCTTAAAAAATACAATTGGCCAAATGGAAAAGGAGGCATAAAAACTCACTGAAGAGAAGTCCTTAAAAAATAAAATGGATCAAATGGAAAAGGAGGTATAAAATCTAATAGAAGGAAACAATTTGTTAAAAATTAGAATTGGGCAAGTGGAAGTTAATGACTCTATGAGATCAGTCAAACAGAAATAAAGAAAAAATAGAAGAAAATGTAAAATACGTCATTGGTAAAAGAACTGACCTGGAAAATAGATCCAGGAGAAACAATTCAAAATTATTGGTCTACTTGAAAACCATGATTGAAAAAAAGAGCCTGGACAGTATCTTTTAGGAAATCAAGGAAAACTGCCCTGAGGTCCCAGAACCAGAAGGTCAAATAGTTATCAAAAGAATCCACCAATCACCTGAAAGAGATCCCAAATTGAAAACACCAAGGAAAATTGTAGCCAAATTCCAAAATTACCAGGTCAAAGAGAAAATACTACAAGCAGCCAGAAAGACACAATTTAAATATCATGGAATGACAGTCAGAATTACACAGGACCTTGCAGCTACTACATTAAAAGACTGCAAGGTGTGGAATAAGATATTCCATAAGGCAAAGGAGCTTGGATTACAATCAAGGATCAACTACCAAATGAAACTGAGCATAATCTTTTAGGGGAGGAAAGGGACATTCAATGAAATAGGAGACTTCCAAACTTTGCTGATGAAAAGACCAGAGCTCAACAGAAAATCTGATCTTCAAATACAAGACTCAAGAGAGGCATAAAAAGGTAAACAGGAAAAAAAAAATCAACATCTTATTAATAAGGGCAAACTGTTTACATCCCTACAAGGGAAGATGACACTTGTAACTCTTGAGAACTGTATCGTTATTATGACTTTTAAAAGGGGTATACATAGACAGAGAGCATGTGTATAAGTTGACTTTGATGTGATGATAAAAAAAATATAATTAAGTGGTGAAAAGGGATTGTTCTGTTAGAAGAGGAAAGGAGGAGGCAGACAAGGGTAAATTATATCACATGAAAAGGGACAAAAACCTATTACAGTAGAGGGAAAAGAGGGAGGGAGATAAGCATTGTTTGAACCTTACTCTCATCAGATTTGGCTCAAAGAGGGAATAATATAATCATTTAGGTATAGAAGTCTAATTTACCTTATAGGAAATAGGAGGGGGAAGGGAAAAGAAAAGAGAAGGGGTTTATAGAAGGGAGAGAAGAAGTAATAAGGGTAAAGGGGAAAAAAAGGGAGGGGGCTGATAGAAGGGAGAGTAGACTGAGTGGTCAAAAGCAAAACTAGTGAGGAGAGAAAGGAGAGAGAAAAGCATAAACAGGAGGGAAATACGATGGAGAGAAAGACACAGAGAGTAATCATAACTGTAATTGTGAATGGATGACTCTCCCATAAAATGGAAGTGGATAGCAGAGTAGATTAAGAGCCACAATCCTACAATATGTTGTTTAAAAACCTGGAAAGACTCATAAGAACTGATGCTAAGTGAAATGAGCAGAACCAAGAGAACATTGTACACAGTAACAGCCACGTTCTATGATGACTAACTTTGACAGACTTAGCTATTCTCAGCAATGCAAGGATCTTAGATAACTCCAAAAGATTCACGATGGAAAATGCTATCCACGTCCAGAGAAAGAACTTTGGAGTCTGAATGCAGATGGAAGCATACTATTTGCTCTCCTTTTCTTTTGTTGTTTTGTTTTGTTTCTTCTTTCTCACGGTTCCTCACATTAGTTCTAATTCTTCTTTACATCATGACTAACGTGAAAATATGTTTAATATGAATGTATAAATAGAGCCTATACCAGACTGCATGCTATCTTGGGGAAGGGAGAGGATTTTTAAAACTAAAAATCTTATGAAGTGAATGTTGAAAAGCAAAAATAAATAAATTCATTATTTAAAAAAAATATGTCTCTCTGGGTCAATCTTTTTCCAGATCCAGTATCTGAAGTTACCCAGTTCAGGGTCTATGTTCTTACATTGTTTTAATTGATCTTATATTTCAACTGGAGAATGGGTCTCAAAATGGATTACTTGTTTCAGTAGAGATATCAGTTTGGTATGAAGACACAGGATGTTATACAGGACAAACTGGAGGGAGTCTCAAAGGGAAGGCAACAACATTAAGGAGTTTAAGGAGAGTTCCCAAAGCATGGGTAGTTCCTTTCAAAGCAGTTAAGGTTCCTAGCCCCCATGTCAATGAGTAGATTAACAAGTTTGGTAATATATAACAAATAACACAATTATGTGGTGCTTTTCTCACAATAACCTTTTGAAATAGGTAGTGCAAGTCACTATTTTTTAGCTAAAGGGAGGCTGTGAGATGTTACATGATTGGCTTAAGGTTACATAGCTGGTAAGTATGGGAGCCAAGATCCAATCTCTCAGGGCAGATACCAGGTTTCACTACTGCCACTAAAAATTAATCAAGCTACATTGGCTAGTGTAGCTACAATGTCTAATCACATAACACGTTAAGAAAAAGTCACTTTTCATCAAGAATGCTTGGAGGAGGAGGGTGATAGAAGGGAGGGCAGATTAGGGGAAGAGGTATTCAGAATGCACATCATCTGGGGTGGGGGGAGGGGTGAGATGGGGAGAAAATTTGGAATTCAAAATCTTGTGGAAGTGAAAGTTGAAAACTAAAAATAAATAAATTAATGTTTAAAAAATTGATAAAAAAAAAAGAAAAAGTTACTTTCCCCCATATTCTTTCAATATACCTACCTTACTGATGCTATAACTTGAAATTTTACCATAATGAATATTTTCAGCCAGATTGCAATGATTTGCATATTTTGATAAAATAGTGGCCAAGTAGGAGATAAAAAGCAAATGAAGAAGCAACTCACAAAATGCAAGGAAGAGAGAAATGCTTATAACTATTCTTTTTTTTTCCCCAAAGAGCAAAGTCTTTTATTTAAAGTTTTCAAAAGATAAGACTTATGATGCCCTTAGAACGTTGCTCTCAGGGACAGTATCATTCCTATTATCAAAAGGAATGGCAAAGTTTCAAACTTATTCTGAGCTATAGAATTATTTGCATAGTTCTGTCGTCATTTTAAAATACAAAATACAATTTACAATTTACAAAATACAAACACTGAAAGCTTTGCAAAGCTCAACCTTTTAATATAGAATGTTCATTGACATACAAAAACGCTAAAATGTGGAATGAGAATATATGAAAGAATCTGTGGCTGAAATTCCTTGTGTGTGTGTATACAGGTGCATACCTTTACTCTGCAGTGAAAACTTATAAACTAATTCAAATCAATGTGACCAAGAAGCATTAAAATCTGTTGCCCACTTCCACTTTTCACAGACTAAGATCTACTTCAAACATTTTGTAAGAAAAAGAATAGCATCTTCCTTAGGAGCTATAAGGCAGATATCTTACTATTGATGGACCAGCATAAATAAAGCCAGTAAAAAAAAGGATTGCATGTTTAAATTTAGGATAGTCATTCATAAGGATTGTCACAATTTCCAATACAAAGAACAAATCCTCTTGCTCATCCTACCACAACATTTTTCTGTAGTCAGAATTGCTTTTGCCTGGATCATTAACAGCATTATTGTCTTCCTTGGTCAAAAACTTGTCCATCTTGCCTTTCATGAATTTTCAAGACCTGGAGAATGACTGGATTTTCCCTTCCCTCTATCTGAAAGACAACAATCTCTCCTACTCTTATTGAATCTTCAATTTGGTTAAAAAGAGGAGGTGAAATGCAGATTCTGTGCCACTACTAAGCACCAGGCCACCTGGGCTTTCTCTTCCAGTTACTATTATTAGTCCTTTTCAGTTCATTTGAGCTGAGAAGACAATCACCCTAAAATTTTGGACTTGATAATATAGCTATCACTTGTTCAAGTGCCTCACATCATCCAAGAAGTCCATGAAAAGCATGGGTGAAATGGAAGTGAAAGTCTAAAAACTGTTCTAAGGAAGGTTTTAAGCTATTGGCCAAAAAGTATTAGAGGAAAAAAGTCGTGGGATAGCAGATCTAGAACTGGTATCAATCTTAGAGGTCATCTAAGTCAAGCCCCTCATTTTATAAGTAAGGAACTGAACCCCAGAGAAGTTAAGTGACTTGCCCAAAGTCATTCAGATTAAGGGGCAGAGCCAGGATTCAGTCAGTCAAAAAGCATTTAAAGGCTAGCCATGTGTCTGGTACTGAGTCAAGTGCAGTGGTTACAAAGTAAGGCAAAAAAAAAAAAAATAGAGTCCCTGCTCTTAAGGAGTGTGCATTCTAATGGGTGACAAAAGCGTGGATGAAGGCAATCCGAAAGGGGACGACATTAGAAACTGGAGGGATGGGAATAGCCCTTTCACATAAAGTAGGATTTGAACTGAATCTTAAAGGAAGTAAGAAAAAGGAAGGAGCAGAGGTGAAAGACTAGAGCATTGCAGGCATAGGGGATAGCAAATGCAAAGGCATGGAGCCAGGAGAGAATCTGTCATGTGCGAGGAACTGCAAGTAGGGAAATGTTGGGAGTACTGGGAAAGGAGTAAGATGTAAGAAGGCTGGAGAGATAGAAGGGGCCCAGGTCATGAAGATATTTAAATGCCATGTAGAAGACTTTATGTTTGATACTGGAGGTAAGAGAGAGCCTTTGGAACTTATTGAGTTAGGAAGGTAACATAGCATTTTAATGGTTGAGCAGAAGATGAATTTGAGCAAGAAGAGACTTGAAACAAGGAGACTTGAGTGGTTAGAGGCAACTGTTGAAGTCTAGGTGGAAGGTGATAAGGGCCCGAACTAGGGCTGTGACTGTATTAATGGAGAGAAGAGGATACAGATGGGAGATGTTGTGAAGGCACAAATGACAAGATTTGGCAGTGGTTTGTGTATGTGGGGTGTGAGTGAGGAATCAAAGATGACACTAAGGTTGTAAGCCTAGTGACTGGGAAGATGGTAGTACCCTTGAGAGCTATGACGGAAAACGTGGGAAAAATAAGGACTTCTGTTTTGGTCACATTGAGTTTGAGATGTCTTTGGAACATCGAGTTGGAGATGTTCAAGAGGTCAATGGAGATGTGGGACTACAGCTCTGTAGACAGACTGCGGATAGATATAGAGATCTGGGAATCATCTGCACAGAGATGATAATTGAACCGATGGGAGATGATGAGATTACTAAATGAGATAATAATAGAGTGAAAAGAAGATGACCCAGGGCAGAGCCTTGGAGGATACCCAGTTAGTGGGCATGACATAGATGAAGAATCAGCAACGGATACTGAGAAGGAGCAGCTGGATAAATAAGAGGAGAACCAGGAGAGAAGTGTCACAAAAGCCTACGGAGGAAAGAGTATCCAAGAAGAAAAGGCATGCACTGTCAAATGGCACGAAGAGGTGAAGGAGAATAAGAACTAAGAAAAGGACTTGCATGACAATTAAGAGATCAATGGTATCTTTGGAGATGACAGTTTTGGTTGAATAATAAGATCAGAAGTCACATTGCAAAGGGTTTAGAAGCACATGAGAAGAAGGGAAGTAGGGGTATCAAAGGCAGATGGCTTTCTCAAAGAGTTTAGCCACGAAAGGAAAAAGATATAGGATGACAGGTAGCAGGAATGATCAAATCAAGTGAGAGTTTTTTCAAACACAGCGTGAATAACTCCAGGCTTGGTACTCTGGATTCTTTGTTGTTCCATTAATAATAATATTAACGATACCTAACATTCATATAGCACTTTAAGGTTTGCAAAGCACTTTGCAAATATTATCTCATTTTATCCTCACAACAAGCCAAGGAGGCAGGTCCTAGTATTATCACTATTTTACAGATGAGGAAGCTGAGGCAGACAGAGGTAAATGACTTGCCTAGGGTCTCATAGCTAGAAAGTGTCTGAAGCTGGACCTGAACTCAAGTTTTCCTGATTCCACATCTAGTGCTTTATCTACTGACATACCTAACATTCTTATTTATGTCATATCACATTACCTCAATCATCACATATCACAGAACTGAAAAAAAAAAGCTATTGAAATTAGATTTCAGTGGCATTAAAAATATACACTATAATATAACTAACTTACCTGGTGCATATCTCTCAAATCTTTGTTAGTCATAAATGCAATCAATAGGTTCACATCTTGAAATTCGGATTTGTTTCCTGTTGGAGGAAACTAAAAAAGAAAATGTATTACAAAAATATATCTGAAGTAAAGAAGTAATAAGCAATTGATTAAAAATCATTAAGCAAAAATGCTTTACAATTTGAGTGCCACACCACTGTGTTGTGTGTTATTTGTTAATATTAATGAAATGTTATGTAAATGATAATTTTCTTTGAAAAAACAAAACTTCAAAAAAGTAACTTCAAATTCTCTTATGACAAAAACATATTTACATCATACACAGAGTTGATTCCAAATTTTTTTAAACTTCATACTCAATGATCTTAGAGAAATGAGCATTAAAATGTAATGGAAATTATAATCTATATTACTCTGGTAGATAAGAATTTTGAAATTATGAACATACTCTGGGGCCAAATGCTGTATTTTGTAATCATCAAAATTCTTGTGTACCAAAAAATATTATTATAATCTGTACTCTATGATTACAATGGAGAATGAAACAGGCTGAGCAAAATCCTTTTACAAAGTGGAGAACTACTATTATTCTTAGGAAATGAGGTTGTACTAGAATGTTAGAAACAGAAGTACTGAAACTATAAGTGTTTCCCCAATTTGATTACCAATACTGTACATGAGTTTTAATAATATAAATACCAAATCACTAGCGTAAAAAGGAAATAACCTTATTAATCTCAGTTTATATAAAATTTGCTTGATTCCACAAGCATTAAAATAGGTGGAGAAAGTTAGTCAAGGAATTTGGTAAAAATGCTCACAATGTATGCTTAGAAAACCCCAGAGAATCAGCAAACTATTGGAAAGGATTAGAAATTTCAGCAAAATGGCTGTAAGCAAACTAAATACACACACAATCGACATTTTCATACAATTTTAACAAAAATAGTAAATCCCATTCAAAATAACTACAAAATGCATAGACTATCTGGGAACACATACACAACATTCACATTAATAAAAGATGTTCAAAACACTCAATAGAAATAAAAGGAGATTTAAATAAATGAAATATTCATTGTTTATGGTTGGGCTGTGCTAATGTATTAAAAATAATACTATTTTAAATTAATTCACAGATTAAGGGATTTGCCAAGAAAATTACTGAGAAGATAATTTTTTTCAAACTAGATGAACTAAATTCCTTGAGGAGGAAGAAAGAAATCTAGACTCATAAGGCAAATCCTGTGGGAAAAAACACAGATGAAGGGAGCATAATATTACTAGACATCAAATTATAAAGCAGTAGTCATTACAACTACTTCATATTGATTAAAATACATCAATGGGACAGGCTAGATAAGCAAAAACAAAAAAACTAATAAACAAAAAATTGAAAACAGAAGCCCAGTACTTAATAAACCCAAGAATGTAAATTACTTTTTTGGAGGGTGTTGGGGATGGGCAGAAACTGCTGGGAAAAATGGAAAGGGATTTGAGAGAAATTATGTTTAGTTCATCATAGCTCAAAATGTTATGTGACCTGAATTTAAAAGGTCAAATCATTAAAAAAAATTAGAAGACAATAACAGGAAATTCCTTTTGCAACTGAAGCTAGGGGAAGAATTATTAACCAAAGGATAAAGGATATTATAAAAGACAAAATTGGTGATTTCAATTACATAAAATTTAGTAACTTTTGCATAAGTAAAATAAATGAGGATGGAATAAGAAGAGAAACTAGAGTGAGAAAAAAATCTTTGCATCAAACATTACTGATAAAAGTTTAATGTTCAAGATTATGGGATTATGTACAAATATATATTACTATATAGCCACTTCCCAGTAGATAGGTGATCAAAGGACATGAAGATTTTAAAAACTGCAAATGATAAAATACTTTCACCATGTGAAAACATACTCCAAATAACTAATAGTAAGATAGATTCAAATGAAAACAACTGTGATATTTTCTCTCACACTGTAATTTTGCAGAAATAAATGGGAACAGTCAATGGTAGAGGGGGTATGGGAAGACAGGTGATTCTACTGATAACACTGTAAATTTGGTTTAACTGCTCTGGATATCACTTTGGAATTATGTAGAAAAAAATGACTAAACTGTTCATAACTTTTTTCATGCCATGATCCCATTACTAGTCACATGCTCCAAATAAGTTAAAGACAGAAACAAAGAAACAATAAATATATAACAAAATCTTCATACAGATTCTTTGTAATAACAAAGAAGAAAAAAAAGCAGTTCAGCAAAATTAACCAATATGTCAACTAAGTCTGATAGTATATATGGTATTACACACCCAGAGTCCTCTACTTCCAAAAAGAAGGGAGCGAGGTATGTTTTCATATCTCATTTTTGGGCCAAATTTTGGGGCCAAAGTAATATAGCATTCACTAAATGCAACTTCTGCAAAAAGCCTTTCTTGGTTTCCCCATCCCCAGCCACTACAGCTTTCTCCTTTAAGAATACCTTCCATCGGGGCAGCTAGGTGGTGTAGTGGATAGAGGACCACCCCTGGATTTAGAAGGACCTGAATTCAGATCCAGCCTCAGACACATAACACTTACTAGCTGTGTGACCCTGGGCAAGTCACTTAACCCCATTGCCTAACCAAAAAAACAAAAAAACCAAACAAAAAAAAGCTGTCTCAGGGCAGGAAATGTTTTTGCCTTTATTTGTATCCTTACAATACTTAGCACAATGTAAGCACATAGTTAAGTGCTTAATAAATGCTAACTGATGAACTGATTTTTATTCTTTCACCTCAGGTTATTGTAGTCATTTGTACATACTGCTTTTCAGGTTTTGCTTTTTGCTTATTTTTTTCATACTTACTTGTAAACTGCCATTGGCAACCAACAATGCTTTAGCACCTCCTTTTTGTGCAATCTTAGCTTTTTCCAGAAACTCACAGGTGCCCCATGATACTGCAACTACTTTGTTTGTTATTCCAGGGGAAGGAATGTCAGAAAGGTTGCAGAGTGGTGTGGTCAGGTTCTCCAAACTAAATGAAGTCTGCAAATATAAGAAATATCTTTACTTTACATGGTAATTAATACCCCACTCCCCCCACCCCCAAAAGGCCCTACTTGATAAGAAACCAGTACTGGTTTGACACATCAGTCTTGCAAATCAGACTATTTGATCTAAATTCATTCTTATAGCTAATTATAAGAAACTCCCAAACTGATGTTTCTACAGACTACAGTTTTATTATAGCCAAGAGAATGAAATAAATAAATCACTCTTTATCATTACTTACCCACCATAAATTGCTATTGGCCCTGCATATTATAAAACTAATCAAAATTCACTCTCAGTATCTTCATTTTCATAGATTATCTACTTACTGCATTTTCTATTGTAGTAGGAAGAGTTGTCCAATAGGGATTATATAGCATGCAGTAGTCCTTAGATGGTAATGGTGTTCCATTTCCATATGCATGTATGATTCCTTCCTGAGCAGCTGTCTAAGAACAAAAGTTTCTACATAAATAATTTTTTTTTACACAAAATTTATTGGTGTTTATATACAAGTTTAGGCATCACATTATACAACCACATTTCCTTGAGAAGACTCTTTGAAGGAATTGCTTCTTACTTGCAGGATATTTTAAGACTACAAACATGATCAATCAAAAAACATTTATTAAGTGCCTACTGTGTGCCAAGCACTGTGTTAAGTGCTGGGGTACAAAAAGAGGCCAAAGGCAGTCATTGACCTCAAAGAGTTTTCTAATGGGGAAGATAGGATAAATAGGAAATAATTGAAAGAGGGAAAGCACTATAATGAAGAGGGGTTAGTGAAGTTTTCTTGAAAAGGTGGGATTTTAGTTGGGACTTAAGGGAAGTCACGTAGGTCGGTAGTCAGGGTAGAAGAGAGAGAGCATTCCAGGCATGGGAGACAGCCAGAGAAAATTCATGGAGTCGAGAGATGGATGATCAGAGGGATCCGTGCACAAAATCGAGAGATGGATAATCAGACAGATCCATGCACAAACTATGTGGAATTTTTTTTATGATGCATACACAATCTTTTGTGCAAATACATTTGTGGGCCTTGGTAAAATTCTGGGGAAGATGACTACAATAATATGATAGACTCACTACTCCCTACACTGACTATGACTGCACTTCCAAACCATTTAAAAATGTTGTTTGTTATCTTGTAGGCATTAAATAAAATGCAACGGGAATATCTAGCCTTTCACACTCCAATACCAAGTACAGATACTCTATACACTACCAATTTCAATCTCAGTCCACGGAGTAGTGTCAATTGGGAACAAGGACAAAATCAATACTCTTGATCTTCCTATCACATATTTACAGATATCCATTCCACTAACTTAAGTATTATAAGAAACGTAAAAGAAGTTGAAGAGCTGGTCCCTACTCTCAAGAAAATGTGCACATCTTATCATCACAGAATGTCAGAGTTGGAAGGGAGCATCAAGTTCAACCGGTACCTGACAAAGAATCCACTCTACCACACTGCCAATAAGTGGTCACTAGACCTTTTCTTGAAGACCCATAAGTGAGGCAAAGCATGCTACCTATAGGGGCAGCTCACTCCATTTTAATTATGAATGAGTTTTTCTTTACATAAAGCCAAAATCAGCTTCTCCACAACTTTTATCCATTGCTCCTAGTTCTGTCCTCAGGAGTCAAGCAGACAAAACCAAATCCCACTACCACACGGCAGCCCTTCAAACACATGAAGATAACTATAGATTCTCCCTGAGTCTTTTAATCTCCAGGCTAAATACCTAATTTCGTCAACTAATTTTTGTATGGTATAACAGAGAGGCCCTTCTCCATCCTAGTAACCTTTCTCTAGATAACTTTCTCTTCAGCTTATCAAATTCTCTCTAAAATGTGGCACCCCTAGTTTTTATTGGAATAATTTTGGATACTACACCTCTCCTAATGTAGACTAAAACAGCACTGTTTGACTGTCATTTCACACTGTTGGCACACACTCTGTTTGTCTGAAAATCATACCCCTCACATCTTGGTTTGTTTTCTTTCTTTTTTCTCTCCCCTCCAACACAAATGTAAGATATTATATTTATCCTTATTATATTTCATTTGGCCACAAATTCTAACCTATCAAAATATTTTTCTTTCTTTTCATCAAATATGTTACCTATCCTCAGCTTTGTATTGTTTGCAAATTTGAGAAGTATGACATTTATGCCTTTAACATTTTTAGCAAACAAAGATTCGAAGGACAAACAACACTGATACAAGAAGAGAACCCTGGGACGTTGCACTAGACACCTCCCTCCCCAGTGACATCAATATATTAATGATATTTAATATATTAATATATCAATATATTAATGATCATTCAACTGATCCTGAATTCACCAAACTATAATGTTGTCCAGCACATTTCTCACCATCTTTTCCACAAGAATGGCCTGGCTTTATTAGATGCTTTGCTAATGTCCAAGTAAACTACAGCTACAACATTTTCCTAACCTTTTGCCCTACCCTTTGACCTGACATGACCTGTTCTTGATGAAACCATGCTGGCTCTTTGTGATCATAGCTTCGTTTTGTAGATATTCCATCCTTTAAGGATTTGTTCCAGAATTTTTATCAGGAATCAGAGAAAATTAGTTCTTCTGTAGTTGTGCACCATCTCTCCCATTTTCTGTAAACGTTCAAAGGTTACTGATAGCAGATTATTAGTCACATCCATCAGTTCCTTCAACTGATTTATCTGTGCCTG